>NC_140190.1:34687169-35122169 GCF_965226575.1 Pagrus pagrus | reverse complement strand
CAAACATGTAATCATGTAATTAGAACAAAGAAAGAGGATTACAGCACAAGAGATTGAAAATTGACCTTAACAGAGAGTATTATATATCATACATCATATATGGACATAACCTGAACACAGCTTAGGTTGGTCACCACCAATAACCTGAACAAAGCTTAGGTAGTTCACTAAGAGACATTTACTCTGGATGTCACATGAGGTGTTACAACAGTGATCAGAGTGCAGTGATTCTGTCACACAAAGCGTCGAGATGGACCCAAGTCAAGGCCCCTCCTGTGATCAGTAGCAGAACTTTTATTCAAAATAACCTCAGTAGCAGGTTAACAGAACAGATGATTTGACAAAGAATGAACTGACAACTGGACTTTAATACAAATTAAACTGATGAGGGGCAGGTGGAAAGACACAGGTGAGGTACAGGTGAGGGGAATGAATTGAAGAAATGTGAACCCGGAAATGAGCTGATAGAATGGGCAGGTCAAATGTTGTTGTGGCTGAGTGAGTGTCAGTGGTTGTAAAATATATATTCAAGGTGAAATTTTGAGATTTAGTTTGTAGCACTTACAGTTGTGAGCCAATCAGCACAGTGGAAGTTTGGCATTTGTCAAACAGCATGCAATCTTAATACCTACTGCTGGTCCATCTGAAGTGTTAGAAGGTTGAGAGCAGCTTCTTTGTTCAGATTATCTTTCAGTCCCTACAGATGAAGGGACAGGTTGCTACCAGGGTGGGAAATTAGCACCTGCCACTGGCCAAATGTGGGTAAATTTATGAAGTGGCGAAAGTGGTGAATTTGATCAACCCACAAATCACAGTGGCAGGTTAGCAATTTGGACAGAAGATTCAAGACGGAGAGCATTCAATTGAGTTATACAACTGACCTGTTAAACGCGTGCTGCCGCTAGTCTGTCAAGCGCTTAAAGTACTCCGACGTGGTGCCATATTTACGGCATATGTATGCCAGTGGTATGAGGCTGACCAGCAAGTGTTCGCCAGTCAGAGGCAGAGTAGGGCTGGCCTTGCCAAGAAGCCCTGCAGCTCAGCTCAAATCGATGCAAAGTTTATTTAACCTGGCGAAGATACAGCCTTACTTGAGACAGATGGCACTGGGCATGGATAGAGGAAAATGGTGGAGATGGGAAGCTGTTCAGCACTTGAGGTGCCACAAATTGAGGGAGCCGAGTGCTTGCTTCTGCAGCACGTGTGAAGCTATTGTATGGCAGCAGCAGGAGGAAAGTGCTCGCTCGTCATGAATGAGATGCCAGCCACAATGCTTCTGTCCATGCACTCTGTCATACGAGTATGTTAAGGACAGCTACAACTGCCACTGCGTCTTCAATGACCGACGGTTTGCTACCAAAAAATACATCTGTGCACATTCATAGCAGAACATGATTTGTCATTCACAGGCTCAGGCTCAGGCTCAGCCACTAGTCAATATGAGTAAAAAGCTATGTGAAGACAAAACTTCCTTGACAAAACTGTCTGTTTAAAATCAGCATGCCAGCTATTTAAAAAATGGACTTTTAAAGTCCATGTAAACACACCCAGGGGTTCTGCGCATGCACTACAGTCCCCCAATGGGCATTGACCCGGAAGTCGTTCATGGTGTAAATCCGTAGCAGGAAGCAGAGAAAAACAAAAGAAGAAAACAGCAATGAAGGTATTAATACAATATATCTTATGTAATGTACAGCGCAGAAAGATCACCCATGTTGTCACCATTCACTGTGCAGCCCATTTGCCGCTTCTTAACTTGTTTGGTATGTGACGTAATAGGTCAACCGGATAAAGGTCCAGGAGCAACTAGCTGTAACAGTGCATATCGCCACCTACCGTGGTGGAGTCGGACATTACTAATCGAGCATAATCAAGCTATGACTGTGGCTCAACCAAAGTGTGCATGGAAACATGCTGACTGTTGGCTACCAGAGATTCCTCAGCAACATATCAATACACCCAGCCCCCCAAACACACGCACACACACAGATGCAAATCACACACATGGCTGCAGTTGCCTGAGGTCAGTCAGTGTCCTTCCTCCATTGTCTTTCTGTCCATTATCCTGTTGTTGCTTCATTCATCTGCAAACACCAGTTGCCTTCCTTCCCTCCCCCACCCTCTCCATTCTCACCCCCTCTCACCTTTTGTCTCCCCAAGCTCAATCATCCTACAGTGGCCCTGAAGTGCAAATCACAACGGCAAATCAGAAATCACAACAGCACATCAGAAAACACAACAGCAAAACAGAAATCACAACAACAAAACAGAAAACACAACAACAAAACAGAAATCACAACAACAAAACAGAAAACACAACAGCAAAACAGAAAACACAACGGCAAATCAGAAATCACAACAACAAAACAGAAAACACAACGGCAAATCAGAAATCACAACAACAAAACAGAAAACACAACAACAAATCAGAAAACACAACAAAACAGAAATCACAACAACAAAACAGAAATCACAACAAAACAGAAAACACAACAACAAATCAGAAAACACAACAACAAAACAGAAAACACAACAACAAATCAGAAAACACAACAACAAAACAAATCACAACAACAAATCAGAAATCACAACAACAAAACAGAAAACACAACAACAAAACAGAAATCACAACAACAAAACAGAAAACACAACAACAAATCAGAAAACACAACAACAAAACAGAAATCACAACAACAAAACAGAAAACAACAACAAATCAGAAAACACAACAACAAATCAGAAAACACAACAACAAAACAGAAAGCACAACAGCAAATCAGAAAACACAACAACAAATCAGAAAACACAACAACAAAACAGAAAGCACAACAGCAAATCAGAAAACACAACAACAAAACAGAAAACACAACGACATTAACCAAACCGGAAAAGGTAGATACCCTCGGGCGACATGAATCGTCGCTGATTGGTCCGTCCTTTGAACCGGAACGACAGGGTTTACATGTTTTCAAAACAAGAGCGCTGCCAGTGACGACATACACGCTGCTATTAAAGAATACTTTGATGCAGGACATGTATCTGATCATGCAATTCTATTTAGTGTGGCAAACGAAAAACGAAAATACGAGTCAATATTCCGTTTTTCTGTTTTTCTGTATGCACCAAACATTGAAAACTGGTGTTTGTTTTCCTATTTTCAGCCCAAAATGGAAAATATAGGATAATAAACAAGGAAACCAAAACGAAATAATAAATCTAATTTACATTTTCCTTAATATAATCCGTGTTATACCATTTCCCACGGTACATTTCTGCTGTGTGGCCACGCTTTGCGCATGCACAATGTGTAGCGACTTGCTCGGTATCCATGGTGAGCAACAACACACCGGTCTGAGCGTCCCACGGTCCAGTCCATTGACTGTGTACAGTCTATGGTCCAGTCCCAGTAGACCACTGGAGTCCCACGTTCTAATGGCCTCACTCGAGCCATACATGTCTCTAATTAATGACATGTTTATGAATGGAGTGACTATCATGAGATCTTAGAAAAGCTGCGAGAAATGGGTGTCCAGCGGGGAAGCTCTGAAATCACACAGAGACGCCGCATTATCGCCGCAGCGGTTCGCCAATTCTCCGCCGTTGGTTGCTCACACAGAACCAAGCAGCTCCGGCGTAAAAGACGAACCAGAGTATAGGCTAATTCACACAGAAAGCCGGCGCTGCGGCTCCAAAGGAGGCGTGACGTACACGTCATGATGATGACGTATGTGTTTTTTTCAGGGTGTTTCCCGGTGTCCTCCTGTTAATCTGAACATGTACCCGCTGACTGTTTATAATCATATGGATGCCGTTATAATGTGTTGTGATTGAGATCCCGACCCACCAAACATCCTGGAAAGTGACAAAGTTACGTTTTTCAGTCTAAATTACATATTACATAATCAGCATCAGTCAACAGGACGCTGTCTGACTATTTCACTAGGGGGAGAGAGGCTGTTTTCTGGGGGGAAAGTTCACTGAGTCTCGGCCAGGAGGGCTGACCGCTGCGGTGATTTGGTCTCGTCATCAAAGCCACACTAAATAGAATTGCATGATCAGATACATGTCCTGCATCAAAATATTCTTTAATAGCAGCGTGTATGTCGTCACTGGCAGCGCTCTTGTTTTGAAAACATGTAAACCCTGTCGTTCCGGTTCAAAGGACGGACCAATCAGCGACGATTCATGTCGCCCAAGGGTACCTACCTTTTCCGGTTTGGTTAATGTCGTTGTGTTTTCTGTTTTGTTGTTGTGTTTTCTGATTTGCTGTTGTGCTTTCTGTTTTGTTGTTGTGTTTTCTGATTTGTTGTTGTGTTTTCTGTTTTGTTGTTGTGATTTCTGATTTGCCGTTGTGTTTTCTGTTTTGTTGTTGTGTTTTCTGATTTGTTGTTGTGTTTTCTGATTTGTTGTTGTGCTTTCTGTTTTGTTGTTGTGTTTTCTGTTTTGTTGTTGTGTTTTCTGATTTGCTGTTGTGCTTTCTGTTTTGTTGTTGTGCTTTCTGTTTTGTTGTTGTGATTTCTGATTTGCCGTTGTGTTTTCTGTTTTGTTGTTGTGATTTCTGTTTTGTTGTTGTGTTTTCTGTTTTGTTGTTGTGATTTCTGTTTTGTTGTTGTGTTTTCTGTTTTGTTGTTGTGCTTTCTGTTTTGTTGTTGTGATTTCTGATTTGCCGTTGTGTTTTCTGTTTTGTTGTTGTGATTTCTGTTTTGTTGTTGTGTTTTCTGTTTTGTTGTTGTGATTTCTGTTTTGTTGTTGTGTTTTCTGTTTTGTTGTTGTGATTTCTGATTTGCCGTTGTGTTTTCTGTTTTGTTGTGATTTCTGTTTTGTTGTGATTTCTGTTTTGCTGTTGTGTTTTCTGTTTTGTTGTTGTGATTTCTGTTTTGCTGTTGTGTTTTCTGATTTGCTGTTGTGCTTTCTGATTTGCCGTTGTGTTTTCTGAATTGCCGTTGTGTTTTCTGATGTGGTGTTGTGATTTCTGATTTGCCGTTGTGATTTGCACTTCAGGGCCACCGTAATCATCTCTCCTCTGTGCTTCTTTCATCACTCACACGGTCCTCAAAGGCCTCCCTCTGATCCCTGTTGCCTCCTTCCCCACCTCATTCACTGCATGTCTACTGATATTCATACTGATGTGTATGTATACACGGACGCATGTGTGCACTGCAGCAAAATCTCACCTACTTCCTGTCTACATACTGTATGTTGGTTAATGGCAGTAAGCTTGTTCTGAGCTACTGGTTTAGCCCTGATCACTGTGGTCTGGGGTTACGTGCTGAGAGCAGGGGCCAGTACAGACGAGACAGTACACTCACATGGACAGTCACCAGAAGAAAGTCAAGATAGCAGCATGCATGCTGGTGCATCTGTTTTTAGATGAGATCTTTGTCTTACTGCGGAGAACAGGGCACTCAAGAAGGTGTACGCCACTTTCAAAGCAAAGTTTGGGATTAATAAAAAAGAAACTTCATGGTGCTTGAAGTGTAGTCCTCCACGGAAACTCTGACCCATGCGTACGCACATAAACTGGAGAAATGAAACTGCGACTCTGATGGCAGACGGATGAAACAGCAGAAATGGTTTGAACTAATGTTAGGCTAGAAAACAGACTACATCACGGTCACATGACTTAAATGTCACCACCACTAAGAGTTTTACTGCCATGTTTCGCCTGTACGCCACCTTTCAATGCGAGTCCTACACGCAGTTTTCTAAATGAGGTTCCTGAAGTCGATGTGAGTGTTCGACTGATTCAGTCGACCTCATGCTTCATTTTAGCACATTTTAGATAAATCAAAATCAACTGACAACACTTTGTGAACTTGACAGTTTTAGTCAAGTATTAGCATTTTGATACAGCTCAGGATAGATTTCTGTCTAAACAACATGACACAACAACTTTTTTAATAATGCAGAGAGGCTCTGCTCTGATGTCAGTGTATCCAAGTGGACACAAGCTGAAACGCGTCGGTCTCATAAAGTTGTTCTATGTACTAAGAGTGTTGCTAGAGCTTTTTGACTTCACTTGACCCTTTCCTTCTCCATACACATTGGAAGTGGGTGAAGTTGTGCCAGAAACCCCGACTCTGCTTCTACAGAGTGTAATACATGAATCATGTTCTGATCAGCATATTGATTTTGACGTAAATCAAACATAATACGATGAAGAAAATGGTTAATGCACTGATTCTGGGCCCATGCTGATATAAAAAAACAGTCTGGCTGATAGCCAATGCTGATACTGATGTTTGTTGTTGTTATTGTTTACTTATTATTCTTTGTTTTGTGCAAGGTAAACAAAGAAATCTTCATTCCAAAAAAAATATTTAGAAGGTTTTAACATTATTCAGCCATTTATTACAGGATATTTCAAAGAGCACAAATGTGTGAAACAAGCTTTAATGTTCACCTGAAAAAGATTATTTTACTTTGAAAAGTAACTTCTTGAAAACACTGCTACACAACTTCCTATTCATGAGAAGGATTTGTCAGTATTTACACAGCCTCACAAACGGATGGCAGGGATGTGACACATCATGATCAGATAACGAACCAGCAGCATTCATATAGTGATGCCTTCAGAAGAATGGAACAAAACAAGGATAGAGTATAGAGAGACAGTGAACACTGTGTTCATTTTCACATACTGCATTTGGGTTATTGATTCATTTTTCCGAAATCTGCATTTAGCCCTGCTAAATAAAAGTGAACAGTATTGATGTGCTTTCAAATACCATTTGAGAGTCCATGACACACATCATGAACAGGTCCTAAGTACTGGTACGACTACGAGTTGTAATGAGTTTCAAATAACAGCAGGCTCTCGTCTCTGTCATGTCATGTCACAGCTGTTCATACATTAACATTAATAACAATGACCACAGGGATGGATATTGTTTAAAAGGTTTGATATTGGAAGCTTACTTTTCAACAGCACTACCAAAGGGACTTCTGATGTCCTACTTTGTGGAATATGAACCGTTTTAGTTATTTTTCTTGTGCTCAATGAAACCATGAAAAATAAGTAAAAACAGCTGATGACACTGTCTACAGTTAAAGTTTTCTGATTTAGATCAGGAACTTCACTGAAGAACATCAGTACTCTTTGTAAAGTACTGTACCCGTCTGTGTGTGTGTGTGTGTGTGTGTGTCTTTGTTTGAGGGTATGGTGATTATCTCTCTGATGCTGCACACAGAACAGAAGTCACTGTGCAGTGAGCAAATGAGAACTTTGTGGAGCTGATGGAGGTCCACAGAGAGGCAGCAGGACTGAGCTGAGAGCTTCTGGCTGCTAATTATGGAGTTAGATTTGTGTCTTTATTACATGCGAGAAAATAAATGATCTGAGAGAAAAAAAAATGTTTGAGAGAAAAAGTTATCACACTGATAGCAAAAAGCATTTTATGAGAAAAAAAATATTTGAGAGAAAAAGTTTTCATACCCATAGCAAAAAATAATATTTGAGACTAAAAAAAGTTTTGAGAGAAAGTATTTTCTCATAGAACATTAAAAAATATAAATTTGAAATTTTTACATTTATTTCTGAGAAAAAAAAAAATCTTTCTCAAAATACTTTTTTTAACTCTCATATATATTTTTGCTATCAGTGTGAAAACATTTTCTCTCTCAAAAAAAAGTGTTTCTCTCAAAACGTTTTTCTTCTCTCTCTCTAAACCTAAGTCTTTGCTCTCAATGCAATTTCTTGCTCTCGTGTCAAGATTTTGCTCTCGCTGTGAAAATAATGTCATGGGCGGGGCCACGTTCCTATTGGCCAGTCGGGTGAGAATCGTCTTGGGAGTCGAACTGAATCATTACACCATTGTTGATTCACCGGCATAGATGCGCTGCCTTAGTTGAGCGCGGAGACTCCAATGTTTGGGTAAGATGATGGCACACACAACTCGATGGGTAGCTAGCTGAGCAAGTTGGTAATCAAAATCATTCCCATCATAGGAATGACTGTCTAGCCCTAACAGGTTAGAGAGTAACACATCAGAGGTATTAAAGGATGTTTAACTGGTTAGTAATGTGGAGTTCAGCTCAGCTAACATCACTGAAGATTAAACATTAAATAGGCTATCCTAAATGTGAGCTAGTTTGCCATTACTGATGTGTTTGTCAGATTGTCATGGACAAAGAATAGCACTCATATTCACAAATGTGCATTATATTATTAGCATGCTAATCGCTAGTAAAGCTAATCGCTAATTAGCCACCATGCAAGGTAAACTTGCAATGTGTTTAGCATCTGGAGATACAGATGCTAAACACATTACAGTTTTCTTCGATTGCTAAGACGCATTGGTCGAAACTGAAGCGACATGTTCAAAACTCTTAACACAGTCTGCATTTCCATCTTGCAGCTCAGCTCAACAGTTAATCTCATGCCCAAAAGTGTGTCTCACCAACAAAACACTTCATACTTGTCTCAAGAGAAGCTCATTCAACAAAACACTAGCACATTGTCTCACTTTGGAAACACACACAATCACTCTTAACAAACGGAACGACAAAATACTAACAACAAAGAACATTACATCAAATACATCTTATATTTCAAGTTTGAATGATTTTTGTCAGGTAAATCAGTATTTTATATAGGATCTTTTGCACTTTAATGGTTCTAAATGATAGTGTATGCTGTAATATATTGCAACAACACTGAATCAGGAATGCAGAGATTAATTCAAGAATATTTGTGCTTTTGCATAAGTACTTCAGGACCACACAAAAAATAAAGATTACGTAAACAGAATAATGCAGAATCTCAGATTCCAGGGGTAGAATACAAATTACAGTAAGAGAGAAAACTAAACTCCTTCCTCTCCTGGCTGCTCTTCTCTCTCTACCAACTTCACCTGCTGCTCTTTGATCCATACTTGCACAGGAAAAAGAATCAGAAGCCTCCTTTTGTATATGCTTGCTAATGAGGCCAAACGCAGATCACCTGAATCAGTTTTCAGCTGAAAACTACCATCAGCTGTTTGGAATTGCATCTTCGTTTTATTTATTTTTATTGTCAATATTTTGATATAATTTTCAATAGATTTCACTGTGGCTGCAGCAGAAATTCCCCATGTTTTTTCCCCTATCATTCTGTTTTGAGTGTGTTTTTAACTGTTTTGAACAAAGTGTGTTAGCATTTGAAAAATGTGCTGTTAAAGCAAAGTGTTTTGCAGGTGTGAACTAGTGAATGAGAAAAGACTTCATCCATTTCGGTGACTGTGGTCACTGAATGCACTTCGTCTGAAAGCAATGAAAAGTGAGACACAGTTTAGCCCACATGCATTTCTGTTTTGCAGACTGTGTTAAGAGTTTTGAACATGCCGCTTCAGTTTCGACCAATGCGTCTTAGCAATCGAAAAAAACTGTAATTCAAACAGGAAATGTATCATACTGCCCTTAAAACAAGTCCATTGAGTAAAACTGTACAGGAGGTTGTATATGTTTAACAAAGGTAGAAACTAGCTCATGGACAAAGAATAGCAATCATATTCTTGAATGTGTATTATATTATTAGCATGCTAATTGCTAGTAAAGCTAATCGCTAATTAGCCACCATGCTAGGTTAAGTTGCAAACTCACCTGGTTTATACTATTGTAATACATTTTGATGTGTAAGGTAACGTTGAGCTGCCACCACCTTTGTTAACCCGGTCTGGTCCGGTATTAGAGGCCAGAGAGCACCCACCACAGACAGGTAAGTATAAAAGTAGACAAATCTTTATTTCCAATTAATTATTAAGTTAGGGACGTCTGCAGCCAGCAGACCAATGAGGGCAGCTCCAGCAGGTCAGGCAGGTACTCCACCATCCGGCGACACCAACACTGCACACAAGAGAACACACCCAAAGAGAGACACTGCACACAGGAATCACTGCACAGCAACTGGAATTGGTACACTACACACAAAGGGAGCTCAAAATCACACTGGCTCCTTAGGGACCACTACAACAGAGGGTCAAACCCCGCTTTTGCCGCTAGGGGGAGGTAGAGCATTGCAACGGTAATGAGCTGCACTTAACGGGGCCGCTGGCACCATGACGTCAGTTCATTAAAAAGTCTTTAGAAGAAAATCATATAACACTCGGACATTAACTGACAGGACTACAAATAAGTTTATGTGAAGAAGATTAAGATAATGGACTTATCCTGCCCGGCCTGGCAACGAGACCCCCCCATGGGGTCTAGGCAGTGGAGCTGGGTTGTGCACCGGGAGAGTCAGGCTGCTCCGTCAGCTGGCAGGCGTGGAGTCATTCGGTGCGGCTGGTGTCACTGGAGCGGCCGCTGGGATATGAGAGCACAGATCAGGCACAGCTACTCCCTGGTCCCTCGCTACCTAAAGGAGGTATCTGGCCTCCCCTCCTGACCAGCAGACGAGCTCCCCTACTCAACTGTCTTCACTGCCGGCAGCACTATAAGCTGCGAACAGCACCCACCTGCCACAGTGCCGCTGGCTCCCAAACAATTCAGGCCAACGTCTCTCACGTCTCCCTGTCCCTCTCTCCCGAGTCTCTTCCCCCCCTGCCTCTTTTCTTTCCAGCCACTGACCCAGGTGAGTCTCCTCCCCACCCAGGTGAACCGCATCAGCCACTGATTGCCCCCCCTCTCCTGGGAGCTCCCAGCCCAATGTCGCTCCCTCACTACACTATTTTTAAATCAAATGCCAAATGAATATGTTGATTTAGATAGTTTCACTCCTTATTTAGTGAGTAGTGAGCTAGTTTCTACCTTTGTTGAACATATACAACCTCCTGTACATTTCCTGTTTGAATTAATGTGTTTAGCATCTGTATCTCCAGATGCTAAACACATTGCAAGTTTACCTTGCATGGTGGCTAATTAGCGATTAGCTTTAGTAGCGATTAGCATGCTAATAATGTAATGCACATTTGTGAATATGAGTGCTATTCTTTGTCCATGACAATCTGACAAACACATCAGTAATGGCAAACTAGCTAGAGAGAGAAGAAAAACATTTTGAGAGAAACACATTTTTTTTGAGAGAAAATGTTTTCACACTGATAGCAAAAAAAAATATATTTGAGAGAGATTTTTTTTTCTCAGAAATAAATTTAAAAATTTCAAATTCATATTTTTTTATGTTCTCTGACAAAATACTTTCTCTCAAAACTTTTTTTAGTCTCAAATATTATTTTTTGCTATTGGTATGAAAACTTTTTCTCTCAAATATTTTTTTTCTCATAAAATGCTTTTTTGCTATCAATGTGATAACTTTTTCTCTCAGATCATTTATTTTCTCGCATGTAATAAAGACACAAATCTAACTCCATACTAATAGGCTGGAGTGTTGATAGGTGGGTGGAGCCTTCAGGGCAAGTGGGTTACAAACAGACATATATACGTAGACGGCGCATTGAGCGCTGAATTGTACGTCGACGTCGCCGCCATATTGGATGTGGCTGATCTGCCCCGTGAACTAATACAAGTCAATGGAGTGAACTTTATAAAGCGCCCTTCTACAAAGTGCTATAAGTTAATGCCTCTCATTTACCCATTCACACATGTACGAATATATCTGGGAAACAGACAGGTACCAAAAACAACGTATGTAACGTTCTCTGATGATTATAAACGTTAACTACTCCTGATATGTTTAGTATACAGGTAGGCTCCAAACCGACGTATGTGTTTTTCAAATGTTTTAATGAGCCATAGACATATATACATATGTTCTTCAATGTGCTTCCTTGTACGTATGTACATTGAAGCACATTGAAGAACATATGTATATATGTCTACATCTATACAGCTGTATAGCTGTATAGATATAGGTATGTATATATGTTCTTCAATTCGTCCCAATGATTGTCATTATTAGTAGTTAAAATCACTGGATATAAAAACAATTCATCAAAATCAGTTAAATATAAATGTCAGTGCTTTTTATTCCCACAGATGTCACATTTACATGTCAGGATCTGGTTATTATAGACACAGATTCAATATTTAACAGTCATTTATCATCACAGTAACAGTGTTACATACATTGGCAGCTGTTAACACACACCGTACAAGCCTGTGGGGGCAGTGTTATGATCTGGGGTTGATTCAGTTGGTCAGGGGTCCGTTTCACAAAGCAGGCTTAGTGAAAACTCTGAGTCTGTTAACCCTGAAATGAGGGAAACTCTGAGTTTTCCGTTTCACAAAGCGAGGTAACTCAAACCAGAGAAAGAGGGGTAACTCTAGCCTGTTTCACAGAGAGAGGTAACTTAAGCTCTCGGTCAGTTACCATGGTAACATACTCTATGAACCTAACCTGGTCGGGACCAGGTTTTTCTCAACAAACCTCGAGTTTCTCTCTGTCTCCGCCCTCTTTCAGCCACACACGGTATTTGATTTCCTCATTCATTCAGTCAGCAGGCGAGTTTTGGCGTAATATAGTTCTGTCGTCTGTTTTTTGAGAAAATCATTGCAAAAATCAGTCAGTAGGCCTACATTAGAAGTTATATTAGGTGGCGACTATTTTCACTACCATGGCATGTCCTTTTGATAATGATCCCGTGGATGAAGGTGCAGCATTACTGCGCAGAGAATTAAATACAGTATTCGTCGGGAGATGATTATCAGACCGCGCATAGATGTTCTTGCATTTCCAGACAATTATCTTTTTGAGCGGTACCGTTTCACGTCACAGTCCATCATTTACATACACAACCTAATCCATCCTTACATTACCAACATTACCAACCGAAGTCATGCTCTCACATCCCAGCAGATAATGTGTGTTGCGCTGCGTTTCTTTTGCAAATGGGAGTTTTTTATAATAATATATAACATTTTTATGAATAGGCTTAAAAAAATATATATAGGTCTAGGCATATTGCATTTTATAAAAGCGCTTGTGTCTTGGGGGGTGAGCTCAGAGGATGAGCTCCCTCCAGGGATTCCCTCAGCCACTGGCCTTCCTAAATTCTGGCTTAGGGCCAGCTCCTCTGCCTCTGTTAGAGGTGGCGGTGCTGGGCCACCACCCGTTTTACGGGCATCTGCTTTCTTTCTGTTGGCTGAGTAGAAGTCTGTGTTAGTTTAAATAGGCTTAATTATTTAACAGAACATGATATAGATGAGAAGACATTTATGTGTGTGAAAACAGCATTATGTTGAGGATAAAACAACTACAGTCAAACAGCCACTTAATATTTACTTTACAATGTAAAACATGATCAAAATGAGGTACCCCCATGAGATTATGCCGAGGTCTTACCTGTTTGAACAATGTTTTTATGTTTCATCTTAAGCTGCTGCCAAGTGCGTTTCTCCCCCGCGGGATTGCACCTAAGTGAAATAAATTAATAGGCTACCACTCAAGCAGTTTCCCCCTCTAATATTATTGTGATTGCAAAGGACTACATTTAAACTTACGCATTGACCCGAGCACCAATGTTCTCCCACGCCGTCTCCCTCTCTTTTGCTGCTGCAGCGGTGTTACACTTTCTTCTAAAAATGTGCTCAAACTCACCGTATGAGCGCATTAATATTTACAATTCCAGTGGGGTGAAAAACATAGCCCTCCTCTTCCCCGTTGCCATGGTGATTCGTCGAATCGGGGCTCCATTGATGCTATCTTTTTATACTTGTGGTGCACGCGCTTAACTCCAGGTAAACTACTCCGAGTTGATCAAACTAACTCAAATCAGTTGTTCTGGAACCGAAAACTCAGAGTTTCCTATCTCAGAGTAGATCAACTCAGAGTTGCAGGTGTAAATGGTCTTGAATGTGAACCTGTAAGTACTCTGGGGGGATGCATGTGTTCCTTTTAGTATGATAAGTAGAGAGCATAATAGGCCAGCCAAACAGTATTGTTTGAATGTAGTGGAATTTTGATTAGCATTTGTATTGAAATGATAATACTTATGGACATACTAATGGAAATACTTAGATCTCTACTCTCGACACATGGTCTACCACCCTGTCTATTCCAAAAGTTTGTGACAGAAGACATGATTGAGGCTCTGACAAGAAACACAAATGAGTACAGCTTGCAAAAAAATGGAACATCTGTTAACACCAATAATAGGGGAATTGAGAAGATGCATGGCATGTACCTGAAGATGGGCCTAATGCAAATGGCTGGAGTCCCTATGTATTGGGAGACAGACACAGGGTACATCCCTGTTTCTGATGTGATGTCCCGCAACAGATTCCGATCTCTGTTGACTTCATTACACTTTACAAACAACTTGACTGTGTCAGAGATGGAAAAGAAGGACAAACTCTGGAAACTCAGACCATGGCTACTTAAACGTTCTGTATATCTGTTCAGACAAAGTGAGTACAAACACAGAAATTCTGCTCCCAACTATTCCCAGCGTTGCTAATTTGCAACATTTCCCTAAAAACTTACTAAAATGTAAAAAATTTGAAAACTCTTTCATTTCTACATCAGAGGCCTCCTAAAACAATATCTGAGAGGTCAAAAAAAAATTTGCTCATTTTTTTCTATATCTGGGTCTTACAGGGTTAATTATTTAACAGAACATGATATAGATGAGAAGACATTTATGTGTGAAAACAGCATTATGTTGGGGATAAAACACCTACAGTCAAACAGCCACTTAATATTTACTTAACAATGTTAAACACGATCAAAATGAGGTACCCCCATGAGATTATGCCGAGGTCTTACCTGTTTGAACAATGTTTTTATGTTTCATCTTAAGCTGCTGCCAAGTGCGCTTCTCCCCCCGCGGGATTGCACCTAAATGAAATAAATTAATAGGCTACCACTCAAGCAGTTTCCCCCTCTAATATTATTGTGATTGCAAAGGACTACATTTAAACTTACGCATTGACCCGAGCACCAATGTTCTCCCACGCCGTCTCCCTCTCTTTTGCTGCTGCAGCGGTGTTACACTTTCTTCTAAAAACGTGCTCAAACTCACCGTATGAGCACATTAATATTTACAATTCCAGTGGGGTGAAAAACGTAGCCCTCCTCTTCCCCGTTGCCATGGTGACTCGTCGAATCGGGGCTCCATTGATGCTATCTTTTTATACTTGTGGTGCACGCGCTTAACTCCAGGTGAAACTACTCCAAGTTGATCAAACTAACTCAAATCAGTTGTTCTGGAACCGAAAACTCAGAGTTTCCTATCTCAGAGTAGATCAACTCAGAGTTCAAGGTTAGACTCAGAGTTTGTTGAACCTGCTTTGTGAAACGGACCCCAGGTCTAGATTCAGCAATGTTATGAGCCCAAGAAATGAGGTTCAAGAGGCTCAAACTGTGAAAGAGAGGTTCAGGGAGCATGAGACATAATTTTCACACATGGATTGGCCACCACGGAGTCCAGACCTTAACCCCATTGAGAATCTTTGGGATGTGCTGGAGAAGACTTTATGCAGCGGCCAGACTCTCCCATCATCATAACAAGATCATGGCAAAAGATTAATGCAACTCAAAGCTAAAGGCGGTCCAACCAAATATTAGAGTGTGTGACTTTTTTTTGGCTGGGCAGTGTACATAAAGAAAATAAAAATAGAAATGTGTAAAAATATGTGTGTTGAAAACTTGTCTGAGAAGGCGAGGGCGTCCCAAAGCTGAACAAACAAAGGCGGCGTAAAGGCGAGCCTTCCTTGTGTCTGTGTGAAAAGGGCTAGTGTTTTGATCCATGTTTACTGGCCCATTGCTGCATATTGGTGTGGAACCTAACATATCATTAAGTCTAAAGTACCATGTTCTGGTAAACATCCTGTGTGTCTCAATTTGTAGTAAGGAAGTTACGCTCTACATCAACGGACTTGTAGTTTCATTAAATCAAAAGAAGAAGAGAAGTGGCAGATATCCTTAGTTGAGGTATTGGCATGAGGAGAGCACATGTCTGATGTTTGTCACTAGTGGAGGCAATTCATTTCACTGGCTGTATGCATAACTATATGATATTACATTACATGATTTAATTCATAAAACATTGTAGCAGCAAAATACCAGAAAAGAGAAAAATGTTGCATCACAACAGCTCACAACAAAACCAATCAAAGATAAAGTCACACTGACACAGTTTGGTTCATTTGTGAACATGTGATGTGACTGAGTATCTAAAGGACCGGCTGGGGACCAGTGTTCAGGTTAATCCTATCTCCTTTCTCTTCTAGACACACACACACACACACACACACACATACACTCTCACACAGATGACACTATTTAATCTGTAGTGTTGGACGAAGATGAAGGGAAGAAAGGAAAGGGCAAAGAAGACGAAGCTGAGAAGAGAGAGTAAAGGATGAAGAGACTAATAGTTAACTCTGCAAGCAAGATGAAAATGAAGCAAGTTAGTACAGAGCTGCTAACTTAGCAAGGACCAACCAGACAACAACAACAACAACCAGTTTCCTCCATCTTCTCACCGGATACTGCACAGCAGGATGGGACTGTTAAACATTGGAACCACAACTTTCCCTAGCCTGGCTCATCAGTGAAGGAACCACCAGCATCTTTCTCTTCAAACACTGGTGATGTTGAACTGGGCCTACATAGCATCCAGTATAACATGGCACAGCTAAGCATGGGGCCGTTTGACTTTGGTTGATGTTACGCACATGTGTTGAATGTATTTGGTCTATTGTTTGAATGATAACGTGAACTCTGTGTAGTCAGATTATTGGTAGTTAGCCCTGCCGCACTGCTAAGTCAATGTTAATACAGACTCAGGGTCTTTGCATATAACTAAACATATTCTCTAACCTGGTACCATGTCACACACACACTCTACAGTCTGTTGGGCTGAACAAAGTACAGGATGAGTGTGTTTTCGGATGTATATATTTATACAGGTAAAAATGTTGAAGTCTGGGCATGTGTTTGCATGATTGGCAGAGTGGCAGCCTATCAGAGCTGTGGTAGCTGCTACCAGTTTGAGCCAGACTTCCTCACCATGATGGAAACAGTTTCAGAACGCATAAATGCTTGTGATAGGTTTGGACATGAAGACTTAACTTCATATGAAGTATTTGTTTATCAGTTTGATAGATGATAGTGTGTGACAGCTGTTAGATGTAACTCTCAGTCCTGTACGATTGCCTGGTGGTTGCAGATGAGCTGACATTTTTACGCTGCAGGTCAAAATGATCAGTCTTTTAGTGTGTTTTCTCTTCAGTTTTTCCTGTGCTGAGCTCAGTCGCCTCATAGCAAGAGGTTTGTAGTATTGAATCTGGAGCTAGTTGGCTGGTTGTACCTCCTCTGTCTGTGAGAGGTTTCTCCTGGTGCTCCGGATTCCTTTCACAGTCCAAAACCATGCAGCTCAGCTGAAGTGTTGACTGTAATTGGTCTGGAGGTGTAAATGTGCTTGTGAATGGTGTTTTATCTAATATCTCATTCAGTCACTTCATACACATTGGGCTGATCTGACAGTTTTCCTACATTAAAACAGCCAAAATGCATACAAGAAGCATCAGCAACCTGTCAGTGTCCTCAAACAACCTCAGGGGCTTCTCCTGGAGAAATAACTGTTATGTGATATTAATATGAGGCAGATCCACTCTCATCCATCAATGCCTGCCAGGATCATCACTGACATGATCAGAGAGAGGCAGAAGCAGGGCAGTGTGGTGAGACAGAGGAGGTCTCAGGTTGGAGCCTCAGGACAGGACAGCACGTTAAGTCCACAACTTCCCATCCTTTGGCCTAATCTCTTTTCCCTCATGTGATGTCAGCAAGCAAGCATGTACAAACACACATGCATGATAATGTGTGTGTGTGTGTGTGTGTGTGTGTGTTACTTACTTATCTTCTTCCACCTGAACAAAATGGAAGTGTTCCCCTGCTGATAATTCCTTTTCATTTGCATAATAAATGCTTCTTCATTTCTTTTTGTACAGCAGTGCTGTTCTTTGTGTGGAATCTAAATGAGAGGTGAGGGTTCTGCATGGGCAAATAGACAGTTTGAGAGCATTTCTCAACACACACTTAATGTCACCATGTTCAATTCATAAGATTCAGAGAATCCAGAGAAATCACTGCATGTAAAAAACCTTAATCAAATACCTGTAACCTTCAATCCTTCAGAGGGGACGGCGTTGAATAGCAGCATGATTGTATAAAATATATTACTACATGGGCTGTAATACATCTGCAGATTTCTCCCCTGCCAACCATAGCTTGGAGCCATTGCTTACTGATTTGAAAAGTGTGTTCGTGACAGAAGCTGTGATGTACTGCTTCCTAATCTGATGATGATATTTGCCAATGTTCTGTAGTGAGACAGCAGCCACAAATATTCAGACCAGTCCTGAAGCCCTGAAGTATTTCATTCTTCTCATCTCTTGTTTTGTCTGGCCTTCAGTCTTAAATCAAGTTACTATTGCATTACATTATATATTATGAGGCACAGAAAGGATTCCACAATTGAGAAGCTCGAACCAAAGGATTTAAACAGTTAATCAGCTATCAGAACAGCTTGATGTCGGTCACTTTCAGCTCAGCTCATCTTATGCACCTACATAGTATCTATCAGTTGAACTCTACAGCATGTATCCAGCCTTTTTTTTCGTCAGCCTGCTAAAACAGAATGAGAATCTGCTAAAATTAGACAGATACGAGTGCCTCTGCTAAAAATAGATTTCATTGGCCACATGCCAAAGAAGTCACAGTCAGTGTACGTACAATACATGCATGGAAATGATCATGTTGGTATGTGAATGAGCAGGATAGTGTCTGTGTGTGTGTGTGTGTGTGTGTGTGTGTGTGTGTGTGTGTGTGTGTGTGTGTGTGTGTGTGTGTGTGCATTCACTGCTGTATTAATCATGCTAACAGCTGGTGAATCCTGCTGAACTAATTCATATCCTCACTATCAAAGGCTGCTTTTTGCAAACCCCCGCTAAGCTGTAGACTTTAAGACTTTAGACTTTAGACTTTTATTTATCCCACATCGGGGAAATTTACTCGTTACAGCAGCAGGTAGACAGACATACAATAAATACACAAGCAGGTAGACAGACATCCAATACATACAGGGGACATAAAACAAGTAGACTTAAAAAACTAAAAAGGATTTAAATAAGAAAAATAAAATAAAATAAAAAAAGCTATTAACAAGGTATTATTGCACACAGTAATTGCACAAATTGGCGGAGGTAGAAGTGGTAATAGTGCAGGATATGTAAGTGTTTAAGGTGCTTTTGGTGCTACATTAAGAGTTTTTGGTGTTGTACAGTCTGACTGCAGACGGAATGAACGACCTGCGGTAGCGTTCTGTTTTACACCGTGGGTGGAGCAGTCTGTTACTGAAGGAGCTGCTTAGGGCCCCCACAGTCTCATGTAGGGGGTGAGAGGGGTTGTCCATAATCGATGTCAGCTTGGCTAACATCCTCCTCTCACCCACCTCCTCAATGGAGTCCAGAGGACAGTCTGAGACTGAGCCAGTCCTTTTAACCAGCTTATTTAGTCTCTTCTTGTCCCAGCTTATTTAACAGTAGTGGTAGTGGTAGTAGTGAACAGGTGTGTGTGTGCAAGTGTGTGTTTGTGTGTTGTGATGATGGAGGCAGTACAGAGGGTTTTAGTGTGAAGGTGCAGGAGAAGAGCAGATGATACAGTCAGATTGAAGGAAGCTGTGATGTGTCTGTTCATAAAACTTCAGTACTGCTTTACTCTATTGTTACTCCTGCAAACACACCTGAACACACATACTGTTGTTGTCAGCTGATAACACTGATATCTGTTTCTATGAAAAATAGAAAGTTGATGGTTGTTAACGCTAATGAAAAGTAAGAGGGACGTCACTCAGCATTATTGTATTTACATTTGCACAGCACTAATAGAGCTTTTAACAGCAAACATGTTGGCTGATAATGGCAGGAACAGAGCAGGTGTCACTGATGAGATAAAAAAAAATACTGCAGTCCATGTATGTTAGCAGGTTCCATGGTCCCAGTGAAACCAAGCCATCGTTAATCTGTTTCACCTTTGATTTCCGGATATCAAGTCAGAATGTCTGCCATGAAGAATCTCTACATATTTCACCAGTGTGCTACAGTTACCTGCTACCCTTGAGTCATCTTATCAGAAACCGTAACATTAATTTCTCACTGCAAAGTGGACGATTCTCAGCTGTTTTGTCCCCCTTTGACCCAATGTTTCAGACAACCTTGTGAATGTTTTATCCTGCCGATCAGACATAAAGTGCTGGATGTCACAAAACATTCTCAAACTAAATGATTCCCTGTCTTAGATAGTCATGTCTAGCCTCCAACAGCTGCAGCTGCTAGGCTATTAGTTCACTTAAAAACAAGGCCACATTCCTCCCATCCTTGCCTCACTTTACTGGTTTTAGAATTGAGTTAAAGATTTTATTGCTAACTTTTAAAGGTCTGCTGGATTTGGGCCCCAATGTACAGTCCCCTCCAAAACTATTGGAACAGTGAGGCCAATGCCTTTATTTTGTCCACTTCCAAGTATTTACATCGAGACCTGTTAAAAAACGCCCATTTTTCAAGAGAGCAAGATCATTGGAACATGTGACTGACAGGTGTTTTTTGCTGCCCAGGTGTGTCCTATTACATTGATTATTCAAACAATAAATAGCGCTAAATGTCTACTCTCAGTTTCAGCTTTGGGGTTTGCCTTTGCAGACTGCATTTATAGTTAACAAAGTGTAACCAACATGAAGACCAGCTGTCTATGAGAGAAAAGCAAGCAATTTTGAGCTATTGCACAAACATTGGGCCAGTACAGCCATTTGGATTGTCCTGAAGAAGAAAGAAACCACTGGTGTACTCAGCAACAGATCTCGAACTGGTAGATGAAGGAAAACATCAGCAGGGACCTGTCAGTCACTGTTGAGGATGTCAAGGTATCGCGTTCTTCAACTGCGAGGAACCTGGGCGTAATCCTTTGACGATGGACTATCCTGCACCCCCAACATCACCCGATCCTGCAGATTTGCCCTCTACAACATCCGCAGGATGACAACTCCTGCAATCGCTGGTCATTTCCCGCCTGGACTACTGCAACTTGCTCTTGGCTGGACTCCCAGCCTCTGCGACTAAACCGTTGCAACGTATCCAGAACGCTGCAGCACGCCTTGTTTTCAATCTACCCAAATTCTCTCATGTGACCACCCTCCTCCGTGACCTCCACTGGCTTCCTGTTGTGGCCCACATCAGATTCAAGACCATAGTGCTGGCCTTCAAGGCCGTCAATGGAACTGCACCCATCTACCTCCAAACACTGGTCAGACCACACGCCCCAGCGCGAGTGCTTCCCTACTACAGTACATCAGCTGGCCGGCTGGTACCGCCATCGCTAAGAGCAAACAGAACTGGCTCAGCGAAGTTGCAACTCTTCTCTGTTCTGGCGCCCCAGTGGTGTAACGAACTCCCGACAAATGTCAGGACAGCAGAGTCACTCTCCATCTTCCGGAAAAGACTCAAGACTCACTTGTTCAGACTTCACCTCGACCCCACATAGCATGACTCCCTCCCCAACCCCCTCACCCCCACAAGAATAAAAAAATAAAAATGTATATGCACTTGTAAGTTCTTACCCTTAGCACTTACATCATAGCACTTTTCTACTTATGGTATCCTTGATAAATAGCAGCTACTTTGCTCAGATGAGGGCTTGAAAATTGTTTCTATCTTTTCTTTTCTACTTTATCAACGGTGACATGTTGTGGTTTCTTTCTTGTGACAAATGCACTTATTGTAAGTCGCTTTGGACAAAAGCGTCTGCTAAATGCCCTAAATGTAAATGTAAATGTTGATGACAAAACATTGTGAGAGCTGTAAAGAAAAACCCTAAAACAACTGTCAGTGACATCAACAATAACCTGCAGAGGGCAGGAGTGAAGGTATCACAATCCACCATCCGCAGAAGACTTCGGGAACAGAAGTACAGAGGCCACACCAGAAGATGCAAACCACTCATTAGAAATAAGAATAGGAAGGCCAGAGTGGAATTTGCCATGAGACGAGGCTCCTAAGTTCTGGAACAAAGTTTTATGGACCGATGAGACCAGGGCTGGACTGGGACAAAAAATCGGCCCTGGCATTTTTGGCTTAGACCGGCCCCTCATAATTAGCGTACAACCGACTAGTAATTAACACAACCTTAAAAATAGTAAGTAACAGAAAAGGATGCAATGAATGTTGATGGAATTAAACATAACTACAAATGTGTTTATTTCAAACTAAACAACTAAATCAATTTTTACACTTTCACAAAACGAACAGTCAACCAAACCTTGCATTCTAGCAGGCTCAGGACGGGAAAAGTAGTCTAGTCTCTCTTCTCTCTCCTCAACTGCTACCTCAACAGCCTGGCTTGACTAGACAGGAAGAGAGGGAGAGATTGTTACAATTTATTAAGTGGTAAATTGAAAACTTAATTAAAAAACTAAATTAAAAATAAAAATATTTGGAACTAGCTGGAAAAACTGCAATAATCTAAACCATCAAAACACTATAATATGGGACTATCCCACTAATGCTTGGAGCTGTTCCATCTTATTTCATTGGGTTCTATCTATTCAGCTCTATTCAGTATCTTAAGGTTACATTTTTATTTTTTGATAATAATCGGAAAAGGCTCTTAGTCATGCATGACACCAACCAAGATAACCGAAAAGAAAGGGCTGGAGTTGGCTTCAGGCATGCTTATAACCAAATAAATAATAACAGCTCATCTCATGAGAGATGAGATGAGATGAGATAATAACAGCATCATATTAAAAAAAAAAAACTTTTTGCCTTAAGGCTTATTAGAAATTTACAGTTAATCATTACTTTAGAAGTCTACCAAATAACCATTGTGAAAAACAAATAAGTAAATTTACTCAACACATACCTCCTTAGGTATATTCTATTTCATGCATAATGTATCATCAACATCCTAAATATCAGAAGTTTACTCCACTACTTGTGTCTGCTCTGTGTAGTTCAATTGATTCTTTTATCCTTTTTATTGAAATCATCTCTAATATGTATTTTCTGAATTTCCCTGATATAGCAGCTCAATTCCAATTCTTCAGGTTAAAAGGTGCTCCCTCCTTGAAAAAACTGTAACATGCATTTGTATCAGGCTAAAAACAGGGCTGCTTTATGAACTCATGCAGAGCAACTATGTCTTAAAAGCATTTGACACTGTCTTACTCTTATTCAATGTGGGCATACCTTTTGCTAGTAATACTTTTATACTTTTTTTACACTTACTTTAGTAATGCTTAAATTGCAAAGCTTTTACTTATCATTTAGCAGTTTTAAAATCTGTTATTTCACTTGTTTGAGTGCTTTTTAAAACATGTTTAACCACAGCATAGAGGGTTGCTACAAATTCAAACTACTATGCAGCCTTTCAACACACCTTTAACCTAAATATCTAAAATGCTATGATGTAGCCTAAAATGGACACTTGCTGCTCATCCAACACTTCTCAGCCTTTTATCAGAATAAGCTGCCAGATTTTGGAAAGTATGCAATACCAATTCATATTGATACTAATCAATCGCCATTGCTCATCATTCTCATGTAATAGAGCTAACGTTACCTCCATCATCTCAAAGTCCCTGTATTATCCTAACGTTACTACCTGCTTACCGGTTGCACTACACTTTCCTGCTCACTCTGTCCCTCGGTTTCCCTGTCAAAAGCCTGCATCTCTGGCTGCTCCTCTCCCTGCCCGCTGCTGCTGTGTCCACCTTCAACCTACTGTTGCTGCAGTACTGCTGTCACAGAGGACGTGGAGGCTACAGCAGCCCCTCCAGCTAACATGTCTGTGATCTTTGCACAATTTGCAGCATCTACAGTGAGATTCATCAATTTCTTTGCACGCAACTTCTCCGCACCCCCTTACTTTCGCTTTTGTTGCTCCATGTTGCCACTCCTTCAACACACACGCTCAACACTGTGAAACTAGCGGGAGTTACAGGGGACAGCGGGAAGGGGTGGGGCCGCTTTCGTACTATATGCTGATTGGTTCAGTCCACTGTCTATATTGAAGATGGACCAATGGGCAGCCCCCTCTAAATTGTGGGCGGGTCTCTTAGAAAAAAAAAAAAGGAGAAAAAAAAAATCCAATAGCATCGTCCCCTGAGGACTGTTGGCCCACCGGGAAAATGCCCGGTATGCCAGATTACCAGTCCAGCCCTGGATGAGACAAAGATGAACCTTTACCAAAGTGATGGAAAGGCTAATGTGTGGAGAAAGAAAGATCTGCTCATGATCCCAAACACACAAGTCCATCTGTGAAACAGGAGGGGGTAATATCATGGCTTGGCCTTGCATGGCTTCTGCTGGGATGGGCTCGTTGATCTTCATTGATGATGTAACACATGATGGCAGCAGCAAAATAAACTCAGAAGTCTACCGAAACATTTTGCCTGCCAATTTAAAGAGAGATGGAACCAAAGTGATCAGGAGATCCTTCATCATGCAGCAAGACAACGACCTAAAACACACTGCCAAAACAATCAAGGAGTTCATCAGGGGAATGAAGTGGAAGGTTTTAGACTGGCCAAGTCAATCTCCAGACTTAAACCCTGTTGAGCATTTTACCTGCTAAAGAGGAGACTGAAGGGAGAAACCCCCCGAAACAAACATCAGCTGAAAGAGGCTGCGCTGAAAGCCTGGAAAAGTATCACAAAATATGAATGCAAAAGTTTGGTGAGGTCAGTGGGTCGTGGGCTTGATGCAGTTATTGCAAGCAAAGGATTTGCAACTAAATATTAAGTATTATTCACTCTAATCTATTTTAAATCTACCTGTTCCTATACTTTTGCTCACCTTAAAATTTGGTGTTCCATTACAAATGATGCTATCTTCTAAGTTTTGTAACAGATCTAGATGTAAATACCTGGAAATGGAGACTGACATGCTGATCTCTTGTCTCATATTCATCCTTTGATGTCAAACCCAAATGTTTTCGGTGTACAGCCAAAATAGAGGAATTGGCCTCGCTGTTCCAATAGCTTTGGAGGGGACTGTATGTATTTGACATACTAGTTTCCTATGAGCTTGTACATAACCTCAGATCCTCAGTTGTGTCCCTTTTGATGAATCCCGGGCCTCGTCACAAAAAGTGAATGTACTTTAAGGGCCCCTTGTTTATGGAGCTCCTAATGGAGGATCTCAGGCTCAGTGTCCTCTTTTAAATATTGCCTATCAAAAACCTATTTTTATATAAAAGCCATCTTACAGTGCATAACATTCAGTAACTTGTTGAATATCTGTTGTACTTTTAGGCACTATTTTTTTCAGTATTTTTGCTTCTATTTGTTATTAATTTGTCATAGAAATGTACTGCGTAACCCTGTTTTTATTTGAACTATATCTTGTTGGTAAAGCACTTTGTTACTATGTTTTGAAAGGTGCTATATAAATGATAATTATTTTTATTAGATGCAGTTTTCACTCACTAATGACCTCTTTGTTCTTACTGAAATAAGATGCGATAAACTTATACAGTGGGAACTTCAAAATAAAGGCCTGTCTCCTAGAAGTCTGTTTTCTTAGTATTTGAGGAGACTAATTTGAGGACTTAAGTTACAGCAGCCCTGTATCCACTTCTCATTTGTCCTTCTGTGTGTGTCCAGGACCCTCATCCTATTCATACCTAATAAAAGTGTTGTTAGACTGCTCAGTAGTCTCCCAGCAACAGTGTTGCAGTGATTTCAGTGAGAGAAATACCTTGGCAGAAGAAATGCAAACTGTGCAGCCTGACCTTTTGAAGAGGAGGCTGAGGGAACCATTAGCACTGCCAGGGTCAGGGCTTCTCTCTCCTGGTTTGGATGCTGCTTTATTGCAGTGGAAGTGTCAGAGTGGCTCCAATCTATTGTAATCTCTGATGTCTTTTCTAACAAGGGGACTGAAGCAGAGCAACCTGACTTAAATGTTTAAATTTACCGTGTATTAGTTTAACATTGGACAGTGGGAAAGTACTAAGTAATACAGTTTTTCTTTAATGAACCTATAATTCACTATATAATTAAGCCATGATGTCCAATGCTTCCTTCAGCAGGGTGAGATAAAGAGCTCCAGAGAGAGCTCTCTGTGGATTGATGTGGCTGCTGTGAACCAACTAGCTGTGAAACCTCAGACGCTTCAGTTGAAGGTTTGATTCTCACTGGGGTCATCAAGGCCGAAGCTGTGTGGACACATGCCTCTGAGCTCTGAGTCAAAGCATTACACAGAAAGAACATGTTAACATGTGTGTGTGCCAGGGTTGGGCTCTCTATCAGAGACTGAACCAGCAGTACAGATGCCCAGTCAGCAGGAGAGTACCAGAAACATGCTTAAAATGAACTGTACACAAACTATTTGAATCAAACACTCTCCAAACTGTCTTTGGATTCAAATTGAAGTAGAAAAAATTAATTTAAGTTAAGTTTAATGTCAGCAGCATTGGTAAAGCAGTCTGAACGGATCTATACATTAATATGGACAATTCTTACGGCTAGGTGCAGTAGCGTCCTGGGTCTGTATTCACAGACATTCAGAGAATTTTTTAGCATTTCGTCACTAGGACCAACTCTTAGCACTGGGACGCTTTATGAATACAGGCACAGGCTGGTTGCTTGGCAACCTGACAATGATGTCAAGACTGGCACACAGAACTAGTCACATGACCCTGACCTGGATCAAACAGATGAGAGATTACTTGTTACATGTTGTGCTTTAAAGGCGCTTGTAGGTAGATTTAGTCATCAGGCTAGCTGTTTCCCTGTTTTCAGCCTTTGTGCTAAGCTAAGCTAACCAGCTGCTGGTTGTAGCTTCACACTCATCATTCATAAACATCTCATCTAACTCTATAGAAACAGTCAGAGGATTCCTTTCGTCTTTTGACTTGTGTGACTTTTGAGTCGAGATAAAAGAAGAGAGAAGAAATGAATACCGATTTTCTTCAAAATGTGTTTTATTTTTTATTTTTCTTCACAAAAGAATTACTGCGGTTAGTGTTTTAATTTGAGCCCTGTAAAGTCAAATCAAATCAAATCAAATCAAATTTTATTTGTATAGCCCAAATTCAGAAATCACAGTTTGCCTCAGAGGGCTTTACAATCTGTACAGAGACGACACCCTCTGTCCTTCGACCCTCGATTCGAGTGAGGAAAAACTTGCCCTCAAAAAAACCCTTTTAACAGGGAAAACATGCGGAAGAAACCTCAGGAAGAGCCACAGAGGAGGGATCCCTCTCCCAGGACGGACAGACGTGCAATAGATGTCGCATGTACAGAGCAGATCAACGAGATCACAATGTATACAATTATAATAGATGGTTGACAGGAATGAAAGTACATAAAGAGGTATTACAGCAATAATAATGAAATGCACATAATGGAAATGTGACTACTAGTAATAACATTAGTAGTGGTTAACGGTAAGGATAGTACGTAGTAATGCATTACAATAATAGTAGTGAAACGTATGTAACAGAGATATGACTAATATTAGCAACAGTAGTGGTGGGTGTCAGGCAGGGCCATGGCAGTAGGTGCATCCACGATCCACGACCCAGGCGCGGCCAGGATCCATGAGAGCCTGTAGGACTAGAAAGCACAAGGACTCCGGGGAAGAAGTGAAGTCAGTGACATGCAGAGATGGGGCATGTATACAGGCATAATGTATACAGATGGAGAGGAGAGGAGAGGGGAGGAGAGAGAAGCTCAGTGTATCATTTGTCCCCCGGACTGGGCCTATAGCAGCATAACTAAGAGCTGGTCCAAGACAGGCCTGGGCCAGCCCTAACTATAAGCTATATCAAAAAGGAAGGTCTTAAGTCTACTCTTAAAGGTAGAGAGGGTGTCCGCCTCCCGGACCAAAACAGGAAGATGGTTCCACAGAAGAGGAGCTTGGTAACTGAAGGCTCTGGCTCCCATTCTGCTTTTGGAGACTTTAGGAACTACAAGTAATCCTGCGTTCTGGGAGCGTAATGCTCTAGTTGGGCAATAGGGTAGTATGAGCTCCTTGAGATATGATGGTGCCTGACCATTAACAGCTTTGTAAGTGAGGAGAAGGATTTTAAACTCTATTCTTGATTTTACAGGGAGCCAGTGCAGAGAGGCCAATACAGGAGTAATATGATCTCTTTTCTTAGTTCCTGTCAGTACACGTGCTGCAGCATTCTGGACCAGCTGGAGACTCTTTAGAGACTTGTTAGGGCAGCCTGATAATAGAGAATTACAATAGTCCAGCCTGGAAGTAACAAATGCATGGACTAGCTTTTCTGCGTCTTTTTGGGACAGGATGGGCCTGATTTTTGCAATGTTACGTAGATGAAAAAATGCAGACCTTGAAATTTGTTTTATGTGGGAGTTGAAGGACATATCTTGATCAAACTGGAGGCCAAGTTAATGCCATCCAAACTAGCTATATCATTAGATAATGCATCTCTAAGGTGTTTAGGACCAAGTACTATAACTTCGGTTTTATCTGAATTTAACAGCAGAAAATTGCAGGTCATCCAGGTCTTAATGTCCTTGAGACATGCATGGAGTTTAGTTAGCTGATTAGTTCCATCTGGCTTTATTGATAAGTATAACTGGGTATCATCTGCGTAACAATGAAAGTTTATGGAGTGTTTCCGATTTATATTTCCTAGAGGGAGCATATATAAGGTGAATAATATGGGTCCAAGCACGGAGCCTTGAGGAACACCATGACTAACCTTGGTATACAGGGATGACTCATCATTAACATGTACAAACTGAAATCGATCCGATAAATAGGACTTAAACCAGTTTAATGCAGGTCCTTTAATGCCAATTAAGTGTTCCAGTCTCTGTAGTAGAATGTGATGATCAATGGTATCAAATGCAGCACTAAGATCTAGCAAGACCAGGACAGAGTCAAGTCCTTTGTCAGAAGCGATTAGGAGGTCATTTGTAACTTTCACCAGTGCCGTCTCTGTGCTATGATGTGCTCTAAAACCTGATTGAAAATCCTCATATAAACTATTGTTATGAAGAAAGTCACATAGCTGGTTGGCGACTGCTTTCTCAAGGATCTTGGAGAGGAAAGGGAGGTTGGACATAGGTCTATAGTTGGCTAAAGCTTCTGGATCAAGATTAGGCTTTTTAAGAAGCGGTCTAATTACAGCTAGTTTAAAGGACTGTGGTACGTATCCTGTTAATAGAGACAGGTTGATCATTTCTAGTAGAGATGAGCTAATTAAAGGTAAAGTTTCTTTCAGCAACCTAGTTGGGATGGGGTCTAGGAGACAAGTTGTTGGTCTAGATGAAGAGATCATCGAAGTTAGTTGGTGGAGGTCAATGGGAGAGAAGCAGTCTAAATATAAGTCAGAATTTACAACTGTTTCTGAGGTTCCTGTGTTTAAAGATACAATAGTGCCAGTTGAGGGCAAGCGATGATGGATTTTGTCTCTAATAGTTAAAATTTTATCATTAAAGAAGCTCATGAAGTCATTACTACTGAGCGTTGTAGGAATACATGGTTCAGTAGAGCTGTGACTTTCTGTCAGCCTGGCTACAGTGCTGAAAAGAAACCTGGTGTTGTTTTTATTTTCATCTATTAATGACGAGTAATAGCTTGCTCTGGCATTGCGGAGGGCCTTCCTATATATTTTAAGGCTATCTTTCCAGGCTAAGCGAGAGTCTTCCAAATTGGTGGAACGCCATTTCCTTTCAAATTTCCGTGATGTTTGCTTCAATTTGCGGGTATCCGAGTTATACCAAGGTGCCAACCTCCTGTGTTTTATGGGTTTCTTTTTCAGAGGGGCAATAGAGTCCAGTGTTGTTCGCAATGAGCCTGCAGTGCTATCAACAAGATGATCAATTTGTGAGGAACTGAGGTTAGCAGAGGAGTCCTCTATTATATTAAGACATGGCATTGAACTAAGTGCCAGCGGTATAATTTCCTTAAATTTAGCTACAGCACTATCAGATAGACATCTAGTGAAGGAGTTTTTGCCTAATGGTGTGTAGTCCAGTAATAGAACTTCAAAAGTTATTAAGTGATGGTCTGATAAAAGAGGATTCTGTGGAGAAACTGTTAGATTTTCAATCTCGATACCATAAGCTAGAACAAGGTCAAGGGTGTGGTCAAAACAGTGAGTTGGTTTATGTACACACTGAGAGAAGCCAATAGAGTGTAATAATGAGATAAATGCAGTACTAAGGCTATCATTAACGACATCCACATGAATATTAAAGTCACCTACAATAATTACTTTATCTGATTTGAGGACTAGACTTGATAAAAACTCAGAGAATTCAGATAAAAATTCTGAGTAAGGACCAGGTGCTCGATACACTACAACAAATAGAACTGGCTGTAAAGTTTTCCACGTTGGATATGAAAGACTAAGAACAAGGCTTTCAAATGAGTTATAATTTAATTTAGGTTTAGGATTGATTGACAGACTTAAGTCATAAATAGCTGCAACACCACCTCCTCGGCCGGAGCCTCGAGGAATGTGAGTATTAATATGACTAGGGGGAGTGGATTCATTCAGACTGACATATTCTTCAGGATGCAGCCAGGTTTCAGTAAGACAGAATAAATCAATATTACAATCTGAGCTTACTAATACAGCTTTCGATGACAGGGATCTGATGTTTAGGAGTCCACATTTAATTCTCTTGTCTTGTTTTGAAATTGCAGAGTTACTGTTAATTTTTATTAGATTTTCATGCACAACTCCTCTTATGCTGACTTTTGATTTGATTAATTCAGGTGGTCGGGGGGCAGACACAGTCTCAATAAAGTTTTGGGTTTGCAACTGATCTAATGGAAGCTCAGAGAAGCGTGTAAGACTGCAGCTCTGCCTCCTGGTCTCAACTCTGGGTTGTCAAAAATGGGCCAGATTTCTAGAGATGAGAGCCGCTTCGTCCAAAGTGTGATGGATGCCGTCTCTCCTAATCAGACCAGGTTTTCCCCAGAAAGTCTGCCAATAATAATCTTTGACACCAACAACAAATAAACAAATATGTACAAATGTATACAAAACATTTTTTGGCAGATTGTCATGTAAAATAAATGCATTTTAATTTTACACAATTCTACAGTGTGACTTGGATTTCATATTTATATTTTTATAATATTTTTATCAAGACTAGACTATATTTCACATGTTCACAAGTTGGAACAAGCAGTGTACACCTGAAGTGACAAATTTGCACTTTTGAAAAAAGGGTAATTAGCCTGTTTTCTGAACTGTGTTCTGTCATCTGATGGAGGCCTCCCTTCATCAGAGGTCATACAACATAGATATGTTGTAGTGTGCTTCCCCCTATATGTCTCCCATAGACTTTAATAGAGCTGCCACCAAGGTCTGGCACCAAGCAGAGCATTAGACTGTTGGATTTATGATGTCTCTTTTAGTTTCCTTTATTGACACCACAGACTGAAACAAAAACAAAGTTGTTCTGTTATTGGAGGTATGACTCTTTAACAGAGTGTACAGCTATTGTGGCTGTGGACCTTCATCCACAGTGGGACTCTGATGAAGAAGCTGACACCGAGGTAGGCAAGTAGATTTGTAATGTTTATATAGCAGTTGGAGTGTTGGTACAAATATGTTGGTAGGTGTGTGGTATGATATTTGACAAAATAGAACAGAAAGGCTGCTAAGAGTAGTTTGTATCATTCACTATTACTAAAATATGAAGTGCTCTGTGTTTGTCTGTGTTCAGTCCAGCTGTCTCAGAGTGTCTCTGCAGGGACAGGGAGGAGGGTCGCCAGCTAAACTGGGTCATTTGGAACTCTAACACATCATCCAATAATGGCCAATTAATCCTACTATCTCCGCTCTGGATCTCTCTATTTAACTGGCCTGTTCTGCTCCATTTGACAAGCATTCACTCTGACAGCTGATGGACCATTTCTTCCTCTCCCTCACACCCAGGCCAAGACAGCAGCTAGCAAAAACCAAGGCTCTGCAGCTCAAAGAGTAGGGCTGATTCACACTGGCAGAGACTCTACAGTGATTGAATCATATGGAAACTGCCAACAAAACTAATAAAAAGAAGGGTTACGTTTAGTCCAATGCATTTAAAGGATCAATCTATCAGTCTTATTGTTGTATTTTGATCACTATGTCCATAAATAATAACATTATACTAGCAAGTTAATAGCTGAGATCAGGAAACACTACAGCATGGATAAAAACAAGTCTGACAGGTGAACAAACACAAGCAGTCAGATTAGAAACAAACTTTCAGGTAAGACAGACATTACTTGGAAGAGGAAACGGTCAAATTATGAGCCACACAGACCCACTCCCTGTGCCAACTTTGACCTGCTGTAACTGCCAGTGTTTCCCTTACCATTATATAGGTGACACTTTGTTTAAAGGTCGTCATATTACAGTTAGTAATCTAGCATTGACACAAATGGATACAATACCCCATCGCTATAGCAATAGCTGTAATAATATATGCATTCTGCAAACAGCTGAATTTACAAACAATTGCTTTTAAAATGGTGAAGAGAGAGCTGAGCCGTAAGGCGAGGCTCTCGATTTACCGATCAATCTATGTTCCTACCCTCACCTATGGTCACGAACTTTGGGTCGTGACCGAAAGAATAAGATCCCGGATACAAGCGGCCGAAATGAGTTTCCTTCGCAGGGTGGCGGGGCGCTCCCTTAGAGATAGGGTGAGGAGCTCCGCCACACGGGAGGAGCTCGGAGTAGAGCCGCTGCTCCTCCACATCGAGAGGAGTCAGCTGAGGTGGCTTGGGCATCTGTATCGGATGCCCCCTGGACGCCTCCCTCGGGAGGTGTTCCAGGCATGCCCCACCGGGGGGAGGAGACCCCGAGGAAGACCCAGGACACGCTGGAGTGACTATGCCACCCGGCTGGCCTGGGAACGCCTTGGGATCCTCCCGGAAGAGCTGGAGGAAGTGTCTGGGGAGAGGGAAGTCTGGGTGTCCCTGCTCAGGCAGCTGCCCCTGCAACCCGGCCCCGGATAAGCGGAAGAAAATGGATGGATGGATGGATGCTTTTAAAATAAATGCACACATGACCCAGATCAAGCTCTTAACATCTCAAGGACATGGTGCTCATACCGCTTATGCTGGCCACCAGAGTTAACACAAAATAAAAGTTCCTAGAAGTCAATTTAATACTAAATGTTAAAAGTAAATCTAATTTTAAAAATACATTTAAATGTTAAAAGTAAATCAAAATGTTAAAACTAAATGTTTAATCTAAATCGAAAAGTTAAATCTATATCTACCAACTTCCAGATTTTAAGCATTGTAATCAACCGCAATCTCATTGGTTCTGCTGATATTGATCTTCAGGTCATTGTCTGATTGGTTCTGCTGATATTGATCTTCAGGTCATTGTCTGATTGGTTCTGTTGATATTGGTCATTATGATAACGATAGTGGTCGTTGCACCATGTGATGAAGCCCTCTATCAGTCCTCTGTACTCCTCTGTTAAATAGTCTCTAAATATCTAAATATGTACCATAACAGAAGGTTACAAAACTCTGTACCTGGGATAATCATTCCTCAACACTGGCAACAGATGTTGGGAGTTTCTACATTTCTCTGCTGTCACATCTCAGTTCTAATGTGCACTAAAAGCATTTCAGGAAGCGTGATTGATTGTTGTATGTATTGACTTGTCTCTTTCCAAAACAAAGTTTGAAGAGAAGATGTCATTGTCCATCAGTTTCCACACTTCCCATTTATTGTCCATTCAAGCAGCCATGCAATGCATTGTGATAGTGGTGCGTTGTGTTCTGAGAGAGGTAGTATTGCTTTGCCCGCTCCTCATTTGCATAAAGTTGAATTCTGGCTACTTAATGCAAATTAGGGGCACCTGCTGCAACTAACTTTAACTCAAGTTAAAATGAAGACACACTCTGCAGCTCATGACTTTTTTCTCACCTAAAATGTCTTCAGAAACACATTTCACTGAGCTGTGTTTGTAATATAAAAGAAGGTTTCCAAATTAGCTGCCATGTTGGTCCAGTCTGATCCCAGAGCATAGTTGGAGGGTGTAACCTGTTTTGGTCACCTGGCCTCGTGCTCTCACATGAAACAACGCTCCTGTAGACATGACCATCAGAGCACAGCTGAACAACCACAGCTGGCTCCCGTAACCAGATGTATTTAAACAAGTTAATTGAGTTGAATAAGGCTCTGTACATGTTTTTATAAAGTACTCTGCGCTGCGTGTCTGCTGCGTCCCAGCTCCGGCAGTCCGCAACCCTGCGGAGCAGATTCCGCAGGACTTCTATTTCTGGCGGATGCCGCAGCACAACGCAGCAAATCAACCGAATTCAGCACATAGCAGACAGGAAGTCAGACACGAAACAACAACATGACATCCGGTTAATTTTCAAAATAAAACACTCCGTGTTGATGCCAGCACAAAAAACTGAAAAACGAGACAAATACAAGTACCTCTTCTAATCCTTCGGTCGGGAACACTTCGTGTTGTTGTGTTTTTTAACACATACCTATAACTGCGGTCGCGGGTGATTATGTAATTATGACGGACGACGGAGCAAAACAATACCGGAGCCATAACGCAGCGGACATGCATCCGGTGGAATAGCGTTACAAAAAATCTATTTGATTTTTAACTAAATGTATCCTTTAAAGTATCTGTGAGGCACCTCCGCGTGGTGCTCTCCTCTGATTTGCTCCTTCCAAATAAATACAGTTATACAGGGATTAATGTAGCATGTAACTTGCACACTTAGCTGACTGATTGTCTTCTAGGAGTGGGTGCATCATGTGTATTGGAAAGGATTTTTCCCTCTGATACATGGGCTGTCAGGACTGTGGTCGATGCTGGGTCTCCCCCTCATCCAGAGGAAGAGGAGAGGTTATAGCTGTAAGCTTTGCTGTCAGTAGGCTACTGGTCAGGTCTGAGTGGATCAGCAGATTTAGATGCACTTCAGCCACACCTCAGTCATTGATCCTGTGTGTGTTTGGAGCAATTGTTGCTGTGCAGGGGCAGTATGAGGATGTGACAGGGTCAGGGGTCAGTAGGCATATCAGCAGCAACAACAATGTGAGAATAAAACCTGCTCATCACGTGAATGTGTGCTGCTTCTGGGACATTTTCCAACAAGATGCCAGATGACTGGTGTTGAAGTGTCAGCAGCTCCTCATCCTCTGTTAAACTCAGATGAACTGACACACAGCCACCCACTCTCTGCCTGCTCATCAGGTATTGATTGACCTCTTACCCCTGGACAACTGGTCCGAAGGCTAACAGCAGCATGAAGCCAGCCAACACACAGGCTGGGTTGTTTCAAAATGCACTTAAACTGTTCATTTGTTTGCCGCATGTGTGTTTGAGTGGGTGTCTGTGTGTCTGTGTGTGCTTTGGCAAAGCTATGTGTCTATGTTTTGCTGTGTAGGTGTGTGTGAGTCATGTTAAAGCCTTCCTTCCTCTTCTAATTTACAAACAGCTGCATTAGAGCTAAAGACATATGAGAAGGGGTGTGTGTGTGTGTGTGTGTGTGTGTGTGTGTGTGTGTGTGTGTGCGCTGGCATAGCAGGAGCAGACTGCTATGGCTTCCATTTTATTATTCATAATATGGGTTAGCTCTATAATCCTTTGTAGTGTTGCACTCCATTAACAAGCTGACGTGCACTTTATCTTCTGTTGCTAAAGTTACTGAACAAACATGTGTGTTCTATTGGCCCTTGGTGTATAATGGTAAATTCAAATACTGGCTGAAACAATTGATGTTTGCAGTAAAACAAAATGTCCAAAAAGAATAAGATTCTATAGTACATGAAGTGATGTATTCTTTGTTTACATGCACACAACAAGTACTGCCAGTATTGTATGCTGTATGTTCATGATCCCACTAAATGCAGCTACTAGATGCTCTCATGTTGTGTTGATTCTGGCGCCCCCTGGTGACACAAGCCGTATGAGCAGCACTGCACCATGTGCTAAACAACTGGGTAAATATTTTGGCAAAATATATTTGTATTTTTTAAACACAGCTGTTTGCATAACTATGAGCTAATTTATCTATTTGTGGCTATGTAAGATCCATAACAATTTAGTGCTGTACCCACAGACCACAGAGCAGCTCCTTTCCACAAGTCATCCTCAACACTCTACCATAACATTAGTTGACTTATTAGACTTTTCTGACATGGATAAGCTGGAATCCGACCCAGTCGCATGCATTAAGAAAGACAATTATAACTATATAGAAATAGGCAAGGATAAGAATAAGGAGGTCAGTATGGTTTAACACTTTTACCAGTCTTTCACAACACACCGGTCCACTGCCGGGTATTTAACTGTACATCTGCTAACCAGTTTTATGAATTTTTACTGCTGCTTCTTTAACTGCATTTAATTCACACTTTAACACAGAGGAGCTGGTCTTCCCTGTTTAATTGCACCTGTCAGACCACCTTGGACTGTGCTGCCCAATTCAAGGTCAAAAAGTCATTTAATGAATCCACACAAGAATTTAATTTTAACAAACCATTCATCCCCAGAATTTTATTTAAAGCTGTATACTCTATCACCACCTCCAGTCCTCATCCATTTATTGATGCCTCATAAGAGATGTGAGAGATTTTACTACGACAAAAGTATTTTACAAGTAAAGTTACGATCTAAGACTACAGATCCCTCTCCACACCAAATTTCTCAGAGATGGTTTTTGAAATAGTTGGGCCCAGTATTTTATTGATTATTAACAGCTCAACCTCAAATGGTCATATTCCATCTATTTCTAAACATGCTGTCGTCCAACCTCTTTTGAAGAAACCCAGCTTGATCCCAATGTTCAATTAATTTTAGGCCAATCTCTTTCAATTTTATCCAATGTTTTAGAGAAAATGGTTTGAACTCAGCTTTTAGTTTGTATGTGTCACAATAACATCTTTGAGAAGTTTCAGTCAGGCTTTAGAGCATTACATAGCACAGAAACTGCCCTCCTCAAGGTAACAAATTACCTCTTTTTAGCAGCTGATAGAGGAGGGAGCACAATTTTAGATCTAACTGTGGCTTTTGAAACAGTAGACCATGCCATTTTAATTGAACATGTGGGCGCCAAAGGCACTGCACTTACTTGGTTTTATTCTTACCATTTAGAGAACCTTTGCGGTCACCACAGATAATTGCACATCATCTACAACTCAAAATCAGACTTCCCACAGCCAAACATTAAGCTCATTGAAAGTACCTTTGGTACTTTATCCACTAACATAAAGCCCGAATCTAGGTGTAATGTTTGTTTCAGATCTTTCTTATGAACCACAAGTCAAAAAAGTTTTCCAGTCCTGTTAAAACCAGTTAAGAACCATATCCAAAGTTATAGCAATACTGTCACACTCTGACCTGGAAACACTTATTCATGCATTCATCTTTTCTTGACTGGACTACTGCAACTCAACCAAAAGTCCCTCTACCTCCTCCAACTCATCCAGACTGCAGCAGCTAGGCTTCTTATGGTTTTAACAGATGATGTCAAATCACTCCTATCCTGGCTTCTCTCCACTGGCTCCCTGTCTGTTTAAGAATTGATTTTGAGATTTTGCTGATTATTTTTAAAACTTTCCTGGGTCTTGCCCCAAGTTATATAGTAGAAATGCCGACTCCATACAAGCCCATTCGCAGATTCTCAGGTGGGGCCCTTCTGGTTATTGCAAAATTGAGGCTCAATTCTAAAGGTGACCATGCTTTTGCTGCCAGGGCCCATCGACTTTGGAACACCCTACCTGAGGAGATAAGGCTCGCAAAATCAGTAACTTCATTTAAATCACTTCTTAAAACCCACTTTTATCAAGCTGCTCCTTTTTTAGACAGATTTTTCTTTCTCTTTTCTTTTTCTTTTTCTTTTATTCCTTTTACTGCTCTTAATCTATTAATCTTTTTCTAATTCATCTGATGTGATGTTGTCTTCTTTTCATCCTTTATTGATCTCTTTATCTGCCTTGCTTTTCTTTATTTTGCCTCTATTATGGTTTTTTCCTCTTACTTGTAATGACCCATATTGACATTTTGTGTTCTTCCTTGTTTTAACTTCACCTTAGACGAGGCTTCCTTGTGTTTGGTCTGACTGTTGAGTGTTTATTCTGTAATATTGTCTTCCTGAGTTTCCTTTTGCTTTTACTTGTCTGTTAAAGCACTTTGTAAACTGTTTTTAAGGGTGCTATAAAAATAAACTTATCATTGTAAAGATATTATTAATCTTCTCTCTGATCTTCCTGCTTTCTTCACAGCAGAGTTGGTGAAACGTTTCTTAGCACAGATAAATGTTATCAGTGCAAACACTGAGCTAGCAAGCTGTAATACAATTATTGATGATTGTATGTCGCTTTGATTTGGTTCTCTTACATCATAGTAGGTCACTTACCATCGGTGGCAGTGATGGTCATATTAGTCTCAGCTAGTACATGTAACAAAAGACAGCAATGTAAACCTGGACCCATGCTGTGATTCCACCTGGCCCCACCTGGTGACCCCAATTTATTTTTCCCGTCAAACCCCAAATTTACCCATATTTGTCTCTTGGCAGGTGTTAATTCTGGACCCTGACTAAGATGTACAATGGGAATTAATTGGGCTCTGTAAATTCATAACAGTGTTTCCCACACGTACACTTTACTTAGGTGGGCCGCCCAAGTATGTTAACAGCCGGCAAAGTATATTTGGTGACCCATTTTAACACTTTTTACTTTTTTTTTTTTTATCTGTCCGAGAAGATGACATGATCCACAAAAGATTAACTAGTGGACAATCAATCTACTGTCAATCACACATGCTCTGCAGGGAGAGAGACGGTCTCTGGTGTTTCCTCCCTTCTGTAAACACACTGATTGTGATGCGGCCTCTCCTATTTAATGTAGACCTACTTATGGTGTTGTTTTGATGAAATTTGCAAGTGTTGTTGGGTCGTTCAGTGCACATTGGTTTTAATCGGCTACATAATTAACAACAAGCTTGCTCCACTGATGTCACTGATGCTCTGTAGATGGTACCAGTGATGTTCTGGGAGGTTTTAATCCCCTGCTGTAGAGCTTCCTGACCTGGGCCGTGATGAACCATGCCAGTTTGTGATGTTTCTATACAATTTCTATAGGAAGTAGAGACTTTTCAGTGCTTTTTTAACCAGGGTGCTGATGTGTGATGACCTTGACAGGTTCTCTGTGATGTTGTGACATGTTAGCTAATGAATGGTCGGTTTGGGCATGCAGTGAGCTGTTGTTAGTTGCACACAGATGGACCTCCAGCAGAGTTCAATCAGTTTACTAAAAGTGTCATTCTGAATTGTGTTCCTGCAGGTTGGAGTGGGTGGAGATCATTGAGCCACGCACACGGGAGCGTATGTACGCCAACCTGCTGACAGGAGAGTGTGTGTGGGACCCTCCACAGGGTGTGTGCATCAAGCGGACTGGTGAAAACCAGTGGTGGGAGCTGTTTGATCCCAACACCTCACGCTTCTACTACTACAACGCCTCCACCCAGCGCACAGTATGGCACCGGCCACAGGGCTGCGACATTATCCCCCTGGCCAAGCTGCAGACTCTTAAGCAGCACACAGACACCACCAACCCCCGTCCCACAGGAGGAGGAGGAGGCAGAGCGTCAGCTGACAACAGCCCGGGACGTAACAGTGGGGTCAGCCGGGAGGGAAGCACCTCTTCCTCCCTCGATCAGGAGCTCTCTGATAAACAGGGCAGCAGAGAGGAGGCAGACAGGTAAGATGATGATGAGTGACCTGACAGGGACTGGGAGAGAGAAAGCTGCTAAACCCTCTGGGAGGTCACAAGTCTTAAATGGTGGATAAATGGAACAGATATAAAATAGATTGAAGTTACACTCACACACACAAGTGCTATCACTTTATTACACCATCAAATGATGGTGCTTGCTGTCCACAGTGTAACGATGCCCCAACACAACTGGTATGTCAAAAGGGTTCACGCTACAGCGAAGAGTCAAGTTTTTGGTCTTGTTACATCCCTAGTGTCTTCCTGTCGTTGTGCCACTTCCTCTCCATCCTTTCCTTTTGATCTCTTTCTGTGTCATCACCCCATCCCCTCTTTAAGCTTTTCGTCACTTTCCATTAATTTCTATATTCTCTCACCTTCAGAGCCTCTCACCTTTATTAACACTCACTTTGTCTCTTTCTGTCACCTCACCTCTGTCCTATCAGTCCCCCTCCCCCTCTGTCTTACCAGTGTTGGTTGCTGGTTTGCTGTAATCTGCTGCAGTCTGCACTGATTGGTAGATATGTCTGGCTGGGGTCACAGTGTCCTGTAAATGTCTTTTTTACTTCATCAAGAGGACACACTCACACACACATGCGTGTGCGCGAGCGGTCACACACACATGCTCACACAGAATACACAGTGTGTCCTAGCTGTGTTCGAGTCAATGATTCACATGGTGTACAGAGGAACAGCAAATCACTGCGCCTAAAGACAGTTAAAGACTGTGTGTCTGTATGTGTGTGTGTGAAGAACATAAACTGTTGGATCATCATGTGTGTCTTAGCAGCTGATGAGTAGACAGCTCTGTTTTTTTTGATGATCTGATGATGCCTGGAGGAATTTGTTTTGTCCATCCCATTCTCGTGAATGTGATATCTCAGGAACACCGTGAGGGATTTTCTTCTAAGTTTTGCATACAACCATGAGGCGGTCATTCAAGTTAAAACCATATTTTTTCAGCTTCTAACTGACTCTCTGGGGTTTGGAGTTAACAGAAGTTTAATGTTTACACTGTTGTGCTCACATCACACAAGGCACCATAATGTAGTGCTTCATGCAACAGTAATAGGGAGTTTTGGGTTAAATTTGGCTATCAATAATAATTAATGATTATCAGGGATAATTATTAATTATGATTAATAATAAGATCCAATTTACATTAGATTAGCTCGGGGCACCACCCTTGAAGAAGGGAAAAGATAGCCAATTCACGAAATCAGTCTCAGAAAAGGTACTAAACTGTTTGTAACTCTGATTAATAATTAATTTAATAACTACAACCAATATTACCATAACAGCTAGTAATGGTTGAAGGATTTTGGAGTTCTTGACAGAGTAGAGGTTGGCAACATTCACTCTTGTACAATATTAACTAGGCAGCTTGAAGGTTCAAAAGTCTTTTATTTACACAAAGATGAAAACACACAAACTAACATGTACTATATACAGATGTGTGTGTATGTGTGTGTGCGTGCGTGTGTGTGTGTGTGTGTGTGTGTGTGCGCGCGCGCGCGTGTGTGTGTGTGGCGTGATGCCAGGTTATAGAAGATGGTTAGTTGCATGCAAAGACCCTGAGTCTGTGTGAAGCATCATTCGACTAACGTCGAATTAGCCGTCTAGGAAAGCAAACTACTAATAACCTGACCTAAGATCACAATAACACTCAAACAGTGGACACACATAAATTGAACACATGCAGTACATCAACCAGAGTTTAAAGTCCTGTGCTTAGCCGTGCTATGCTATGCTATCTAAGCCCAGTTCAACGTTACCAGTCTTTGAAGAAATGGTGCTGGTAGTTGCAGGAGAACGTTGGGATTCCAATGTTAAATGCTGTTCTTGCTGTGCAAGGACTGATGAAAGTCGGCAGAGGAGGAAACGGTTTGCTCCTTTCCTTTGCAAGGATAGCAGCTCAGTGCTAACTTGCTTGGTGTTCCTCAAATTGTGAAGTTCGCTGGCAAGCTTTGCGTCGCAGCTGCTGGTGCTAGCTGATCAGGAATACTGGCAGGACCTTGTGTCGCTGCAGTGAGGAGAAGTTCTTTGGGCCTGCTGCAAATGCAGCTTGCAGCTCTCCGCAGCTGTTAGGCCCAGAAGAAGATTCCTTGAGGCCAGGCAGCCAAGTGGGGGGGAGATGGAGAGGAGCCCTTGAGGATAAGAAGTCGAAGGAGTGGAGGGCGTTAGAGTAAGAGAGGCTTGAGGAGAAGAGAAGAGCAAAGGAAGGCGCTGGAGTTTTGACTATCTGATCGGGGGGGGGGGGGGGACCTAGGTGTGAACAATGGGGAATTCTGGGACACTGAGTTCAGTTCAGTCCATTTTGAGAGAGGGGTAGGAGGGGTGAGGAGGGAAGAGAACATGGAGAATAGTTTCCTGGGGTTGGAGGCAGAGGAGTTGATCTTTGACAGGTAGAAGGCAGATCTGGCTGCTGAAATAGTTGATGTGAAGTCAGAGAGGAGGTGGTGGTAGTGAGCAAGGTCATCAGGATGACGTGATTTTTTCCATTTCTGCTCATAGCACCGATCTATTGGTTCGCAGTGATGGGAGGCAAGGGGACAGAGAGTGTTTAAAGAGGAGGAGAGGGAGGGCAACAAAGTGGAGGAGGCTTCCACGGTGGACATTAAAGGCAATTGTTCTTTAGATGGTAGTGAGGAAAAAATAGTGGAGGAGAGAGTGGAGGGAGAGAGGGATTTCAGGTTGCGGGGGGTGGTGACCGTGCGAGGTGTAGGGGCGAGGAAAGTGGTGGACTTCAAGGGGAGAGAGAAAGTGACAAAGTGGTGGTTGGACACAGTGAGTGGGGTAACAGAGAGTGCCAAGGTACTACAGGAACTTGTAAAGACAAGGTCAAGTTGGTTCCCGGCCCGGTGGGTGGGTGGAGAGGGGGAGTGTGAGGTCAAGTGTGGAGAAGAAGCTGATGAATTCAGAAGAGTGCAGCTTCGCTGGAGGGATGTTGAAGTCACCCAGGACCACAAGTGGTGTACCATTGTCAGGGGAGCAGCTTAGGAGGGTGTCCATCTCATCAAAGAAGTCATGGAGAGGACCGGGAGGACCATAGATCACCACAATGTTGAGCTTGAAAGGAAGGGTGACAGAGACAGCGTGGAATTCAAATGCCGATCTGGGTAGGTGGTCCAGGGGGACCTGGTAAGACCACGTGGGTGAGATGAGGTGTCCAGTTCCTCCTCCTTGACCTTTTTGTCTCGGGGAGTGTGAGAATGAGTAGGCAGTTGAGAGGGCCGCTGGAGTGGCAGTGTTTTCTGGGGTGATCCAGGTCTCTGTAAGGGCCAGGAAGTGGAGAGTCTGCAGGGAGGCATAGGCTGAAATGGTGTCCACCTTCTTGACTGCAGACTGGCAGTTCCATAGCCCCCCTAGTATTTCAAGTACCGGTGGAGAATGTTGGGTAGCTGAGATTGGCTGGGTTACAGCCTCGAGCAATGGGTCTCCGGTGAAATCTTCTACGATTTGATGTCCTGCCTGGGATTGGCTGCGATCTGTGGTAGACAGTGAGTTGCTTGGACTCCCTTGATGGACCCCGCAGAGAGACTCCCTAAGTCTTCCTTTGGCTTTCCTGACACTGCAGCTGGCGCTGTAGTGACTAGCCCATATGTGCTAGATTTACCTCATGCAGGCTTAGCTCCACCCTGCAATCAAGCCTAATCACCACACCTGACTTGGCTGAACTCACTGATAGCTACTCAGCTTCAACGGTTTCACAAGAATTGACACAAAAAGTATCTAGAAAAGATTAAATATTTCAGCTAACTCACAGAATGCCTAAACTCTGGATCCACAATTTCTTCTTTACTCACCAGTAGTAGTTCACAGCTTCCTTTACCTAGACAAAATGTGACTGAAAACATCATCAACTCCTTTCACTGTGCCATGATGTCCTGCTGAAAAACATTTACACTTTGCCAACACAGCTTGAATGATTGTAGTTGCTCAGGGTTCAGCTCGGCTCCGGTATGTCCCCTCCCCCGAAGCACTGCATTAGAAACACCTGCACACCCAGTAGTGGAAGGCAGGAGCTTATTTACATGCTATTATTAGGGCCGAGCAGGAAACCTATGAAGGCCCTATTGTATCTGTAAGGATTATTTATTAGGGCCCAAGCAGGAAACCTTCGAAGGCCCTATTGAATCTGTAAGGATTATTAGGGCCCGAGCACGAATCTCGTGCGAGGACCTACTGTATCTGTAAGGATTATTAGGGCCCGAGCACAAATCTCATGCGAGGACCTATTGTATCTGTAAGGATTATTAGGGCCCGAGCACGAATCTCGTGTGAGGACCTATTGTATCTGTAGGCGGAATTCATTATTATTCTTCCATCCCCAAGATCGCATTTTTGGCGGCCTGAACATACCCCAAAACTCACCAAATTTGGAACATACATCACATGTGGTGAAAAATTTGATAATTCAAAATGATTTGGGGTAGGTGTGGCCAGGGGACTCCATAGCGCCACCTAACGTCGTTTTGTTCCCGTGAACTTTTTCTCGGATTGTCTTTAAATTTACAGGAGTCATGGGTCTCAAGGATTTAGGCTGGAATTATTTTTTTCTGAATTTTTCCCGCAACAGGAAGTCGGCCATCTTGAATGGCGTGCGGCAATTTTAATTTTTAATTTAATTAACTCGTCCTACAGATTTAACACCACAGACTTCACAGTCACTCAGTAGCATCCTTAGACCTTCAACAGCCTGTGTTGTAATGGTGGGCGTGGCGATGCGGTCAATTTCGATCATTCGCCATCACGCAAGTCCTTATTACTTCACCATACACATGTACACCAAATTGGTCACACATGTAGAGGGGGTCGCCCTGAATAGCTCTATGCAGTAATACTGCGATAAGTGAAAAGATGGCTCCATAGCGCCCCCTGGAATATTTCAAACTTGAAGCCCCGCCTCCTACATGCACATACATTAACGAAATTTGGTATGCATATGTATCATGACCAGACACACAAAAAACCGTCTTGGACACATACCCTTAGTCCAACAGGAATTCGGCGATTTTGGTTCAAAGTAGACATTTCGCTCAAATTTTCTCCCATTTTTATGACTCGTACATTATTTAACTTTGCCTAAAGATTTCACGCCACAGATGTCACAGTAACTAAGCCTCATCCTCATGCCTTGATGATGATGTGTTGTTAAAAACTTTCGCCTACCTTATTCCTGGTGGGCGTAGCAGTGCGGTCAATTTCGATGCTTGCCCATTGTAAGAGATTTGTGTTGGAAACAAACTGTCCCCTAGGTGGCACTGTTGCGTTTCATGTTTCACAATTCGTTATACATATGCATCATGACCAGATGCACAAAATACCTTAGGCACCGAAACCCTCAGTCCAACAGGAAGTTGGCCATTCTCTTTCAAAGTCGATCCTTCGCCATCACGCAAGAAGTTCTTATAACTTGAACATACAATTTCCCATGTACACCAAATTCATCGCACATGTAGAGGGGGTCGCCCTGAATAGCTCTATGCATTAATACTGCAATAAGTGAAAAGATGGCTCCATAGCGCCCCCTGGAATATTTCAATCTTGAAGCCCTGCCTCCTACATGCACATCGTTAACGAAATTCAAATCCAAATTGCTCACACATGTAGAGGGTTTAACCCTCAATCCTTCTATGCATCAATACTGCGTCATATCCATAGCGCCACCCACTGGACACAGGAAGTCACTGAAGATGTCACTGTTTTACAGTAGGTGGGACATTTCCACAGGCAACGGGCAAGCACACATCTGGGCGCACAGGCCTCCGATGGCGCCACAGCCCAACGTATGTGGGGGGGCGAGGGCCCGTTCATCACTGCTTGCAGTTTTAATTATATTGTTAATTTTTGATTATTGTTATTGTTTTTTTGTAATATTCTGTCCTTTGGCTGCTGTGGCAAACAAATTTCCCCGTTGTGGGACAATAAAGGAATACTGATTCTGAATCTGACTGAATATGACAACACGTGTAGCATTTAGGAAACAAGCTGCATACAAATAAATACATGAACCGTTAAAACCGCTAAAAACACATGCAACAGAAAAACACTGCATATACAGTCATCATAAAGGAAGTGCTCCAGACCTGTAGGGGGAGTGCTCTCCACAGATTGCAAGATCCAATAATTTATTCTGTTAACAGAACACATGTTGTGTGGTTGATTGTAGCGTTAGTAGTCAGGAGACTAAATACATTTATTATAAACGAAGAGTGCTTACATTGGTCTGCCACTGACCGTAACGGCCGATATTCGTTTTAAAAAGTTTGATTTGAGGTCTCTATAAAGGTCGGTCAGAAGAGCTGATCAGATAAGTGGGCAACAGTTCCTCTACGTTCTGCTAAAATGCCATAGCTTGCTGCAGTGCCCGAGACTAACGGCATCTCGATGTCCCCCAGTCAGGGACAACAAAAAATGTACCGGGGCGAACAGACTATCATAGCTGTCAACTCTCACGCTTTCGCCATGTGACACACGGTTTTGCCTGTTTTCACACGCACTAACGCCACACATCCGAATTCTCACGCAAAAAAACTCCCCGATGGTAGATGGCCCTGATGAGCGCCACTGAACCCTATGCGCTGCACTGATATATGCTCTATATGCTGCACCCCGAAGTTAGCGACAGAAGAAGAGATACCGAGAGAGACAACAGGAGAAACTACCTCAAGAATTGATGAGAATCTGAGCTGAGACTAGGTATGTAACAATGAAATGTCGTCCAATTGAGTACAACTCACTCTCTTAAACTTTAAATCTTAAAGGAAATTATTTGTTTGTGTTTGTGCGTGTGAACATGATTTAGTTTGGTGAATGTAAACTCAGCTGTCATAACAAGCAGCAGGAGAGCACCTTGTTAACCTCGTGGTATACTGCATGCTCAAAACATCAGCTCATAGCATTGTTTATTTACTCACATGGCATTTATCTTTTTATTAACAGGCCAAAGAAAAGAACTCACTGTGGACGTAGACATTTTCTGTAGGACCAAACAGCACTTCGAACAGGTAAGATGTATTCCAAAGAATTTAACATACATGAAATTTGTGTAGGCATGTTTTTGTAACTGAGAGTAGAGTTATTAAACCAACATGACCATTTGAATTCTTTAAGGTTTCAAAGATGTCCCGTAAGAGACCTTTGCCAGGACAAAGGCAAACCTTTTATTTTATTTAAAGAACCAGCCAAGTGAGAAAAGACAGAGAGAGCAGGAGACAGGACAGACTGACAAACATGCAGAGGAGCAACAGACAGGACAGATAGAAGCACATGCAGAGGAGCAACAGACAGGACAAATAGAACGACCAACAGGGCAGATGGAAGAAGACACAGAGGGACAGACAGAAGAGACCCCCACAATCCAACAGCAGGGCCAGAAGTGTCATGCTCTGGCTGGAGCAGCAACATATAGATCCGTTTTCAAAAATGAGTGGACCTCTTCGTGGCCATTTATTACCAGAGGGAGCCTCAACACGCACTACTGGTGTGCAGTCTGCCGTATTGAAAACTCATGTTGCCACCAGGTTGTGACAGATGTAGTGCGCCACATAAAAAGCAAAGGCCACCAAGAAAAGCAACGGGCTCTCCAGTCCACAGCCACAATATCCCAATATGCAATGCCCGTTCCCTCTGTTGGGGGAACGGGCATTGGGAATATGTGATATGTGTATGTGTAATGGTCCTGTCAAGGTCCTGTCAAGGTTCACTCAAGTAATGGTCCTGTCAAGGTTCACTCAAGAGTTTTGTGTTATAGTTGATCACGGTAAAGTCATGGCTGATAGTTTTGACTAATTTGTGGTTTGTATTTCAGTGTAGTACAGTCCAGTTTTCTTAATTTGAGATCTTAGTTACTGAATGTGTTTCTTACCTGTGCCCTGTTATGGCAGGTGTCTCTTTGAAATAAACTATGGTCTTTTGGAGGATTAATAATTTTTTATTTCTTACAGACAAGAAGGGCTGAGGTCAAAATGACAACTGGGTTGGTAGTTCACAATGTCCCCCTAGCCTTTGCGGACCGCCTGGGGTCTCTCCTAAAAGAATGTTTCGGAGATTTGAAGACAGCGCAGGAGTACAGGTGTGCCAGGACTAAGTCATCCTGCGTTACCAATGAAGAGATGAAAAAAGCCCCGTATACCCTTGTTACAGATGGGTCGAATGACACTGGTATTTCCCAAACTATTTGAGATTTTTCTCCTCTACAAAACATTTGCTTTGTGTATTTTTAAACACCTGACAACATGAACATCTGTATGATTCTAACTTGTCATTATAGGAGTGGAAAAGATGAACCTGCTTACTGTCCGTGTCTTCATGGGCAGCAAAGTTGTCCACCAGTTTTTAGGTGCACAACAAGTGGGACGAGATGTGGGACAGCAAGTGAGATCTTCACCAAAATTAACTCCACCTTAGAGGAGCATGGCATCCCTTGGGAGAACTGCATTGGTCTCTCAGTCAACAATGCAGCTGTGAACATTGGATCACGTAATTCAATTGCCTTTAGGGTCGTCCAGAAGCATCCCAAAACCTATATTTATGGTTGTCATTGTCATGTGGCACATAACACCGCCAAAGCTGAAGGAGTGGGATTTTTAAAAGTGAGTTAAGGCCTGATTTATCTTTACATGTAACTTTTTATTTGTATCCTAATTACGTGTATTGACTGATTGTGTTATGATTTGATTAATGCATGGCAGGTGTCCAGTTTTGATTTGGAGGATATGGTAGTGGACATCGGTTTCTGGTTCAAGGGTAGCACAAATCGGAAAGGATACCTGACAGGTATGCATGTTTGATACTATTAAATGTAATATTGAAATGTTGAGCTGTAGAAAATATATTATATGGAATTAAGAGTTTTGTGAGCTCCATGAAGCGGAGTACATGGAGGTCCTCCTGCATACATCGGTTCGTTGGCTAAGCCTTGAACGTTGTGTGACCAGGATCATGAGGCTGTATGAACCTCTGGCCAGCTACTACAAATCTGCTAGTATGGTCATCAATTTTCAATTTCATTATGCAGCAACTACATGGATTGTTAGTCACATACTTGTATTAATGACAACCTCTTGTTTTGTGTTATTTATTGATTGATTCAAGATGAAAATCAGGCCAGGTTCAAGAGGCTTGTGCAGACATTCACTGACCCCACGACAGAAGTGTACCTGCTGTTCTTCCAAGCCACCGTACCAACTTTCACTTCTTTCAACTTGCTTCTTCAGAGAGAGCAGTCGTCAATATTTTTGTTACATGATGTGGTGGGATTGGATTTAGCTGTTCTTTCCATTCTGTGTTTCTTGCTGATATCAGCAGGGATCCTCTAAAACAGGTTTCACCTACTTTTTTTGTAAATGTCTGTTATAGATGGTGAAATTCATACGCAAGCTATGTTCCAAGTTTATGGTTCCAGCAGAACCGGCAGAGGGCTGAAAGTGACAGCGAAGATGTCCTGTACTTTGTTGAAAGGTTAGTTTTTTTTCTCTAATTATTGTCTATCATCTTAGCTAAAATACCCTGCGTTTTATGATGAGGTATGTTCACTCCTAAACTGCACATGAGCTATTCTTATGTGGCTTATGATGACAATATACCTAAAACTTAACAACTTGTAACTCTACTTCCATAAATAGGGTTCCCCATCTCCTCCCATACCATGGGCCAGAGGAGCATGACCTTCTGGGTGAGGAGTTTCTAAATTATCAGACCATGCCAATGATATCCCTGCAGGATGAAACTGAAATGGATAGCTTCTGGGCTGAAATGGCAACCCGGAAACATAAGGTAAACATTTTTTTTTTTGTCTTTCCTTTTGGCAGGTGTGGCTTGGCTACATCTGTTGCTTTAAAATTGTTGCATGCATATATTGTGTCATGCATGTTGCAAATTATGCATAATTTTATCTGAACTTTGTGAATGGATCAACCTACAGTATACTTACAGTATTAATCAATCAAAAATCAAGGTATGTTTTTCCACTGTGTTCTTGGTGCATTTTTCCATAGGTGACAGGAGCCAAAAAATTTGAGAGGCTTGCTGCCATCGCCAAGCTGGTCCTGGTGTTTCCCCATGCAAATGCAGGCGCTGAGAGGGTGTTTTCAGTTGTGGGACTGAACAAAACCAAGACAAGAAACCCTGTCATCCATAATGACCATAAAGATGGCCAATCTGGAGCCCTGCTTCAAGTGGGAGCCAGTATAACCATGCCCACAGATCATAGACAAGGACTTTACCCAGCTTCTGATCCGCATCTTTTGGGTTTTTTTGTAAGGTATTCATCTGTTTTATTGCTTGAATTGTACTGTTTAAGCACTTTAAGCACTTTATTTGTTGCACTTTATTTGTTTCTGATGGATGCAATTGATTTGTTTCTGATGGACCATGTGGTGGGAGGCTTTGAATGAAGAATGTCCCTCCCTAACTAATCTTGTGTTGTTTTTGGCTGAACATAAATCATTGAGTGCTCTTAAGAATACAATTATTCACAACATAGGTTAGGTTTCAGTTAAGAATTAGTTTAATACCATTCTAATCAAAATATCAATCAACCTACCTAGGTCAAATCTTAAACACTGGTCTATGAATAAGGCTTTATTGTGGTACATAGGCAGTCATTTAGGCACAACAATGGTTTTCTGGTTGAATGTTCAGCTCAAGTCCAGAAGGCCCTACAAGTCATGATGCTGAACATGAATCAGAATAAGTTCAGGTATTGCACATCTTTAGCAGACCACCCAAAAATCCACTAGAATGCAGGAAATCACATCTACTTAATCCAAAATTTCCTGGGGGTGGACCTTCAGCTATGTCTGCTTCACAGAATGTAACCAATATTGTCCATCTCCAGTAGACTGCCCCTATCAACGGCTTTGGACCTCCCCACAAACCACCAGAATGCAGGGTACAACATGGGTACATCAAATTAATTCCAATTCTCTGATATCTGAGCCACCAACTTGTGTGGCTGCATGTGTGGCATAATTTTGGTCACTCTCGACAAAATCTCACTCCAAGGTTTTTTGAAAAGTTGGCAGCTATGGGTTATTGCTTAGCAAATGCAGGCAGGACGTGAACATGTAAGACTGGTTAAACCAAGACGACACTGCTAATCCATACCTAGGAGGAGAGCTAGTTAGCTGTTAGCAGCCAGTGACAGCAGAGTCCTGCTGTGTGTTTGGCTGAGGCAGCTCTAACCGCTGACAGAGCTAATAGCTTACAGCAGAGCTAAACACACAGGAGGCTTTAGAGGTTCTGCTCAGAGCGACATAAAGTGTTCTGTTAACAGAATAAAGTCTTGGTTCTTGCAGTCTGTGGAGAGTGCTCCCCCTGGAGGCCTGAACACTTCCTTTGTGGAGACTGGTTTCTGTATTTGCATGTTTTTCCAATGGTTGTGTTTTAGGCTGTTGCAGTGTGTTTGTGTATTTGGTTGTGCTGTGTGTTTGTGCAGTGTGTTAGCCCTTGTTGACCACTGTATAAAATAACATAAAGAATAGCTTAGTTTGGGCTTTGGGGCCTCTTAATGAAGCTGCTCCACTGCCTGCATCATGCAACAGTTTGTACTTGCTATTAATGGGAAGTTTGGGTCTGATAACAGCCCAGTTTAAAAATACTGCCTAATGCCGATGATGTCCAACGTGGTGAGGGAGCAGGACGTCTGAACCTGCATGCCCACATCAACTCCACAGTATCTGTTCATAATAAATATTCCAGTTTGAATCAAATGGCATGGCATTGTTTTGTAACACTGGCTCAGCGTTAGCAGTTAGCGATAGCAGTTAGCAGTGTATTTAGAGTGGAGGCTCAGTGTCAGGCTGAAAATGGTCTCTGGAGAGAGTGAATGCTGTTAAGAAGCAGGCAGTTTTTCATAGATCACACAGCACTCTCTGTCACAGATGGGAGCTATTGATCTCTACACAACTCTACCTCCCCCCACACACCAAGGATCCTATTATAGGGGGGAGGGGGCAAATGCAGAGAAAGAGGGAGAGGATGAAGAAGAGGACAGAGATCAGGGTGGACAGAAATGGATAAATGTAGTCTCTATGTCTGTCTTCTTAAACGTAGTGTCTGAAAATTGACTTGGCAATCAGCAGAGAAACCAGTGAATACACACTGTGAAGACCTATACATACACACACACACACATACATAGAGCAGATACGGACATACAAGAACCGATGGTGAAGGTTCAACTGATTGAGATCATTGAGATCATTGAGAGATGTTTGGTAGAGCTTGTTTGGACTGTGTGTGCTCTGAAACAGGAGCAGTTCTTCAGCTGTGTATGGATACTATATCCAATCTCTAATTTATCTAATCTTCTAATTTATTTAATCTCTTGCCACTGCTGCTTGACCAATATTTGTACTCAACCTAATTGTAGAACCTTATTAAAGGGCACAGGCTTCCTCCATAGACAACCTCAACCTGGAGCAGTCTTTTCTCACTCCTGTCAGACCCCCTCCGACCAAAAGGGGGCGTGCCTCAGTAAAATGTCGCGAGACAGCTGCGAGATTTCCCAATTCGCAACTCGGGCGAGTGGTCTCCCATGTAACTGGAATGCAGCATAACTATGGCAACTGTAAGACCCTCCTCTTCTCTTTGGCTTCTGAATGGGCTCTCATAATGGTTGTTTAACTAGTTTTTACATTGCTCTGGGATCTTATCTTGAACTCTGGGATTATGAGGGATCTTTATGTTTTGTTCACCTTTTCCCCCCCTTGTCCTTGTTTTTCAAGCACTTTGGTCAACTCATGTTGTTTTTAAATGTGCTATAGAAATAAATTCTGACTTGACTTGAGGGGTGGGGCCAAAAGCTTTTTTTGAGAAGCAACATATCATTTAACCTTTCTTTTCTTTTCTTTTTTCTTTTTTTTTTCTTTTTATTTCACAATAATTCTGCACAAAAGATAACAAAAATATCTATCTTGATACAGTATCAGTGACAGAGTGACTGTACAGTTTGTTTCTTTTAACCCATATCCCTACCCTCCACGTATTTCCCAAAGAAAAAGAAAAAGAGAGGGAGAAAAAAAACCAGAATACAAACACATCAAGAGAAAATTAAAATAAATAAAAAAATAATAAAAAAGCAGCAACACATTCACTGCTATCAGTGGAGTATTTGCACGTATATGTACATACATGCCAATACATACACACATGCATGCCCATAGGCCCTACATGTACACATACCTATACATCCCCATATATACAGGCTACACATATACAGTACAGACCAAAAGTTTGGACACACCTTCTCATTCAAAGAGTTTTCTTTATTTTCATGACTATGAAAATTGTAGATTCACACTGAAGGCATCAAAACTATGAATTAACACATGTGGAATTATATACTTAACAAAAAAGTGTGAAACAACTGAAAATATGTCTTATATTCTAGGTTCTTCAAAGTAGCCACCTTTTGCTTTGATTACTGCTTCGCACACTCTTGGCATTCTCTTGATGAGCTTCAAGAGGTAGTCACCTGAAATGGTCTTCCAACAGTCTTGAAGGAGTTCCCAGAGATGCTTAGCACTTGTTGGCCCTTTTGCCTTCACTCTGCGGTCCAGCTCACCCCAAACCATCTCGATTGGGTTCAGGTCCGGTGACTGTGGAGGCCAGGTCATCTGGCGCAGCACCCCATCACTCTCCTTCTTGGTCAAATAGCCCTTACACAGCCTGGAGGTGTGTTTGGGGTCATTGTCCTGTTGAAAAATAAATGATGGTCCAACTAAACGCAAACCGGATGGAATAGCATGCAGCTGCAAGATGCTGTGGTAGCCATGCTGGTTCAGTATGCCTTCAATTTTGAATAAATCCCCAACAGTGTCACCAGCAAAGCACCCCCACACCATCACACCTCCTCCTCCATGCTTCACGGTGGGAACCAGGCATGTAGAGTCCATCCGTTCACCTTTTCTGCGTCGCACAAAGACACGGTGGTTGGAACCAAAGATCTCAAATTTGGACTCATCAGACCAAAGCACAGATTTCCACTGGTCTAATGTCCATTCCTTGTGTTCTTTAGCCCAAACAAGTCTCTTCTGCTTGTTGCCTGTCCTTAGCAGTGGTTTCCTAGCAGCTATTCTACCATGAAGGCCTGATTCACACAGTCTCCTCTCAACAGTTGTTCTAGAGATGTTTCTGCTGCTAGAACTCTGTGTGGCATTGACCTGGTCTCTAATCTGAGCTGCTGTTAACCTGCGATTTCTGAGGCTGGTGACTCGGATGAACTTATCCTCCGCAGCAGAGGTGACTCTCGGTCTTCCTTTCCTGGGGCGGTCCTCATGTGAGCCAGTTTCTTTGTAGCGCTTGATGGTTTTTGCGACTGCACTTGGGGACACTTTCAAAGTTTTCCCAATTTTTCGGACTGACTGACCTTCATTTCTTAAAGTAATGATGGCCACTCGTTTTTCTTTACTTAGCTGCTTTTTTCTTGCCATAATACAAATTCTAACAGTCTATTCAGTAGGACTATCAGCTGTGTATCCACCTGACTTCTGCACAACACAACTGATGGTCCCAAACCCATTTATAAGGCAAGAAATCCCACTTATTAAACCTGACAGGGCACACCTGTGAAGTGAAAACCATTTCAGGTGACTACCTCTTGAAGCTCATCAAGAGAATGCAGAGTGTGTGCAAAGCAGTAATCAGAGCAAAAGGTGGCTACTTTGAAGAAACTAGAATATAAGGCGTATTTTCAGTTGTTTTACACTTTTTTGTTAAGTAAGATGCCTTCAGTGTGAATCTACAATGTCAATGGTCATGAAAAGAAAGGAAACTCATTGAATGAGAAGGTGTGTCCAAACTTTTGGTCTGTACTGTATATACATACATATTTACATACTCATACATACACATAGTGTACATTTTATGTTAAGGTCTACCTAGCTACATAAGACACAGATTCGGGGTTAAACTAAGCTAATCATTAGTCCCCTTTAGAACATTTCTCCAAACTTGAAAGTAATGGAAACAAAAATTCTTGAAAAATATGACCACAATTATATTTTTCCAAGGTTAATCTTTCTAATGGTAAAAATGCTGAAATCTGATCCGTGAAAACCTTTAAGGATGAAGGGGAATCATCTTTCCAAAATAAGAGTATACATTTCTTAGAGAAGTATGTAATCATAATTAATATCCTGCATTTTTTCCTATCTAACTGAAGATTCAATGTATAATTTAACAAATACAAACTGGGGCTTAAAGGATAACTACCGTTTTTTACAACCTGGACCTTATTTCTAGCAAAATATATGATCATTTACTCACCCAGATAACTTTGGTGTCATTTGAAGTTGTTCGGACGAAATTAGATCCAGTGTAGCGCCGATATATCCATATAATGTGAGTGAACCGGGCACCGAAGCGCAGCCTTTATGAGCATTATCTGCCACGAAACTAGTTCATTTCACCAATATTTTGTTACGATACGCTAGTGCTATTCCCCTCTGAGTCCGGGCTCGTCTATTGTCAACATCCGGGGTCTGTAGGTTGACCTACTACCTCTGACCTGGAAGATGTCGTCTCTGAGCTGCGCGCGCACCCGCGACAGCCCGGCTTGTGTACCTGTAGCTGCTACTGCTAGTTTGACCCCGGATGTTGATAACAGACGAGCCCGGACTCAGAGGGGAATAGCGCTAGCATATCATGACAAAATATTAGTGAAATGAACTAGTTTCGTGGCAGATAATGCGTTATATAGAGGCTGTGTGTCGCTGCCCCGTCACTCGCATTATATGGATATATCTGCGCTACACTGGATCTAATTTCGTCCGAACAACTTCAAATGACACCAAAGTTATCTGGGTGAGCAAATGATCATATATTTTGCTAGAAATAAGGTCAAAGTTGTAAAAAACGGTAGTTATCCTTTAAATCAATTGTGTGAAGGAATGAATTGAGTTCCAGAAACTTTGCAAAAGATCACATTCCCAAAACATATGCATAAATGTTCCATCCATCCTTTAACATCTAGGCCATTTTGCCAAAATATCTTTGAGATTTTTTGTTGGTAATTTTTGTTGCTAGTAAATGGGAAATGTGTTCTTTCGCAGATATTTAACCAGGTATTTTCTTCAAAGACCATCCCTAGCTCCTTCTCCCACATCTTCATTAGTATCTGGAAAGATGACCTCCTTTTGAAAGAGTATTATAAATGTGGCCAGATCAAAAGGAGACGACCGGACACAATAAAATATTTTGTGGGTTTGTTTATTCCCCCGACTGTACTTATAACAAAAAGGCACAGTATTAATCTGATAATTTTGAGGGTGAAAGGTATAGTTACAGAAAAACAAACAACAAGAATAAAGTCCCATTTTTCCTTCTTATGTAGTTTCGGTTTCATGAACTTTTGCTAGTAATACAGACAACAGTAGTGGCTATCAGTTTCTGTAAACAGAAAATAAACAAAAGACACATTTGTAGCCACTCACTACAATATTTTCACAATATACATCATGAATCACAATAACTCAACGACATATGCAAATATCTGTAAACAAAATGCAATTTTATCAACTCAGAGTATGTTTCAGTCAAACAATGGATTTACTCACTTCTACTACGCAGTTTGAATACCCTGCCTCACACCTGACGCAGCTCAGACTCGGCTTTCTCTCCCCTCTGCGAGGTACATTAACACAAAATAACACGGTTTCATAAAATTAACAATGCCTGACAACAGAACGGTCCTAAGCAGGATTTTAAATACATTTTTATGGCGACTTACGCTGACCCGCTGCCGTATCAGGCCTGCTCTCAACATGGAGGAAACAACGTCAACACACTCCTCATCGACCCTCGGCGACGAACACACAACAGGTACACTCTCTGCTCACGAATGTCAGCCTGTCAGCTCGACCAGCCTTTCTTCTCTGGACTGTGCAACTAAATAAGAAGTATCTCTCCGTGGGATTAATTTATCTAAACTCACTCACACCGGTGACATGCACCCACCATCGCCATTGTTCACACTGCGTTACTGCAATTTTCGGGCGTTTCACGTCTTCTCTGATTTCCTAACTCTCGCGTGTTTCCTTACTCTCGCGTGTTTTCCTAACTCTTGCTTCTTAAAGTGATATGACCTCAATAAAATGCACCACAGGTACCGAGAACATTATCACCTCTGTTCACCTGGCTACATTCTCCCCTGCTACAAGTCAACGTCCTCGATGACTTATGTATCCCTAGCCCCTTTAAGTTGTGATGAATAAAGAACCATGCCTGCTAACATCTGAGACAGTAAGTCTGGGCTAAAGGACACTGCGTTGCATGCAGACACAGGTAAGTTAAAAGGGTTTCTGTGTTCCCCGGCAGTCTTTCTCTGACTCCTGCGTGGAGGGGGAATGGGTGTGTCACCCCTGAAGGTTCCCTCCTTTCTCCTCCGGGGAGCAGGCACAGGCCTCTCTGCAGGTGTAGAGAGAGTCTCTGACACTGGATGAGAACAGGGCAGTGTTTCGGTCTCCAAGTCCTCATCAGGCACATCACTCATCTCCTGTTCCAGTTCAGTCTCATTCTCCATCAGGCTCTCAGCTTCTCCACATGGGTGACTTCCTGTCTCAACAATCACTGGATCCACATCCTCAAATTCCTGAGTTGCAACACGCTCAGCTGCTGGATACCTCACTCTTTCCTCCAGAACGAACTCAGGCTCCATGAACTCCATCTCCGACTCCCGACTTTGGGCAGGTTCATCCACAGGAGTGGCTGAATAGCGACGACGCCTCGGCGCTGGCACCGGACCCACACATGGCCTCAGGTTAGATCTATGCACTCTTTTTACTGGCCCGCCCTCTAAAGGCTCCACTGTGTGTGTGGTCCCCTGGATATCAATGACCTTGTACCCAGTGGCTGACCAAGCATCCTGGATCTTGTTCCTTCCTGGCGGCCGATGGCGGAGATAAACCAACTGTCCCACCTCAACAGGCGGACAATACACTCGCTCCTGCTGCTGAGCTGTTCTTTCCTCAGCTTTTCGTTCAGCACATTCTCTTGCTCTGGCATGTGCATCTTGAAGACGCTCCTGGTGTACAGCTAACCAGTCTGGTTTCTCGCTATTCTCCTGCTCGTGGCCCAACAGTGCATCAATAGGGAGGTGAGGATGAACTCCAAACAGCAAATAATAAGGTGAATACCCCGTGGTCGAGTGTGGTGTGACATTGTACGCATACACTAGCTCTGACAGGTGTTCAGGCCACCGTCGCTTCTTCTCAGGGGGAAGTGTACGCAAAAGTTCATGCAGGGTGCGGTTGAACCGTTCACACTGGGGGTTCCCTTGAGGATGGTGTGGTGTTGTTCTGGTTTTCTTCACTCCATACAATCTGCATAACTCAGCAATCACTGCGCTTTCAAAATTCCTGCCCTGATCAGAGTGCAGGCGCTCTGGTACCCCGTATTTCAGAAACCACTCTTTCAGGATGACTTTAGCAGTGGTATCTGCCTTCTGGTCTCGTGTTGCAAAGGCCTGACTGAACTTAGTAAATACATCTGTCATCACCAGTACATTTTCACGACCATCTGTGGCACGTTCAAGTGTTGTGTAATCCACAGCAACTACTTCAAGTGGGCGAGTGGCCAAGAATGGGGTTTGGGGTGCCTGAATCTTTGGCTGTGGTATTTTTGTTAACACACACCTCTGACATCTCTTCACCCACTGCTCAACATCCCCATGCATACCCACCCAAAAACATCTCTGTTTTTGAGATGCAGCAGTAGCTGATGACAGGTTCCAGTATGAGCATCTTCAATCACTCTGTACAAAAGTCCATCTTTGTCTTGTAGTCTTGACCACTGCTTCAACAAAGAGCATACTGGTTTTGTCAGACCTCTCTTGTCCTGGTAAGTCGGTTTCCTCTGTTTATCCCAGAACCCTCTTAAAACTCTGAGCGCTTGGTCGGACTCTTGAAGGCTCTGGAGCTCTGCTTTGGCATATCCAGGGAGTGTGGGAGTGCTATCCTGAACTACTTCACTAGCCACTGTCTCACTGGCCTCAGTTGCTCTTAACTGTCTGAGCTTACAGCACTCAACCTCTGCTGTCACTAGATCTAGGTCTAGGGCTGTGCCTGTCCTTAGAGTGTTACATATGGCTACACATCCATCATACTCTGCATCCTCACTATCAGGTTCTGGCTCGCCGTTTGCTGGTCGCCGGGAGAGAGCATCAGCAGCAGTATTACATCGGCCAGGGCGATACTTTACATCAAAATCGAACACAGCCAGCTGAGCAACCCACCGCTGTTGAATGGCTCCCAAACTAGCAGTGGAGAGGTGGCACAGGGGGTTATTATCTGTGATGATAGTGAACTTTGACCCCAAAAGATAACTCCTGAATTTCTCAGTGACTGCCCATTTTAAGGCTAGGAGCTCAAGCTTCATGCTGCTGTAATTTTGATCATTCTTTTCTGCCCCTCTGAGCCTCCTACTGGCATAGGCTATGACTGTCTTCCTTCCCCCTTGTTCCTGATGCAGAACTGCCCCTAAACCCAGGCTGCTAGCATCTGTCTCTAGTATAAAAGGAAGAGTGAAATCTGCATAGCCAAGTGTGGGTGCACTGGTTAGCTTTTCTTTCAAATGCTCAAAAGCTCGTAAACACTCTGGTGTCCAGGCTGACCTGAACAACTGATTGGCTCTGATCTGGCTACTCTCTTTGACACAGGCAGTTACAACATCATGGAGAGGCCCTGCAATCTGTAAAACCCCTCTATAAACCTCCTGTAGTAACTGCAAAAACCCACGAATGATCTAAGCTCTTTTACAGTGCTAGGGATGGGCCACAGTTTCACTGCACTTATCTTCTCTGGATCGGTACCTATACCCTGGGCTGAGACCTGGTGGCCAAGGAACCTAACCTCAGGTTGGAGAAAATGGCACTTCTCCACTTTAACTTTCAACCCTGTCTCCCTCAACCTCTTTAGGACCGTCTCCAGTCTCACCAGGTGATCCTGGAATGTTGGAGAAAACACAAGCAAGTCATCTTAGTAGATCAACACAATCTGGAAGGCTAAATCACTCATCGTAGCCTGCATTAAACGTTGAAATGTTGCGGGGGCGTTACATAGCCCGAAGGGCATCCTTAAGTACTCGTATAGGCCGAATGGTGTCGTGAATGCTGTCTTGTCCCTATCCTTCTCATGTACTGCCACCTGGTGGTATCCACTTGCAAGGTCAATGGTGGAGAAGAACTGTGCACCGCTCAGAGCATCCAGACTCTCGTCGATGCGCGGGAGTGGAAATGCATCACGCCTTGTTTTTGAATTCAGCCTGCGGTAATCTACACATAGCCTCAAACTTCCATCAGGCTTGCGCACCAGAACGATTGGTGAAGCATAGGAGCTTGAACTCTCCTGAATCACCCCCTTTCTCAACAGTTCAGAAATGTGCTCTTTAACCTCTTTGTACTGATTAGGTGGTATGCGACGGTAAGGTTGGGAGACTGGTGTTTCATCCACCAGTGGGATTTCGTGCTTCACTCGATCAGTATATCCCAGATCCTCATCATTAGCTGCAAACACATCTGCGTACTTCATCAAAACTGTCCCTAGCTCTGCCTGCTGCTCAGGTGTACCTCCCAAATGTAAGCGGTCAAGTAGAGCCTGTGCATCACTGTCAGATCCCTGATCATCTTTCCGGTTAATTACCACTTCCTCATGATTAGCAGAGATACGTTGAAACTTTACCTCATAGGGGTCACCCTCAACACACTGACACTGGCTAAGAATACCAAGCCTAGTCTGTGGGGAAAGCCAGACATCTTCTGGTGAAAAGTTGACTACTTGAACTGGAAAATTGTGATTGTTGGACGATATCACTGTAGGAACAACTATCAAACCCCCAGGAAGTGGTGTGTTCCCTGGCTCAAGCAACATGGTGGTCTCAGCCTCAGACTGTGTTTTACGGCCCCTTGCATAAACAGTAGCAACGGACGAAGCAGGTACATGTACCTTGTGTTTGCTTGCTACACGAGCTGTGGACATCCTCTCAATTAGCTCTGCTTCTTGCACTCGGGTCAAGGCCTCTCTCCACGCAGAGTCTAGCTCACCCCGTAGGGTTGTGTCAACCTCCGAGAGCATTAACTGTCTGCACCGTTTAGCAATGTTCATTCCAATGATACCTGGTAGAGACGTGTCTGGGTCGTTTGTGTCATTGTCTTTGATTATGAGGAAACCACACTCTGGGATGGTAAGCCCCATCACCTGTATGTCAAGCTCAACATAGCCTAAGTATGGTAGCGGTAACTTGTTTGCAGCTGTTAACTTTAGCCACTTAGCAGTGCAATGCATGTCTTCCTCCTCTCCATGGAGGTGATCTCTAAAGAAACTCTCTGTCAAGGTGCTAACATTACTTCCTGTGTCCAATAAACATCTAAGAGGAACACCATCGATCTTTATGTCAACCTCGGGACACTCGCCTACAGCATTTTTCAAGAAACGTTCTTTGGTTAGAGTAGTTGTTGAGCCTTCTGACTTGCCTCGCATTGCTCGGCTCATAGCAATGGAGGGCTCTCGTTTCCCTGTACTGCCGGAGAAGGCGTAACATTAGGCTGGCTTCCTGGTTTACGTGGTGTAGTGCAATGTCTAGCAATATGCCCCACCCCTTCACACCGCAAACAGATTGGCTGACCATCACTTGTGTATTTAGGCTGGACTTTAGGTCTACTACTCTTGTTACCACCTCCTGAGCTGAGGTTCTGTGTAGTGAGCTCCCGGACTGCATTGGTTAGCTCACCAATAGCTTTACCCTGCTGAGCAATTATCTTAACTACTTCCTGCAGAGTCACTCTCAAGTCAGTCGGTGAGTCACTGGTCGGGTTTGTCTGGTCTATAACCTCATTGGGGCTGGCACCAACTAGATTTCTACTTCTAGCCACATTAGAACTACGGGGACGGTCCTCCAGAGCCCACATGATCGCCTCCTCTCGGACATCAAACAAACTAGACTCAGGTTTCTCCCTAATGAGCCTTCGGAGTTCACATCTAAGGGCAGAGTCGCGTACACCTTCAATGAACTGGTCTCTCAGTGCTAGCTGCACGTCAGCTACTACATCAGAGGACTGCTGGAGGGCCGAATTCAGCAGCTGTGACAGTGCATGGGAATAATCTCATAAGTCTTCTCCATCTAACTGTCTACGGGCATAGAAAGCATGCAACAGTTGTGGAATACTGCGCTTCTCTCTAAAGGCTTCCCTCAAACAGGAAAACAGATCACTGGGTTGCTTCACCTGTCCCCTCATGCACAGTTTGACTTCCTCTAAGGCTGAACCCTTAAGCAGCGAGAGAATAAAATCTATTTGATCCTCATTGCGTAGACCCCTCGCTCTCATTGCCCTCTCTATCTCCTCTATAAACTCATCTACGGTGTGAACATCTTTCCCTGGTTCACCACTAAATGGTACAATGTGTTTTTCTCTTGGAATGTAAACAACAGATCTTGTCTGAACATCACCTAGGTTAGCAATACTGGACATTACTGCATCATGTTTCTTACTCAGTTCTTGGACCTGTGACTGCAGCTGTACCAAAGGGTTACCTTCTTCCCCGGACACGGAAACAGCAGGACTGTTCTCTTCATCGCTGGCTCCCACACTAGGATCAGCTGCTCCCTCGTCCTCTCCCGACATTCTAGTCTCTTACAGTGTCTTTATTGCAGGAAATTAACACAGTCAGTATCAAGTTCAGTGTCTTTCAGTTCAACGGTCTCGGAGACGGGGACACCAGACGATCAGCTCCTCCAGCGGTCCACGACGACGATGTAGACACCCCTCTCGTCCTGGAACACCAGCCACGTGCCCGACACAGCCACTTCCAGGACACCACACGCTGGTCCAGTCTTCACCACTGCTGTTGTCTGAATACTCTATGTAACTTCTCTATCTGACTAGGATCTCAAAATTAAACAGGGAATCCCACTTCTGACACCAATTAGTGTGGCCAGATCAAAAGGAGACGACCGGACACAATAAAATATTTTGTGGGTTTGTTTATTCCCCCGACTGTACTTATAACAAAAAGGCACAGTATTAATCTGATAATTTTGAGGGTGAAAGGTATAGTTACAGAAAAACAAACAACAAGAATAAAGTCCTATTTTTCCTTCTTATGTAGTTTCGGTTTCATGAACTTTTGCTAGTAATACAGACAACAGTAGTGGCTATCAGTTTCTGTAAACAGAAAATAAACAAAAGACACATTTGTAGCAACTCACTACAATATTTTCACAATATACATCATGAATCACAATAACTCAACGACATATGCAAATATCTGTAAACAAAATGCAATTTTATCAACTCAGAGTATGTTTCAATCAAACAATGGATTTACTCACTTCTACTACGCAGTTTGAAAACCCTGCCTCACACCTGACGCAGCTCAGACTCGGCTTTCTCTCCCCTCTGCGAGGTACATTAATACAAAATAACACGGTTTCATAAAATTAACAATGCCTGACAACAGAACGGTCCTAAGCAGGATTTTAAATACATTTTTATGGCGACTTACGCTGACCCGCTGCCGTATCAGGCCTGCTCTCAACATGGAGGAAACAACGTCAACACACTCCTCACCGACCCTCGCGACGAACACACAACAGGTACACTCTCTGCTCACGAATGTCAGCCTGTCAGCTCGACCAGCCTTTCTTCTCTGGACTGTGCAACTAAATAAGTGGTAATAGTGCAAGATATGGTGGTGTTAAGGTGCTTATGGTGCTACGTTAGGAGTTTGTGGTGTTGTACAGTCTGACTGCAGATGGAATGAACGACCTGCAGTAGCGTCCTGTTTTGCACCGTGGGTGGAGCAGTCTGTTACTGAAGGAGCTGCTTAGGGCCCCCACAGTCTCATGTAGGGGGTGAGAGGGGTTGTCCATAATCGATGTCAGCTTGGCTAACATCCTCGTCTCACCCACCTCCTCAATGGAGTCCAGAGGACAGTCCGAGACTGAGCCAGCCCTCTTGACCAGCTTATTGAGTCTCTTCCTGTCCCTCTCTGAACTTCCACAGCCCCAGCAGACCACAGCGTAGAAGATCGCTGATGCTACCAGAGAGTCATAGAAAGTTTTTAGCAGTGACCTGCACACACCAAAGGACCTCAGTCTCCTCAATAGATGGAGATGACTTTGGCCCTTCTTGTACAAGACATCTGTGTTGTGTGTCCAGTCCAGTTTATTGTTTATGTGAACACCCAGGTATTTGTACTCCTCTACGATCTTAATGTCCAAACCTTGGATGTTCACTGGTGCAGTTTGAGGAGCCTTCCTCCTGAAATTGATCACCACCTCCTTTGTCTTACCAGCGTTGATGTGCAGGTGGTTCAGTTCACACCAGGCGACAAAGTTGGTGATGACCTTCCTGTACTCCAGATCGTTCCCGTCTGCCACACGTGCAATGATGGCTGTATCGTCGGAGAACTTCTGGAGGTGACAGCTGTCCGTTGGGAATGTTGTATTCCGATCTTAAGTCAATAAATGATTTTAATTGCGTGTTCAGTTTAAATAAGTCTTTTAATTGTATTAAACCAGAATTTGTCCTTTCCCCTATGTTGATCGTTGTTTGAATGTTCAGATCTGGATTTTGACAAATAGGGGAGTTAATAGAGGTACAAGAGGTGATACCATATTTTTTCCTACAGTCTTTCCATGTTAACAGAGTATTAAGAACAGAGAAACATTTGTCCATTTTTTTTATCTTTTCAAAGTGATTTATAAATAAGAGAGAAACCAGGGGCAGAGGTTTAAACAGCTCTGCTTCCATCTGAACCCACAGGGACTCCTGTCTCCCCAATATCCATGATACCATGTTCCTTAACTGGGCTGCCCAAAAGTAATATTGCAGATTAGGAAGACCAAGACCTCCTATGGATTCCGGCTTCATAATCTTTATTTTCTATAGAAAGAGAAATGCTCAAGTCCAGTCAAAGAGGTGGCAGTAATGTCAGGAAAAAGGGAGAAGCATTTTGGATTTTCTATTTAAAAAGTCTCTTCCAAGGGCCATGAATGAGGATTTTTCAGTGATGAGTTCTTGTAGTGGTTCTTAATTAATTCTCATTACATGTGGTTTTGTAGTGTTTTATGATGTATTTTGATTGATCGTTTTTTTAAAGATGCCTTTTCTTGTTTTTCTTACTTTTTCTGCATGTAACACAAAAGTTATTTTCTGTACGAACTTAAGTATCACCTCGTGGCTGCTCTTCTCCAGTTTATGGAGCAGGAATGGCATCACCCATGTCCTTTATTAGACACTCCCCTCACCTCTCTGTCAGTCTTTAACACTGGTTGGCCTGAAGCCACATAACCACAGAACTAATTAAATTAAATTCAATAGATTTATTTTGGTTTGTTTTCATTCCTCCCCTATATAAATGTTGTTTGTAGTGTAATGTCTAATGTGTGTCCTGATAACCCTGGTGAAGACCAAAAGCCAAAACATGTTGCTCAAATAATAATAATAATAATAATAATAATAATAATAATAAAGTTGTTCTATGACCTCTTTATAATTTTTCCTTCTCCAGTCACCTTGGAAGTAGGTAAAGTTCCAGGAACCCTGACTTTGCTTCTGGAGGCAGCCTGAGATGTAAGAATTTCATTGCCAGCAACTATAACTGTTGTGCATACAGACACACCGCTCTTCCAATAGCAGCAGGTCTCAGAGATAATCAATACTAGTGCAGTGCCTGTTGGACTCAGGTGATGTGGTACCGTGAGGGGTCTCACAGATCCAGCAACAGTAAACATTGTAGCCCTTGAGGCTAACGTTAGCTAGCAGATAACAGATGTACAAACAGACATACAGACAGACAGATGTACAGACAGACAGACGTACAGACATATGTACACACAGACAGACAGATGTATAAACAGACATACAGACAGACAGATGTACAGTCAGACAGATGTACACACAGACATACAGACAGACAGATGTACACACAGACATACAGTACATACAAACAGACAGACAGACATACAGTACATACAAACAGACAAACAGACAGATGTACACACAGACAGATGTAGATGTGTAGAGTGCTAACTGTGGCTGGAGTGTTATCTGTGAATGCAAGCTGAACATTTCCTGTTGTTGCTCCTTCACATTAAAAACATTACATTTTTGAAAACACTGGTGGCTTTGGTGGTAAAGCAGTCACAAAAAATGTGATTGTTGAATTGATTGTGCCATGCAAGCAGCAGGAGGTCAGCCTTCACTAAAGCCAATAGCAGTGTGAGGCCGAGCATCCTCAAACACGTCCGTCACTAGAACTGTTCCATTCAGGAAGACTTAAAACCATCAATCAGTTCAGCGTCTTTCTGCTAATTACACTGCAAACTACTGTCTGTCTGTCTGTACGTCAGTCTGTCTTTTTTTAAATCTTTGATTGTGCATATGTGTGTGTGTGTGTGGGGGGGGTGACAGGCCTGGTGGCACAGCTGCTGGCTGTCAGTCCAGATGGCTGGGAGATCTGCTCTCACACACTCTTTATTGGCTCTGGTTATGTGTGTGTCTACCATCTCTCACGCATACACACATAGTGTTTACTGTGTGGTCTGGACCATGTGTAAACCTTTCACATTGTGTGACGAGCTGCATACTATGAAACGACAAAAAGAGAGCAATGACATTGCATCAGTTCATGATGTGAGTGTATTTATTCGACCACAGTTTGATCACATTTTTGATGCTTTAATTCTATATTCCAACGGATGTGCTTTAGCTTCATGGAAACAGATAATGATGGTCATAACAACATCATATACATACGTGAAATATACAAGAATGTATATTGCATGAAACCCATTTGTGGCATGCTAGACTAACATACTCAAATTCATACATAAACTGTAAGTCAGTGAATCAGTGTACATTGCCACAGAATACCTGACCTTGAAGGCGGATTTGCATAGGGAGGCAGAAATGTAAAAAGAAAATACAGGAAGGACTAAGTTTGTGGTAGTAAATAGAGGGTAAATGCAAATGGAAAAATTGAATAATAATACAGGAGAATATAGCTGCGCTGGGCTATGAGGCTGGTTCTAGCTATTTTCACTCATGAAGCTCAATCAGCTGAGAGGGTTTGGGTGAAATTTGTGAAATTCTGTTTATGAGGTATACATTTTTGGTATTTGTGGTGCCCCCCATGGATGGTGCTCAAAATGCTTTGGTAGACCTATTCCCAACCTCAGCCTGAAGACAACTACAGAGTTTTATGATAATTGGACTGATGTTTATCGAGTTATTTTTATTCTATGCCCTGCCCTTTTCGAGGATATTTTGACCGATAGCAGCCATGTTTTTAGACTGATCCTGCTCATTTGTAATAGAAATGTCTAACTCTGTCCCATGATGCTGTATACCAAACTTGGTGTTTTAAGAGTCATATTTAAAAAAGGAGATGTCACTTTACTGTTTTTCAGTTTATGCTAATTAGCACAAATCCAACGTGGCAGACATTTATGCTCCAGGATGATTTTTTGCAGAGCACATCGATATATATATATATATCATATATATAACATATATATGATATATATATATATATACATACACACACACACACACATATATATATATATATATATATATATATATATACTATATTATATATTACCATAACAGCTAGTAATGGTTGAAGGATTTTGGAGTCCTTGACAGAGTAGAGGTTGGGAACATTCACTCTTGTACAATATTAAATGGACAGCATGAAGGTTCAAAGGTCTTTTATTTAACACAAAGATGAAAACACACTAACTAACATGTACTATATACAGGTGTGTGTGTGTGTGTGTGTGTGTGTGTGTGTGTGTCTGGCAGAACAAAGAATCAATGGTGGTATCCCCATCATGTTCAACGTTACCAGTCTTTGAAGAAAAAGTGCTGGTGGTTCCTTGGCTGATGAGCCAAGCAGGAGAAGATTGGGATTCCAATGTTGAACAGGGCTGTTCTTGCTGTGCAAGATCTGACGAAAGACAGCAGATGGAGGAAACTGGTCGCTCCTTTCCTTTGCAAGGATAGCAGCTAGAGTTAGCTGGCAAGCTTTGCATCACAGCTGCTGGTGCTAACTGATCTGTAATACTAGCAGGACCTTGTGTCGCTGCAGTGAGGAGAAGTTCTTTGGGCCTGCTGGGAATGTAGTTTGCAGCTCTCAGCAGCTGTTAGGCCCAGAAGAATCCAGGAGAAGAGAACGTGAGGGCAGGCAGCCCCGTGGGGAGAGAGGTGGAGAAGAGAAGTGGAGAAGAGAGAAGAGCTGGAGTTTTGACTATCTGGTCAGAGGGGGGTCTGTCACCCTGACCAATAGTAGCTCAAAGCTGAATTTGCACCTAGGTGTGAAGACTGTGGAATTGGGAGCCCAATTTGAAATCCACAGTGAAAGACCTGATCTGTGGGTCCCGACCTTGTGTAAATACTGCCTATATCTCTTTATTCTATTTATACCTTTTATATTTCTCTATTTTTTTTTTTTCTTATTTTTTATTAAGTTATATATATATATATATATATATATATATATTATTTTAACTAGCTGACTGTCCTGTTGTGTTGTGTATAACTGCTCCACGTGCCTTGAATTGGAACAGTGCTGCAGCATTCTCTTTAGCTAAACAGCTACAGTGAAGATTTCAGCTTAAAAAGGGTGTAAAAAATGTATTTTCAGATCAGTTTGAGAGCTTGGGGCTTCTGGAGACTGGAATATGAAGAACGCATTGGACTTTAATAAAAACAGTATTACCATGTAAGGACCTGGAGAGTGAATGTGACTGACAGCTCACTATGCCCCCTGACACATAATTTCCTCTGTTCTCTCCTCGTCTCAGGACGTCTCCATTCAGGTGGAACACAGGTACAAAGGAGCGGATGCTGATCAAGGTGACGGACAGAGAGCCCAGCTTCTTGGCCCACCAGGGTAATGGTTACTCCCCCTGCGACCCCCAGACCCCTGGTCCTCCGTCTGGAGGGGGCACCACCTCACGAACCCGCCGTTCCTCTGGAGGAAACCCGCCATCAGAACCTGACAGCTCCCCTGTTCTGTACACCGACCGCCGTCAGTCTCCCTTCCTGAAGCGGGCTGAGTTGGGCGGCACGGGCACCCACCGCCGCTCCTCAGCCGACTCACAGCCTCCCTCGCCCCGCTACGCCTATGAGCCCCCTCTGTATGAGGAGCCGCCGTCGGAGTACCAGCCCCCTCCCATCTACGAGGAGCCTCCCACTGACATGCACCTCTCTGACTCCTCCTCCTTCTACGGCACTGGCAAGTCACCCGCTCGCAAGTCTTCGGCCCCCATCTATCACTCCCCCAAGCAGGGCCAGTCTCCCTATGGCCAGCTGGTTCTGACCAGGCAGAAGTGTCCGGAAAAGACCCAGAGTCTGGAGTACAGTCCTGTAGGGAAGGAGTACGTCAAGCAGCTGGTGTACGTGGAGCAGTCGTCTTCCAGCCCTCGCTTCAAGACGGCTGACCGTCTGCTGCGTTATGGCACTACAGGGGGCTATGGTGGCTCATATGGGGGGTCCTATACTCTGCAGCATAGCCAGTCCCTGATCAGGGACCCCCGCCTGCTGCTGGACTACAGTGGGGAGGGTGGAGAGGGAGGCCAGAGGTTGCTTTATGAGGACTCCATATCCTGGACATCCAGCCAGACCCATTCCCTTTCATCCTCCTCTACAGGCGGTCCTGGGCCTTTCTCTCCTGGAGGTAACCGCAAACGCAAGAGTCGCAAGCCGTCTCTTCCCCAGGAGCTGGCACGCTGCGCGGGGCTGGAGGGGGAGCTGGCAGGCACAGCGTCTGAGGCAATGTTGGCCCAAGCCAGGCTGGCGTGGGAGGCCCAGCAGGTGATGAAACAGAGGAGCAGTTGGGACTCGGGGCAGGGAGGGGGAGTGGCCCAGGGCGGCGGCTCCAAAGATGGCTATGAGAGCGACGGGGCAGTGCCTCTGCCGTTACCAGGACCAGTGCAGAGGGCGTTCAGTGAGGATGAGGCACTGGCCCAGAGTGATGGACACCACTGGAAACGCAGCACCTTTGATCGACTAGGCTTTCCCCAAGCTCTGCTGGAGAAGAGCCTCTCAGTCCAGACCAACCTGGCCTCCCCGGAGCCTTACCTCCATCCTTCACAGGTACTGGTGCATGCTGGAACTCACTTTATTACATTTCTATCAGTTTACAGCTTGTTTGTGTGTCTGACTGCTCATGATGTCACCATGTTACCAGATTTCAGCGCTCACTTCAAGTACAATGTTATTATAACAGGTAGAGTTTTGATAAACTGCACTTATCATTGTTGGATTTCAGCTATCTAGTTAATTAGCTGTTCAGTTGTCTCAGGTCAGGAAGTGTGACATTCAAATAGAACATTAATTTGCAAACTGCAGATGTGGTATGTAAGATCTTTCAAACTAAGATGATTATTGATGAACACAGACGATACTGTGACACAACATCAGATGACTTCACACCTGGCTCCAAACCTGCATGCTGTCAGTGACAGCACAGTGGTGGTGAGGTCACATGTGCTGGTTCCTATCTGGATCTACAGCCATCACTTACACTGAAGCACACACACAGACCATCAGTGTCTGATATGGCCCCGTTAGCCCACACACACACATCATGACATAATAGATCCAGTACAGGAAATGCTTCAGTTCCTTTTATATAACAGAAGCTTCATCAACAAATGGAGTAGCACAGTTGTCGTGGAGATATAGATGTTCAGACTTAAAGTGCTCAACTAAAATGGAGATGAACATGTGATATACCCATGTCTACTGACTGAAGGTCATGTGATACAGTACGATTAAAAGCGCCAAAGATACTAAATGACCCTTGCAGTGAGGTCTCTTGTCAACTGTCCATATGTTTGTGTTGACCACTATGTATTGAAGAGCAGTAGTAGCTGTGATTCAACACAAGTCCTTTCACTGATTAAATCAGTTGGAAAATATCTGTGTACCAGACAGAGTGAGTGATGTAATGAACGTTTAATAGTCTGTTCATACCTGCTGTCACCGTCTGTCCTGAGTGATCTGATCAGTGTTCAGCTCTCAGTCTGTTAGTTCACAGCTGACATTAACCTGTGTCCGAGTGACCACCTGTGATCAGATGTCACTTCCTGCTGCAGACAACAGAGATGTTTTCTTGTAGCTGTGATGTTCATGGCGATTTTTGAAGAACTTTTCTTGCCTTGTTTTTTGTTTGCTGATCCTCAGCTGTTTCTTTAGGTTGTTGTTACAATCAATACAGAGAGGAGTAAATGGACTCTTTGTTGGTCTGAAATAAACATGTGGATTTTGACCTATTAACACGTCAGTATTAATCCCAGCTCCCTCTCAGCAGCTCTCTCTGAGCAGCTCTCTCTGAGCAGCTCCCTCTCAGCAGCTGCCTCTGAACAGCTCTCTCTCAGCAGCTCTCTGAACAGCTCTCTCTCAGCAGCTCATTCTGAGTTGACTGGGAACTTCTGCAGCAGTGGCACAGGATGGCTAAGATTTCCTGCTTCACATCTCCCTCTCTGTGTCTTCTCAGTCGGAGGACCTCGGAGCCTGTGCCCAGTTTGAAGCCAGCCGAAATGCCAGAAATATGATGCCGAGTGCTAGCTGCGGCATTTTCCCTGAATTCACCCTGAGAAAGCCCTCCTCAGAGACTGACATTGAGAACTGGGCATCCAAGCACTTCAACAAACACACACAGGTACTCAGAGGATGTGTGTGTTTCACTGTGAATGTATTTGTATGACATCATGCACATGTCTCTGTTTCATCAGTAATTCTAACACCAATGTATCTTCCTGTCTGTACTATTTTTAAAATGATCTCAAAGTGTTGAAGAGCAGTGTTGGTCTTCAAATAACTCCAGTCTCATGTGTCATGTGTCAAGCGTAAAGTGAAAAACACGCTCATGTCACTTTGATCTCAGCACTTTCTGTATTGGCTTTCAACATTTCATTGCATTGTTTGCGTATTTAAAGATTTCAGAAAACTTTTTCTGTCTGAATATAACTTCATTGTGCTATCTAACTAATTTTACCCTATTAACTCCCCTTAAATGCAAAGTAGTGACCTGCATAGGAAGATTGATACAGTAAGTCTGTGCTAAGTCATTCACACATACAGTGACAGAGCAGGCAGCAGAGCACTGCAGGCCTTCAGTATGTGTCCTGATGACCGTCTGATTAGTGCTGCTCTTCCTCCTAAGCCACAAACAAAAGTGTGACATATCTGTGTTACACACATTTACACATGAATGATCATTAAATGCTGCTCCTCTCAGACACTTACTATACTACAGACTGTGTTTATGACTGGCTGCCATACTTTGATGAATCCCTTCATATTGCCATGTTGTTGCTATATACAGCCATATTTTACACTGTTCACATTGGCTCGTAAAAAACACTGAAGTTGAGCTGAATAATATCCAATCAAATCAAATTCACCTCCTGTCAATCCTCTCTAAACGGTTCAGGTGTCACCTGTCTGTCATACATGTAATGATAGTTTGGTTAATTTGATGTTCTGTCAGATTAACCTGTGCACTTCTTTCACTCCTTTAATACAGTAGATTTCACGAAAAAATGACTGTCACACCTCTCACCATCTCTCTTGCTTGTGTCCTCAGGGTCTGTTCAGGAGAAAGGTGTCCATTGCTAACATGCTGGCCTGGAGCAGTGAGCCCATCAAGAAGCCAATGATTGTGACCTCTGACCGCACTGTGAAGCGGGAAGCAGTGGACATCTTTAAGCTCATCCAGACCTACATGGGAGACCGTCGCACCAAGGCAGACCCCCTCTCTGTGGCTCTGGAGGTCTGTCCTGGAGCTCTCCCCTCCTCAAACTCATTCACTCATGCACAGTAACTCCTTCATGGCTCACCTTGGTGTCTCTCTGTAGTCACATGTCCTCAGTCTGAACCGGACACTTGTTTGTCAGGAATAGTTACGTTAGCACTCCAAGTCAAGACAGTAGCAACACCTTTACTTGAAAATTACCAGTGTAAACCTGAACAGAAGCGTTGTGCAGCATCTGAACCAGGATCAGTGTGTTCACTACTTCACCATCTGCATCACCAGTTTCACTGTCTCCACCATGTTTGTGTGCATGTTTGTTTTTGTAAACTACATCTTCATGTGAGCTGTCGTACACATTTTTTCAAGCCATGTTTTATGCTCCAGTTGTAGATGAGGCCCAGGCATTTCCAGGTTTCTGTTTGCTATCTCTACAATACTGTCAAAAAAAAAGAAACATGTTTTTGATCAACATCAGCACAGAACAGCAGATAGACACAGCTGAGACCCCGGCAAGAAAACACCCAGAAATTTTTTTTTTAAACAGAGGGTGAATATGTTGAATCATGTCTTCAGATTAAAGGAACAGTTCGCTAAACAAGTTAATTCAGTCATTATCTTCTTATTCCAATGCAGCTGGAAAGTCAGGTGAAGTTTCGTAGTCCAACATTTCTCCACCTGATAATACAGTTTTCAGGATGGACCCATGTGCTGTCATGTTAGGTTTCTCTTTTTAACAACTCATTGTTTCAAGTCTTTCAACAAAAGTTGATTTGGCCAGAGATTCTTGAATTGTATTATCAAACAGCAGTTTACAGCATTCCTCTAAATATGAATGAAGATTTGTTCAGATGAGATGTCACAGCGGTCCATACGCTGGTGTTCGGTGTTTAAATTGGCCAACAGTCCTCTGTCAGCCACAGTAGGTCACAGCCCAACACAAAATCACTGTGAAGTGGAAGAAAATACATGGACATCATGTGGGTCCAGGATACAGTAGGAGTATATAACACCTCCTGTGGTTTCTGTAGTTGAAGGTGATCACTGATAATATTCAGTCTTTCCACAATGATACACTAAATATTGGAATCAGCTCCCTGTGTGACATCATATATTTCTACAAACTGATCACATCTAGGACTTTTCATCCATAAAGATATGGTAATGAAGCGGATAAGAATAGTCCTCGCTCACCTGTTCCTCTGTGACTGTTTCTGTCAGGTGGTGGTGCGCGGGTGGAGTAATCAGGGTCTGCGTGATGAGCTCTACATCCAGCTGTGTCGTCAGACCACAGAGAACTTCCGCTACGACAGCCTGGAGCGAGGCTGGGAGCTGATGGCCATCTGCCTGGCTTTCTTCCCCCCCACACCTCGCTTCCACACCTACCTGGAGGGCTACATCTACAGACACATGGACCCCTTGAACGACACCAAAGGTGAGGATGCAGCAGCACACATGCTCAGCCTCCACCTGAATGTAACACAGGATGACTGAGACTTTTGTACTGTGTGTTATAGGAACTTAACATATGATGACAGTCCATCTGTCTGTCCATCCACTGTGTCTGTGCTAACTATTGGCACTGATTGTTAGGAACTTTGTTTTAGGTCATCGTGGTCTCCAGAGGATGGTTCCTCACATGGAAGTGATGACCAACTGTCATTGAACTGGAGATAATCAAATGTCAGTTCTTCTCATGCATGTTGGCTTTAAGGCTGAGATTCTTGAAAGCAGCAGTGACAGAACCCTGTCTCTCCTGTTTCTGGTCTGTTCTAGAGCCTTTCTTCAGTTTGATTCTTTCAGTCGTTTCCTATGTTTCCAGTCTGTTAAATGATCCAATCCTGTCTGTGTATGTTACATATGATAGAGTTTCAGTATGTCCTCTCCTCATGCTGACCTCAGCTGCTCAGCCTGTTTGAAACTGTTCTTGACTTCAGTTTAAAACATTATCAGTGTCCCATCATCTCAGTGCAGATTATGAGGCTTTTTTGATCAAAAACACTGAATTTTCACTCATTATTCTACACTTTATTCTACACTATACAAACAACATGTCAGCTACATATAGGGGGATCAGATCCCAATAAGCCCAATGTGGGACAAAGGGTATGTTTGTGTGGGTCATGTCACCAATGTATGGATGTAGTCTAAAATTTAGATATATTGTCTATCTAACTTAAAAAAATAAACATTTCTATTCTGCCTGGTAGCTCATAACATCTATGCTTTACCTTCTGGTTGATTTAGTAGCACACAATAGACTACACAGGTTGCAGGTAAGACCTTTTATTTACAATGTGAAGGACTTATTATATTTTAAGCAGCCCTGTTTATATTTTCTCTAACAGATATGAACAAATGGTATGGTTGTGCCTTCCAAACACCTTAGTTATTCAGACTTTTCTATCAGAACCCTATACTGAAGTAGAACCATATGCTGAAGTAGAACCGTATACTTAACCAAAGCAGGAGGCATTATTCAAAATATCTTTTGATTTCTCCTCCTAACCCAAATGCAACTACTGCATTTCATCAACAATTAGGCTCAAATAGATCAAATAAAATCAGATTCATACATATTAAACCGGTCAGGAGGTAACATAAACTAAACTAAAAATACATCTTTTCAGTTTTGTCCATTGCTACAGCTACTTCAGGCAGGCCACCACACAGGGTGTGCACTTTCAGCACCACAGGCAGCACCTGGCTGAAACACAAATATAACAACATTCTAGTATTACAATCTAGCACTAGACACCCACTATATTCTATTCTATATCTAAATTAAGTTAATCTTACCTGAGATGTTCTTCTTGACTTTATACTTTTTGCTTGAGTGTGCAGCTTCCAACAAGACTTTCTCCTTGAGTGCATAGGTGTAGAATTCCTTACAGATGTTTACAAAGTTGCTCTTGACTTAAATTTCACACTTGATAAGCTCCACAGAGCTCCTGTTACGATGGTCGGTCCACGTTGACGTCATGAGGGAAAACACTCTCTACAGCAGCATTAGTAACAGGGATGCTGAAGAGAAAGGAGGCAATGGTAGTCATATTTGGTGTCTGCGTGCCTTGAAGCAAGGTTGACCACTTCTCCGCCACAGGAGCTCTTCTCTACACAATTTCCTGCTGGTGTGGCAAAGTATCACAATATTCTACGTACAGAGAAGATGAATTTCCCTGTTGTGAGATAAATAAAGCCAATCTTAATATTAATCTTACCATGGAGCGGGTGTGCTGGTGGTTGTAAGAGTGCTCCTTGTCTCGTCTAGGGATTTGCCAGGGGGGTCATCAGCCATGGAGTGAGGGTATAACCTCGGTCACCTGTTACATTTTTATAAAATGGAGTTTTATAAAAGTTAAACTGGATGGTGGTTTTTAGAATTACAAATGATTTACCAATCAGCCACCCATCTGTAAAATGTTCTTACAGTTTGAATTGACCAGCCAGTGGATAGTGGGCAAGACAACAACAAGACAGATAAAATTTAAATGAGTCCTTTCTTATTCTTGAATTTCTAAAAAAGTTCAGGGGAAATTCATTAAAAAAATACTAGAGAGGGATGGCTGAAGGTGTGGGTTCTGTGTGACCTGGTGAGTGGCTGGGCTTCACTGTCACCAGGCTGGCAGGCTGGATCCGGCTGGTCGACTGATGCACTGGCTCGGTGTGGCTGTACTACAGCTGTTGACGCCGCATGCTGTGCTGCTGATGACTGCTGCACTCAACTCTGTGTGGCTGCAAGGCGCTGCTGCTGCTCAGCTGTTGCAGTTGCTTTCAGTCCGACCACCGTCCTACAATTACTGCAGCCCACGTCACACACCACACCTGTCACAAAGAAGAGCAGAGGGAGACTCAACACAAGATAAAACATTTTAACTCACAGCTTCCTAGGTAGAAAGGCCTCAGAACACATGCACACAGATACCTGTCACAAAGAAGAGCAGAGGGAGACTGAAGGAGAGTGTGTGTGGGGGTAGTTAAGCTGGCTGTTTGATCATGCCCAGCACACCTGTTACAGGTTAGCCCATCACCATGAGATCACTGCACACACACTCACTCTGTGAAGCCACACCCACACATGCACCACAAAATCCACCACTAGTGCCAAACAAAATACACAAAATCTATTACTGATACAGGTCTACCCTGTTACACATCTCCACCAGCTCCTTGAGCCAGACGCATCCCCACGGAACTATTCTGCAGTTCAAAGAGTGATACAGCTTTCGGTTGAGGAATGGATCTGGAGAGGGTGCTTTGATCCTTATATGCGTGCGGTCTACAGCACCAATGATATTTGGAGCTACGACAAAAAAAGGCGTTCTTGATCTCTACCTGCTGGTTAGCAGTGTACAGGAATGATATGTACTGGGGCATGAATGATATTATTGCTTTCATTATTATTATTGCATTTAACCAAACATATATTATGAACGCATTTTAAGCACTGTCTTGACTCATTAATTTTTATATTTTTTAAACTGAACTCATATGCATTTTAAATAACAGTTCCTATTATATGAATTACAATAGAATAAACTTCTTTATAGAAAGAACTTATTTATTATTTATTTATTTAACTGATTAACTTATTTACATTTAGACAGGGCTACACCCTCCCCCTTCTAAACCGTTAGATGTCCTCATCTAATCCTGTGTTTCTTGAGTGGGGCTTTCCTAGTAGGCGTAGGACCTCTATCTGTGGAACAGTCAGTAGCTTGGGGATTCAGATTTAGCTGAATGACCATTCCATGATGTACAATAGTTACTGGTTCGTCCATAGAATGGCCAGGTTTGTCATAAGTCAAATGAATGACTGGCTTACTTTGTCTCTGTGAATGTCTAGTCAGGTTATCTTTACTTCTAGCATCCTTTTTACTAGATGAGGTTAGTTCTTGTTCTACATCTGTCTCTGGTTCATTTCCTGTGTTTTCAGGTTCTGTATCATCAGATGACTTTCCATCTGGTAAGTCTGCATCACTTTCATCACTTCTTCTCACATCCATGCTCTCATCCGTATATATAGGGATCTGATTTGATTGACGTTAAGTAGACAAGACATGTCTTTCAACTTCCTCAATGTCAAAGGATTGACATTCAGGTATCTCATCAAACTCGGATTCTGAATCAGAAGGACCACTAGCTGCAGGCTCAGGCTGTTGGTGATTCTGACGCTTCCTTATGTTCTGTGACCTTGTGACAGACGGTTCTGTGGTTTTGGCAGCTTGGGCCGAAGGATCTGGCATCCTTACCAGGTAACCGATCGGCAGAAGATGGTCTCTGTGAAGAGTTTTGACACTTCCGGGACCACACTCTTGCTTAACTTCATAGAAAGGTAAGTTAGGCAACTGTTTGACAATGACATAAGAAGTGGACTGCCATCTGTCTTGAAGTTTGTGCTTCCCAGTAAGACCAAGATTTCTCAATAGAACTCTGTCTCCTTCTGCCAATGGCTGACCTCGAACACGCCGATTATAGTGAGACTTGTTCCTCAAGTGACTTTTGTCAGCTGCCTCAGTTGCAAGTTTGTAGGCTTTCTTTAAGTCTTGTTTCAACTTGCTGACATACATTCAGTCATGTCCATGTTCTCCATCGAGACAGGTGTTGAAGCAAATATCCACAGGCAATCGCGCCTCCCTGCCAAACATGAGAAAATATGGAGAGTATCCTGTGGCGTCATTTTTTAGTACAGTTATGTGCGTGTACCAACTGACTAATGTGTTGACTCCACTTGTGCTTCTTTTCATTCTGCAGGGTGCCCAGCATTGACAAAAGGGTGCAGTTGAATCGCTCAGGTTGGGCATCACCCTGAGGATGATAAGCAGAGGTGCGCGACTTTCTGATTCCAAGACTAGAGAGGAGCTGTTTTATGACTTTACTCTCAAAGTCTCTTCCTTGGTACAAATGGATCTGAGTTGGGAGACCATAATGAACAAAGAACTTCTCCCATAGCACTTTGGCGATGGTCATGGACTTTTGATCTCTAGTAGGAAAGGCCTGTGCATACCTTGTGAAATGGTCATTAACAACTAACACATTGGCTATGCCTTTGCTGTTGGGTTCTATCTGCAAGAAATCTATGCAGACGAGATCCAATGGGCCAGTACTAGTGATCTGCTTCAGTGTGGCTGAACGCTGGGGAAGCGTCTTTCTAGAAATGCATCTTCCACACGTTTTGATGTATTGTTCAACTTCAGTAGACATATGTGGCCAGTAAAACCCATCTTTGAGAAGCTCTGAGGTTTTCTCTATCCCTAAGTGTCCACACTCATTATGAAGGGATTTTAGTGGCATACTGCCCGGATAGCAGATCAGCATCCACATTTTGACGGCCAGGTCGATACTGGATTGTAAAGTCATAAGTTGCTAAAGCTGCTAGCCAGCGATGTCCTGTAGCATTCAAACGGGCTGATGTGAGTACATAAGTGAGGGGGTTATTGTCAGTCCTTACTGTAAACTGGGCGAAAGCCAGTATAGGGGCATTTACGAGACAGTTAATGACCTTCTTAAAGGTGTCTCGGCATGACTGATCCCATCTTTCTCCAAACGGTTCGGATGCCTTGAGGTAGGTCTTTGGTGAATCTATGATTTTTGTTTTCCTCCCTTTCTGAGCAGGGGGATACCCTTTGGTGAGCTTGGTAAGTGGCCAAACGATATGGGAGTAATTGCCGATGAATCTACGATAGTAGCCACAGAAACCGAGAAATGACCTGAGGCTCTTGAGATCAGTTGGCTCTTTCAAGTGTTTCACCACTTCGACCTTTTCTGGATCTGTGGCAATTCCTGTTTCAGACACAATGTGCCCTACATACTTGACTTTGGGTTGACAGAATTGGCATTTGTCCAATGACACTTTGAGTCCAACCTCCTGCAGACGGTCAAGAACTGTTAAGCTTGATTTATGCTTCTGCGTCGCGGCGACGGCGTAGCTACGTCGTCGACGCAGACCCCTACGCGGACCCTGCGCCGTAGCCTGACGTGCGCCTCCAAAAAATCCTGACTACGCGTCACGTCGACGCGTCGAGACGCGAACGGCAAGGACTGGGATTGGTCCGCTCAGACCGTCATTCCGGCAGTTGCTTTTCCGGTCAACAGTATAACAACACAGCCAGTTACTTCTGCTGCTTGCATGCTTGTCTCCTATTGCTTGTGAACTCCATGCTTTGTGAGATCCCAGCAGGGCAGGAGGAGTATTGGTGTTGTGCAGCATGTAGCTTGTAAGCCCCAAACTGTTACCAGAATGCTACACAGCATATCCGCTCTGACCGCAACTGCAGTGCAAGAGAGCAAGAACCCCCCGAAACCAATCCCCCCCCCCGACCCCCCCTCGCGTTCCCTCAACGCAGAACTTCGAATGCTCAATGACGGCGTCGGGTCGACGACGTAACTACGCCATCGCCGCGATGCAGAAGCATAAACCAGGCTTTAGAAGGGGATGTTCGCGCTCTTCCAGGGATTTTCCGAAAACAATAATATCATCTAGATAGACTATGACTTGGAGGAGATGCATATCACCGACTGCCTTCTCCATGAGTCATTGAAAGGTGGCTGGCGCACCAGTAATACCCTGTGGCAACCTTTCAAATTGGTAAAATCCCACAGGACAGATAAAATGCTGTCTTCTCTTTGTCTTGTTCGCTCATAGTGATCTGGTAATATCCACTGTGAAGATCCAATACAGAAAACCACTTGCTGCCCGTTAGGCAATCCAATGCATCATCAATTCATCAATACGGGGTGTGGTGTATTGGTCTGGTATTGTCCGACTATTGAGGGTGCGATAGTCAACGCACATTCTGATGGAGCCATTTTTCTTATGCACCACCACTATGGGTGAAGCACAGGGGGACCGTGATTCTTTCACTATACCCGCAGCGAGCAGCTGCTGTATGTGTCGTCTTACATCATCGATGTCCACAGGGGCTAACCGACGGGATCTCTCTCTGAAAGGGGTGGAGTCACTCAATCAGATTTGGTGCTCTACTCCAGAGGCCAAACCAACATCCCATTCGTGAAAAGAGAAAACATCTCGTCTTGCTGCCAACTCCTGACAAAGTCTTTCCTTCCATTTCTCTGAAACAGGTGAGTCTCCAAAATCAAAGAGCTCTGGGTCAAGAGGATCAGAAAGTTTGTCTGAAGAATGTGGCGAAACAACAGTATCTACAGCATACATTTCTGCTAGGACGGTGCCAACGTAGATGGAGGTGGGTTTCTGAGTTTCATTATGTAGCAGTACTGTAAAGTGGTTTAAATCAATGCTGGTGTCAGAAAGTACTCCTGGTTGTATCATCACTCCAGCAGGAAGCTGTGGAGCAACTGGATTGTCAATGAGAATGATGTTATTGGATGACGATGATTGTTTCTCTACTTTACAGATAGCATACACTTTCTCTCCAGGAGCTATGGAGAGTGGACCTGGACCTTGCCATCTCACTTGTCCGATGGCTTCTTCCTCCGGTGCTCTCTGAGGCAAGTTTGCCTGAGACTGTATCTGTTTATATGCAGCCTGAAGTCTCATTGAGTGTACTTTGTGTTGGCTGCCTGTTTCTTTTGCAATATCCCACAATCTGTGAAACAAAAAAGCTTGTTCCTACTATGACAGGTGCCTGCTGTCAATGCTGAGGCTCTGGACATACAAGGGCAAGAACCATGACAGGGCCTTCAACTCCTGGCATTTCTTCTGGAAATTCCATCTCCGCCACAACATAGCCTTTGTAGGGGTATTCAGAATCAGCAAGACCCCAGATGGCTAGTCAGGAGATTGGTTGTATGGGGACATGTGACAGATGCTTTTTTCATACCAGCCTCCAAAAATGATTGTTACGTTTGACCCGGAATCCATAAGAGCATCACAGGTAAGATCATTGACTTTAATGGTACAGATGGATGATGGGCCAACGAGTCCTTCAGGTAGGTCAGAGTCTGTTTTTGGAACTTCCATTGTATTCACCCTGGCAATGTCATTGTCTGGGCTTTTAGAGCTCTCTTTTTGTTCTGTAGAGCTTCCACGGACTTGGCGTATTTTAGTATTATAGTTTTTTAATCACTTTTGAGGAGTTCTCTGGAGCAGTGCATTTAGTTGCTATGTGCCCATTTTCTCCACATTTATAGCAGAAAACCCAGTAAACTCTTCTTTAGACTGAACCTTAAAGGGAGCAGCTTTTGGGTTAAAGGGTATTTTGTTTCTGTCATACTCTCGTTTTCCCTTTGAGTAGTGAGTAGACTGCACTGTCATGACTCTGTTCTTTGAGACCCTTTACTTCGGCTCTGAGTGACTGTATTTCCTGGTTAGGTTGACTTTTAATGTTACTTTCCTCCTTGGACCTTTTTGTATAACCCTCATTGGCTGACTGAGACAGTATTTTTCTTGGTTCCTTAAGTTTAGCTTTTAACCCTCTAGGCGCCAGAGTTTATTTAGCAATATATTCCGTTTGGACTTTAAGATTTCAAAAGGCTGTAGCTTGGAAGTGGTGAGAGATAAATTCATACTGTAAATGAGAAAAATATTCATAATGACCTAAAGTTTGTGATGGGAGTAAATGTACTCATCTAATTTGCATATTGTGACGTCACCAGGTGACTGGATGTAACTTTCAGTAAAACTCATTTTTGAACATATTTACACAGAAAAAAAATATTTATATTGTCATCTCATCCTCAAAATAAAGGAACAGAAGTTTGAGTGGAGTAAATTTACTAATCTAATTTGTATATCACCAGGTAAAATTCGGTAAAACGGAATTCTGAACATATTTACACAGTAGATTTTTTTTCATTTCATTTTTTCATAGATTTTTTTCATCCTCTCATTCTCAGAGTAAATGAACAGGAATCTGATAGGAGTCAATTTCCTAATCACTCACTCTCGCCGTGATCAGTGCGTGTTGCTTGTGTGACAGTGTCTGCAGCTGCAGCATGATCAGAGTCACTCGTCTCTGATGAGCAATCGTCATCAGAGGGCAGATCGTCCCTTTCTGAATCGCGATCAGCATAGATCTGTGCAAGCACCTCATCCGCACTGTAAAGTCTTTGGGGCATTTTGTTTTTTATTACAAAAATCGCTATCTGTGTCTCTATCTGTCCAGCACACTTCTGCCACCGCTCCGCTGCTCTCTCCTCTCCCACTCTGCCGCTTAGCCGGTGCCGCTCTGACAGCCGGTGTCGGGTTTCAAACTTTTTTTTCTCAGGTATTTTGCATAGAAACACACCCACAAATGACATCAGGATTGAAGCTGAATCTAGTGGCCATCTAGTGGTAGCAAGCAGTAACAGCACAGGGCAGTAGATTTAAAGATATGGGCTGTTTTATTCAGCAATGTTGCCTGTCGCAATAATGCGACTTTGGCGCCTAGAGGGTTAACTCCGCAATCTCTGCTTGGAGCTGCGTTTCATGATGCACATCTAACTCTGTTCCTTTCTCTGCTTGTACTACATGTACCTGTTGACGAGGTGCAGGTCTCCTGAGACCACGCCTAGCAGCTTCAAGGTCTTCTGCCTCTCTTATCTCTTTCAGCAGATCTAGAAATGTTGGCAGGTTATCTCTCTTATCTCTCAGATTAAGCTGAATCAACATGAGATCAGACTCAACTGCACCTTTAATGAGCTGATCAAGTCTAGCTCGGTAAGCCGCATTACCTGGCAGACCACCTCTTCGAATGACTTTACTGAGGGATTTTTCTAGTCTGCGCAAGAACTCAGATAATCGTTCATTTGGCTTCTAATAAATCAAATCAAATCAAATTTTATTTGTATAGCCCAAATTCACAAATCACAGTTTGCCTCAGAGGGCTTTACAGTCTGTACAGAGACGACATCCTCTGTCCTTCGACCCCCTCTTTGATAAAGAGACTTAAAGAACAGGTAAAGGTCTTCTCCTGACTCAGGACTTCCAAAGGTATTGTCTGTAGCCTGTATGTACTCTATACAACTAGCATCAGGATTTGACCATCAAACAGCTTGGATGATCTCCATGGCTGGCCCTTTAAGACTTTCGACAATCCTTCATTTTTTCTCTTTTTCCGAGCACTCATACTCTTCAGCCATAAACCTTGCCTGATCCAGCCAGCTGTCCAAGCTCTCCTCACCGAGTGGAGTGGGGCTGATACCGGAAAAGGTTCTCAGATGGCGATAGTTGTTACTCTCAGTGGACTTTGTCTCAGTACTTCACCAACAACACAGATTATGGATTCAGGAGTACTACTCCATTCACCACCACTAGGGTTTACTGTTGGGATGTCTTCCATTGTTTTTCCTTCCTCTTGGGGAAACTGAACTCATTTCTCTGAGGAGTTGGCTGCATCGTCTGTTTGAGGTTGAGCTATCACTATTGTCCACTCAACACCTTCTGCGGGCGATGTTAGTTCTGGCGGGACCTTGGACGGATCTATTTCTCCCCTACACTCACATAAAACAGTCACAGTTTGGGTTTTAGTGTCAAATATTTTTCCTCTCACACTGACTTTGCCCAGTGTTTTTTCCGGTGGCGCCATGTGGTAGGAGGCAGCGAGAATATAGCTCTGAGGGAAACCAATTAATAATTGCGACTAACTAAAGAGAAAACGGCAGAAAGCAACTGTAACTTGAAAATAAGGCGACAAGCAAGACATTAGGTAAATATGGTCAAGATAGGGAAGCCCGGAGGGGGGGGAAATACGGAGGAAAAAAGTACCGACTCGGCGGAGGGGTCATGCCCAGAGACAGGGCGGCAAGAGCCGGTCAGCAGTGAACCTGACTCGGTCATATTAATGGAGCTACGCAAATTAAGACAAGAATATGCTGAAGCGGCAGATGACAACAAGAGAGCTCTGGCTAGGCTCGAAATCAACATGAAAGAACTAATGGGAAGAACAACGGCCCTGGAGCAAAGAGTGGATCACATGGAGGAAAGGGTCGGAAATACGGAGGACAGGACAAGACGGCTGGAGCGCTCCGCAGCCTTCCTGCTCCAGCAAACTGCCAAGCTCTCTGTGAAATGCGACGACTTGGAGTCAAGACTGAGACGCAACAATATACGGATACACGGTATCCCTGAAGGAGCAGAAAAAGATGACACCATAGGTTTCGTAACGGGTCTCATCAAGTCTAAAATCCAAAGTACAGACGACATGGAGATTCGCATCGAAAGGGAGCACCGCTCTCTGGTGGCTAAACCCAAAGGGCCATCATTATTCGCTTCTTGGACTACAGGGTAAAGGAATACATGTTAAGGCAAGCCTGGAAACAGAAGACGACATACGAAGGACAGACCATATACTTTAATCAAGACTACACAACAGAGGTTCAAAGGAAGAGGAAACAAGTGAGAGACGTCATCAAAAAGTTGAAGGAGAAGGATGTGAAGCCGCAGTCCCCCTACCCGGCTCAGCTTAAAGTGTTTTTGGACTCAGGGACAAAGACATTTTCTACGCTAATGGAAGCAGCACCTATGTTAAAGGACATGGGGATTGACGTGGAGGAGGACGGGGCGGAGAGGCTGCAGAGAGTGATGATGCAGGGCAGCTGGACCACAGCGACAGGACAGAAGGGGAGGCAGAACTCTCTGACAATGGGACTTTTGGAAGACACATGTTCCTGTTCTTGTTGTTATTGTGTATTAGTTCGAGTTCTGTATGAATAAGTTGAATTTTGTGTCATACAATGTACACGGTTTGAATCATCCCATTAAGAGGAAGAAGATACTGAGCCAACTGAAAAAAATGCAATGCTCTATAGCTTTATTGAAAGAGACGCATCTGATGGAGACTGAGCATAGAAAATTAAACCGGGAGTGGGTGGGCCAGGTATTTTATGCCTCATATGGCAAAAGAAGGGGCGTGGCTATTTTAATTAGTAAAGGTATAGCTCTCAGGGTTGATAGAGAGATAAAGGATAACATGGGGCGATACGTTATGATTGTTGGATCTATAGGGGATGTGACTATTTCAGTACTGAATGTATATGCACCAAATGAGGAAAAAGAGACATTTTTTAAACTGATTGCCAAATTAATTACCAATGACGCAAAGGGGATAATATTGATGGGGGGTGATTTCAACACAGTGCAAAATGGCAGATATGACAGGTTACCTCCGGATCAGGGACCAAGCACAAAAAAATCAAGATTTTTAAATAATGTTGCTAAAGAACTTGGATTTACTGATCCGTGGAGGAAGAACAACCCAAAAAGCAGAGACTATACGTTCTACTCGAATCCACATGGTAGCTATTCCAGGATAGATTTTTTTTACGTCTCACAACAGCATATACACAAGGTTCTGAAATGTGATATACACAATATAACTATTAGTGATCATGCCCCTATTACACTAACAATGGCCCTGGATAATGAACCCATTTTTAGATATTGGAGATTGAATGTGTCACTGTTGTCCTCTGACAATGTAGTAAAGGAAATAAAGCAAAATCTAACAGAATACTTTCAGATTAATGATAATGGGGAGGTGTCGCCATCAATTTTATGGGAGGGAGGGAAAGCAGTGATACGAGGGAAAATAATAGAAATTTCATCTAGGCTGAAAAGGGCTAGGCTAAAAAAACAAGGAGAACTGGAGAATGAGATCAAAGAATTAGAGAGAGAACACAAAAGAACGTCAGATAAGTCCATTTTCGCTGAGTTAAAAACAACGAGAGACGAACTGGATGAACTCTTAACATTTAAAGCTGAAGGATCTCTACGCTTCGTGAGTCAGAGATATTATGAACAGAGCCAGTCAACTATTAGCATTCCAACTTAGAAAAGCCCAAACAAACAGAATAATCCCAAAACATCCTACATCTAAACAAGTCCTGATGAAACCAAATGAAATTGCTGAGGCATTTCAGATTACTATAAAAATTTATATGACGACCCTGAAGCTAATCTTGGCAATAGTGAAACACAAGCCTTCCTTAGAAAAATAAACTTACCAACTCTGTCAAAAGAAGAGGCATCCGAAATGATTGAGCCAATCTCTACACAAGAAATATTAGACATTATAAAAACTCTTAAAAATAACAAATCACCAGGGACGGATGGGTTTCTGATGTTGCTGTCATGCCATGCTCATGTAACAACTTCCGTTGAGGAATCAAAAGTGAAGGCAGTCAAGCTGTTGCTTCGTCATTGAGCAATGAAAGTGCCACCTATTGGCCAATTTGCACCGAATTTAGCACAAACCGTCATCGTGCCATGGAACACAATCAGCAAAAGTTTTGTGGTAATGGGTCTGTATTTCGTCAAGATATGCAAGACTATCTGTTTGTCCATAATGTGCAGGAAATTGTTGTTTTATATTTTGGGCGTTCTTTGGACTATCACAATTCTTTTAATAATTTTTAGTCAGGAGGGTCTACAGATACTGTATGGAAAGTTTGGTGCAAATTGGAGAAACTGCCTGGGAGGAGTTCAAAAAAGTAGGTTTGCGACATTCCGGAATTTTCAAATGGAAATGTAGTGCGAAAGTGGGCGTGGCCTACATGACAATTCAGCTGAATGCAGGGAACACATAGATATAAGGTTTAACAATGTGCACCATGTTATGTGGGAGTTATTAGGCAAAAACAGTTTTGTGTTGATAATAGCGCCACCTGCTGGTCATTTTTGGTGTGTCAGTTACAGGGGCCAGTCTATACCAGCCCTATCAATTTCATATCCATAAGTGTTATGGTGTGGGCACAGTGCCAAATATAAAATGAAACTGGCACCAGAGCGCCACCTAGTGTCGGATTGGTAAGACCTTCATCAGGTATCCTCAGGGGGGCATTGGCAATGAGTATACTAAGTTTCATGTTAATCCGACAAACGGATGTGGAGATATAAATTACTCCAATTTAAAGAGCGCCACCCAGTGGTCATCAGCCAAAATCTTGCACAGAGGCTTAGGGGCTCATGGGTAAGTAGTATCCTGAGTTTCATGTCACTGGGAGAAACCAATGTGGAGATATGCAACACTTCCTGTTTGGAGCGAAATCTGCAGGAAGTTGTTTTTTAACAAGTTGAGTATTCTTTGGAATATCAAAATTCTTTCAATAACTTTTTGTCATGAGGGTCCACAGATGGTGCATGCAAAGTTTGGTGCAAATTGATGAAATTTCCTGGGAGGAGTTCGAAAAAGTAGGATTGTGACATTTGGCGAATTTGCGAAAAAACGGCAGGCGGATATGGGCGTGCCCTATATCAGGAGATTCAGCAGAATTCACTGAACGCGTGGATATGAGGTTTTTGAATGTGCGACAAAGTATGTGGGAGTTATTAGCCAAAACGCACTTTCCTTGATTATAGCGCCACCTAGTGGTGGAAATTCACAACTACAACAGATTATAAAATTTTTCGCCAGGTGTGACAAATATTCTAAGTTTGGTGAGTTTTGGGGTATGTTCAGGCAGTGAAAAATGCGATCATTTGGGGAAAAAAAAAAAAAAAAAAGATTAAAGCTGCAAGCAGCGATGAACGGGCCCTCACAGTCCACGCGTGTCGGGGTATGCTGCTGTCGCGGCGTGCTGCTTTCGCTACATGCTGCTGTTGGGGCAGGCTGCTGTCGGGGCAGGCTTCTGTCGGGGCTTGTTCATGCAACAACTTCCATTGAGGAATTAAAAGTGAAGGCAGTCAATCTGTTCTTTCGGCATTTAGCAATAAAAGCGCCACCTATTGGGTGATTAGCACCGAATTTTGCACAAACCCTCATCAGGCCATCCAACACAATTACAAAAAGTTTAGTGTTAATTGGACTGTATTTCATCAAGATAGGCAAGACTGTGTTTTTGACCACAATGTGCAGGAAATTGTTGTTTTATATTTTGGGCGTTCTTTGGACTATCACAATTCTTTTAATAAGTTTTTGTCAGGAGGGTCCATAGATGGTCTGTGCAAAGTTTGGTGGAAATGGGATAAATTGCCTAGGAGGAGTTCGAAAAAGTAGGTTTGCGACATTTGGCAAATTTGTGAATGGAAATGTAGCGCGAAAGTGGGCGTGGCCTACATCACACAATTCAGCTGAATGCAGGGAACACAAAGATATAAGGTTTAACAATGTGCACCATGTTATGTGGGAGTTATTAGCCAAAAACGGTTTTATGTTGATAATAGCGCCACCTGCTGGTCACTTTTGGTGTGTGAGTTACAGGGGCCAGTCTATACCACCCCTATGAATTTCATATCCCTAAGTGTTATGGTGTGGGCACAGTGCCAAATATAAAATGAAACTGCCACCAGAGCGCCACCTAGTGTCAGATTGCCTTTGTCAGCTATCCTCAGGAGGGCATTGGCAATGAGTGTACCAAGTTTTGTGTTAATCCGACCAACCGATGTGGAGATATAAAATCCTCCAATTTAAAGAGCGCCACCTAGTGGTGATGTCCCAAAATTTTGCACAGAGCCTTGGGGGCTCATGGGTAAGTAGTATCCTGAGTTTGATGTCATTCGGACACAGCATTGTGGAGATATGCAACACTTCCTGTTTGGAGCGAAATCTGCAGGAAGTTGTTATTTAATAAGTTGAGCATTCTTTGGAATATCAAAATTCTTTTATTAACATTTAGTCAGGAGGGTCCACAGATGCTGTGTGCAAAGTTTTGTGCAAATCGGTGAAATTGCCTGGGAGGAATTCGAAAAAGTAGGTTTGCGACATTTTGCGAGCTAGCGAAAAAAAAACTGCAGGCGGATATGGGCGTGGCCTATATCAGGAGATTCAGCAGAATTCACTGAATGCGTGGATATGAGGTTTTTGAATGTGCGACAAAGTATATGGGAGTTATTAGCCAAAACGCACTTTCCTTGATTATAGCGCCACCTAGTGGTGGAAATTCACAATGACAACAGATTATAAAAATTTTCGCCAGGTGTGACGTATATTCCAAGTTTGGTGAGTTTTGGGGTATGTTCAGGCAGTGGAAAAATGCGATCATTTGGGACAAAGAAAAAAAAAAACTATTAAAGCTGCAAGCAGCGATGAACGGGCCCTCACGGGCCCTCGCAGTCCACGCGCGTCGGGGCGTGCTGCTGTCGCTGCCTGCTGCTGTGGTGTCATGCTGCTGTCGGGGCCAAGCTGCTGTCGACAGCAGGGCTTGTTCTTGCAACAACTTCCGCTGAGGAATGAAAAGTCAAGGCAGTCAAGCTGTTATTTCGTCCGGCCGATTTTCACCAAATTTTTCACAAACCGTCATCGGGCCATAAAACACAATAAAAAAAACTTTAGTGTGAATGGGACTGTATTTCATCAAGATATGGAAGATTGTCTGTCTGACCACAATGTTCAGGAAATTGTTGTTGCATATTTTGGCCGTTCTTTGGACTATCACAATTCTTTTAATAAGTTTTTGTCAGGAGGGTCCACAGATGCTGTGTGCAAAGTTTGGTGCAAATTGGAGAAATTGCCTGGGAGGAGTTCGAAAAAGTAGGTTTGCGACATTCCGGAAAGTGCTAATAGAAATGTACTGCGAAGTGGTCGTGGCCTACATCAGACAATTCAGCTGAATGCAGGGAACACATAGATATAAGGTTTAACAATGTGCGGCATGTTATGTGGGAGTTATTAACCAAAAACGGTTTTGTGTTGATAATAGCGCCACCTGCTGGTCATTTTTGGTGTGTGAGTTACAGGGGCCAGTCTATACCAGCCCAATCAGTTTCATATCCATAAGTGTTAGGGTGTGGGCACAGTGCCAAATCTAAAATGAAACTGCCACCAGAGCGCCACCTAGTGTCGGATCTGTAAGACCTTCGTCAGCTATCCTCAGGAGGGCATTGGCAATGAGTGTACCAAGTTTCATGTTAATCCGACAAACGGATATGGAGATATAAATTACTTCAATTTAAAGAGCGCCACCTAGTGGTTGTCGGCCAAAACTTAGCACAGAGACTTAGGGGCTCATGGGGAAGTAGTATCCTGAGTTTCATGTCATTGGGCCAAACCAATGTGGAGATATGCAACACTTTGCTGTGTGCAAAGTTTGGTGCATATCGGTGAAATTACCTGGGAGGAGTTCGAAAAAGTAGGTTTGCGACATTTCGCGAGCTAGCGAAAAAAAATGGTAGGCGGATATGGGCGTGGCCTATATCAGGAGATTCAGCACAATTCACTGAAGGCGTGGATATAAGGCTTTTGAATGTGCGACAAAGTATGTGGGAGTTATTAGCCAAAACGTACTTTCCTTGATAATAGCGCCACCTAGTGGTGAAAATTCACAATGACAACAGATTATAACATTTTTCGCCAGGTGTGACATATATTCCAAGTTTGGTGAGTTTTGGGGTATGTTCAGGCAGTGAAAAATGTGATCATTTGGGAAGAAAAAGTAACTAAAATAATAATAATAATCATTACAATTACAATAGGGTCCTTGCAGGTTCCCTGCTCGGGCCCTAAAAAGAATAATAATCACTACAAAAACAATAGGGACCTCGCAGGTTCCCTACTCGGGCCCTAATTAAAGCTGCAAGCAGCGATGAACGGGCCCTCGCAGTCAACGCGCGTCAGGGTATGCTGCTGTCAACAGCATGGCTTGTTCTTGCAACAACTTCAGCTGAGGAATCAAAAGTGAAGGCAGGCAAGCTGTTCTTTCGTCATTTAGCAATAAAAGCGCCACCTATTGGGTGATTTGCACCGAATGTTGCACAAACAGTCATCTAGCCACCCAACACAAATAAAAAAAGTTTAGTGTAAATCAGACTGTATTTCATCAAGATATGCAAGACTGTCTGTTTGACCACAATGTGCAGGAAATTGTTGTTTCATATTTTGGCTGTTCTTTGGACTATCACAATTCTTTTAATAACTTTTTGTCAGCATGGTCCACAGATGCTGTGTGGAAAGTTTGGTGCAAATCGGAGAAATTGGGTGGGAGGAGTTCGAAAAAGTAGGTTTGCAACATTCCGGAATTTGCAAATGGAAATGTAGCGCGAAAGTGGGCGTGGCCTACATCACACAATTCAGCTGAATGCAGGGAACACATAGATATAAGGTTTAACAATGTGCACCATGTTATGTGGAAGTTATTAGGCAAAAACGGTTTTGTGTTGATAATAGCGCCACCTGCTGGTCATTTTTGGTGTGTGAGTTACAGGGGCCAGTCTATACCACCTCAATCAGTTTCATATCCATAAGTGTTATGGTGTGGGCACAGTGCCAAATATAAAATGAAACTGCCACCAGAGCGCCATCTAGTGTGGGATCAGTAAGCCCCTCGTCAGCTATCCTCAGGAGGGCAGTGGCAATGTGTGTACGAAATTTCATGTTAATCTGACAAAGCGATGTGGAGATATAAATTACTTCAATTTAAAGAGCGCCACCTAGTCGTCATCGGGCAAAATTTTGCACAGAGCCTTAGGGGCTCATGGGGAAGTAGTATCCTGAGTTTCATGTCATTGGGACAAACCAATGTGGAGATATGCAACACTTCCTGTTTTGATCCAAATCTGCAGGAAGTAGTTATTTAATAACTTGGGTATTGTTTGGAATATCAAAATTCTTTTAATAACTTTTTGTCAGGAGGGTCCACAAATGCTGTGTGCAAAGTTTGGTGCAAATCGATGAAATTGCCTGGGAGGAGTTCGAAAAAGTAGATTTGCAACATTTTGCGAGCTAGCGAAAAAAAAAAACGGTAGGCGGATATGGGCGTGGCCTACATCAGGAGATTCAGCACAATTCACTGAACGCGTGGATACAAGATTGAATGTGCGACAAAGTATCTGGGAGTTATTAGCCAAAACGCACTTTACTTGATTATAGCGCCACCTAGTGGTGGAAATTCACAACGACAAGAGATTATAAAATTTTTCAGCAGATGTGACGTATATTCCAAGTTTGGTGAGTTTTGGGGTATGTTCAGGCATTGAAAAATGCGATCATTTTGGCAGAAGAAAAACTAAAAATAACCACAAAAAAAAAAAAAATCCTTACAAAAACAATAGGGTCCTTGCAGGCTCCCTGCTCGGGCCCTAATAATCCGAGCAAATCCAATAGGTCCTCGCACGAGATTCGTGCTGGGGCCCTAATAATCATTCGAAAAACAATAGGGTCCTTGCAGGTTCCCTGCTCGGGCCCTAATTGTCAGGAGGGTCCACAGATGCAGTGTGCAAAGTTTGGTGCAAATCGGTGAAATTGCCTGGGAGGAGTTCGAAAAAGTAGGGTCATTGCAGGTTCCCTGCTTGGGCCCTAATAATAATCATTCGAAAAACAATAGGGTCCTTGCAGGTTCCCTGCTCGGGCCCTAATAATCATTACAAAAACAATAGGGACCTCGCAGGTTCCCTGCTCGGGCCCTAAATACAGATCTGAGTCTTCTATGCTGCTTAGTCTGGATGCCCAGAAGGCTTTTGATAGAGTGAAATGGAGCTTTCTATATCAGACACTATCAGCTTTTGGGTTTCACCAGGACTTTATTGAATGGTTAAACATAATCTACAAGGATCCCAAATCACGAATCAGAGTTAATAGTTGTTGCTCAGATTTCTTCTTCCTCAAAAGAGGAGTCAGACAAGGTGATTGTTTGAGTCCATTATTGTTTGCTGTAAGTATTGAACCATTGGCCGAATCAATAAGACAAAACAATCAAATAATGGGAATAAGGGATGAAGGGGGGAGGGAACATAAAACATCTTTGTTCGCAGATGATTTATTAATGCTTCTGAACAACCCATCCCTATCAGTACCAGCCCTGTTGGAGAATCTCAGGGAGTATGGAGGACTCTCAGGCTATCTGACCAATGAAAGTAAATCTATAGCTATGATGATCTCAGTTAAATGTCCAGCAGAACTAAAAGAAAAGGTTAATTTTAAATGGACTGAAAAGGGGTTCAGATACCTGGGTGTTATTATCACTCCTCATGTCTCACAGTTATATGATGCTAATTATGTAAAATTGATAAATGAGATTAAGAAAGATCTGGAAAGATGGGAGATTTTACCCCTGTCTCTCATGGGGAGGGTGGACACGATTAGAATGAATATCTTGCCTAGACTATTATTCCTGTTCCAGTCACTTCCAATTATGGTTCCTGGCTCCACCTTTAAAATGCTGGACAAAAGTAAGGCAAAATTTCTATGGCAAAACAAAAAAGCCAGAATTTAATATAAAATTCTCCTTTCCCCTAAAGATAAAGGAGGTTTGAATTTGCCTAATTTAAAGAACTACTATTGGGCAGCTCAACTTAGAGCACTCATACTGTGGATGACTAAAGACAAAGATGCAATATGGGTGGAAATGGAGCAAAGTGCATGTCCAAATGTGTCCTTAGAATCACTACCATTTATGCCCAGGATGATGCAGAAGAAGTTCAAGATAAAGAATGATTGGGTTATAGAAACTATGAGAATATGGACAATAATACAAAAGAAATTAAATATTTCAGGATCTGTAAGCAGAGCAACAAAAATTGCAAAAAACCCAGATTTCATACCATGTACTCTAGACTCAGGATTTGAGAAATGGACAAATGATGGGTTGATATTCATAGCACAAATTTTTAAAGTGCAGATTTTGAAATCATTCGAACAGCTCAAACATGAATTTTATTTACCAGATAAGGACTTTTATAAATATTTACAACTAAGACACTACCTCCAAAAACACAATGATTGGGAAAAACTGTGCCAAGAACCAACTAAAGTTGAGGAATTTGTCATGACATGTTCAGAGGGAGAATCAAAAAGAGGGCTTATTTCGAAATTGTACAAAGCAATACAGGGTGAATCCAGCGTGAATAATATGGATGTCAAAGAGAAGTGGGAATTGGAAGCTAATATAATTATAACGGACGATGACTGGGAGGAAACATTCGAATCTGGACACAAGTTAACCAACAGTCCAACGTGGAAGGAGTTTGATTGGAAGGTGAAGATGTGGTATTTTAACACCCCATCTATCACTTCTAAATATAGTAACACATCTGATTTATGCAGGAGGAACTGTGGGAAAGTGGGTGATTTTACGCATATATTTTGGGATTGCCCTAAAATTCTAGACTTTTGGAAATCTGTTCAAAGGGAATTAAGGGGAGTTCTGGGTATCAACCTACAGCTTGATCCATCCATATATATACTTGGTATAATGCCTGATGATCTGATGGACAGGGAATGCATCTACTTGCTGAGAGTCTTGCTCCTAATAGCAAAGAAGACTATCACAACTTCTTGGTTGAAACCACAACCTCCCAATATAAAACAATGGAGAGACAGAGTAAGAAAGGTGACCATTATGGAAAAAACTACAGCCAGACTACAACTGAAACTAGACACATTTGAGAAAAGATGGGAACCAATAATACGAATGATATCAGGAATTTAAGCACCTGTACTAATTTTATTTTCCTTATTTATTTTAATCATTTAGCTCTTTGAGACTATCGTTTTTTATTTATTAATTTACTTTTATTATTTTTCTTTGCGTATATACATATTTATTCTCAACAGCGAACAATGTTTCTGAGTTGTAGAGTACACTTACAGTATATGTGTTACACAGAAGGAAGATGGAGTACTGAACAAGTAATGCTTATATGTATGTAAAATGTCAAGACTTGCATATGTGTTATTGTGTGTATGTGGTTTATTTGAAAGGGGCTGTAATTGAGATGAATATGATGATTTTATGTACATCTTCATGTATTTTGAATATGTGGAATAAATATTAAGTTAAAAAAAAAAAAGATATATAAAAAAATACCAAGAAATTATATGAATTTAAATGATTTTGTATGGGCTGTTTTCAACCCTGAACAAATAATATTTTGTACCAATGAATCCCTGTGATTTACTCTAATTATCACTCACACACAGTACTTTTAAAATAAAATCAGTGTATTAACAAAAATATGAGTATCAAATATAACCCACTATTAACACAAAATATCACTTATCACAAACTTTTCAGTCCAACTGACAGTACATCTCAATAAACACACATTCAGTACCAAAAGAATGTGCACTGTTAGTAAAGTCAAACAGTCTCAGAAATAAAACTGTTGCAGGCCTGAATCGGTGCTCGGGTACCGTGAGGTCTAAAAGTGGTGACCGCTTCGCTTTCTCAAGCAACATAAAATAAAACAACTGCACGTGCAACTGGGTTTTTGTACTCACTGTTCCTCTCCAGTTAGTGTGTGATGTGTGTGAAGATGTCTGGGTGGAGAAAGTTACAGGTGAAGATGGAGGGAGAATGAAGAGGGGGAATGGAGAGGGGGGATTCAGCTACTGCTGCCTCGAGACACGCCACTCTCCCAACTGCCGTCGCTCAGAGGGGAAAAGGTCCAAGGAGGGCTTCCTGGTCCAGTCCTCTGACAACATACATTTACATCCTTTAATAATAAATAAAGTCTCTATGCACTTCCATGAACTCAGTCCGAATTCACATAACAGACAGTACACACACAGGTAAACATAACAAGTAACGTGAGGCTACTACAGCTAAACCTGTGCAAATACCCATTGCATGCTAGCTAATCGCTAATCACGTTTAGCATTTACATTGTAACATTAGCAGTAACACAGTCCGTGATTACCACAACACAAATAACGTATACCTTCTGTAAACCGTTATATTTCCATATACCGCTGACAAACTCTGCATTTATCCAAATAGGAGGACAATACTCCGGTGTTACATTTACTACTCGTGTCGTCTTTTCCTCCGGTGCTCTTCTTTACTCGCACCTCTACCTTGATCTAACCTGCTTCCTCTAAGTCCCACCCCCATGCTCTCCCGACTGAACGACAGCTCATGGCAATGGAGCAGACGACCAATCGACAGGCTATACAGGGATGAGTGACAAATAAAAACACCAGTTGCCTGTACATTTAACCAAACATATATTATGAACACATCTAAAGCACTGTCTTGACTCATTAAATTTTATATTTTTTAAACTGAACTCATATGCATTTTAAATAACAGTTCCTATTATATGAATTACAATAGAATAAACTTCTTTACAGAAAGAACTTATTTATTATTTATTTATTTAACTGATTAGCGTATTTACATTTAGACAGGGCTACACATACAGGCTGATAATTTGATTATAATATGCGTTTTTTCAATGTTCCTATAATTTAAAACATGTTTCTGTGCTTTAGACAAACAACTTGTGTCCGCAAACAGGATGTTTTTCTCTTTTCTTGGTAAGAGTGCTCGAGAGCATTCTTACAATTTTCTCTTACCAAAGAGAAGAGCAAAAATAAGAACACATTGGTGAATCCCAGAAATCAATGGGTACTACTTTACTGACATTACTGACCGTTAAGGCCTTTAAACATAAAGTGTCATTTATATTTCATTTTTACATGAATCTTTTACTTTTGATTCCAGTTTTCAGAGCAACATATCAAATTGCTGGTTTGGTAAATCAATCTTAACTCCTGATCCACTCCTGAAGTCATTCTGGTGTAAATATTTCATATGTTTGATCTGTTGCTGCAGGAGTGGCCATCAGCAGCTATGCTAAATACTGCTACAGGAAACTGACGAAAGCTGCTCTGACTGGAGCCAAGAAGGTAAGCAGCTCTGTCTCTGTCTCCATCTTCTTGTTTCTGCTCACGTCAGCCCACACAACTTTGTTCAGTCTGCTCTTATGCTGAATGTTCTTATTGTCAACAATCCCATGAAAAGAGAGACAGACAATATGTTAGCCCATCTGTCAGCACATTCTGACTTCTCAAGCCCATTTGTTCCTCCTGAAGAAGTTAATCTCTCTACAAATATACTGTATAGTTTCAGTATTTCCTGTTTCCTCAAACAGCTGGAGGCTGTAGTTTTTAGTAAAAATCACTCAGACAGGAGGAAATAGTGCATTTGTTAGGGTCTATTTTCAGCGGCAGATTAATCCACATTCGGTGCTCTGTGTGTGTGTGTGTGTGTGTGTGTGTGTGTGTGTGTTTATAATAATGATGTAACATGTGACCCACTGTGTTTGATAGTTATACTGGAGCTCTATGGCACAGAGGACGAAGATGAATTAGGCTGGGATACAAACACAGTACTTGTTAGGACAAACATTCGTTGTTGGTTTGGTCTGAGAAATACAGAAGATCAGCAGACTATTCCTTTAAAAGAATGAAAATGTGCTCATACACCCGTTATTCATCAGTATTGGGGGCTGTGACAGTGTCCAGACATGCTAGTATACATGTTTGAGTGCAGTGCAAGGAGGAGGTGGTCTGCTGTCAGACACAGGAACATGAGCAGTCAGACTGTCTCCTGTGTGCACAACCGCACTTTATTTACAGTCCAATACATTAATAAGACGTAACAGGCCGTACTTTGTATCAAATTAGACAAAAACAATAGCCAAGACGTAGCAAGCCACACTTTGTATCAAATTAGACAAAAACAATACGCTAATAAGACGTAACAAGACGTACTTTGTATCAAATTAGACAAAAACAATACAGTAATAAGACGTAACAAGACATACTTTGTATTAAATTAGACAACTAGAAATAATGTAATGTTAATTATATCGGGCATGGCCTTTATAATAGGCTATTCGGACAAAACACACAGAGTTCAGAGGAAAATACATTTATTTGAGCTTTAGTTAACATAGTTTCACTTTCTTAAGAGTCATTTATAGATCATTAGAAGAAAACGGTACCTTAACTAAAGTCAAACCACATTGGTTAACATCTGGTCGCTACTACACACGTCCCTGGTAACCTGGATGTTCCCTGGAGTCTTTTGGAGTTTGTAGGTGGCTTCCTCAACACTCTACTCCCACAGTTAAGACATCAGACCATTTAAAGCCATGTCACTTTCCAACCCCAGTAACATTAGACCAGCTATTGAAGCTGCCAGGACATTGCATCTTTATTTCCCACTGTTAAACACTTATTACAGTCTTATTAGACTTACTTTTATTTTGGTATTTTGGATATTTTGTGGCACATTACAACAGAACTGCACTGTAAAATAAAGTGGTCCTTCTCACTGTTAGACCCTTATTAGACTTACTTAGAGGATAATTTGTGGCACATTACAACAGAACTGTACTGTAAAATAAAGTGAACTCCTTCTCACTGTTAGACCCTTATTAGACTTTCTTAGAGGGTCGCTTTTCTGACCCTTGTGGACGGCCTCCAGTGCTCCAGACGATGCGTCACTGTGGCCCTCTCTTCACACAGGGGCCTCCACAGCTGTTTGTAGCCAAGCTCCAGCTCAAACACACGCTGCTCGTGAGGAGCTGATGGTCGCTCTGTGGAAGTCCTTCCCTGGAGGTTTGCTGAGCTATCGAAGCTTTCAGAAAAACAACGTTATCTCCTAAATTTATGAACAGATGTCAGTCAAATAACTGAACTGCTCAGTGACGTTCACTGAACAGCTAACCAGTGTAGCATCCCCGGCTGAATGATGGTCATACTCCCTAACTGATCGTCCAAAGTGTTTATTGCAGGAACTTTGTACACTTGAACACACAGTAAGAGCTATGAAAAAAGTATAAAAAATATAGGGAATTATCTTCTTGAAATGACCATCCTCATCTCCATTCTTCTGACCTGACAGGATAGCTGAGCTAATGCTAATTAGCGTTCCCGCTAGCTCAAACAAGCTATATCAAACTGTACAAAACCTTAAAAGTTACCGCAATCTGAACTAAACATTGAACATATCATGAAATGATATGACAACAAATCTTTTGACCTTTATCAGTCAGGTGCTAAGTAAACAAAATGACTGTTTTCATCACTTTCAGCAAACACCGTGCTATCCACAAGAACACCGGATGTTTTCGGTTCACAGCGAGACGCTTTCAAAATAAAAGTCCCACATTTAGCGTCTAATATAATTAATGAAATAATAACCCGGCTTTAAAGAATATCAATAAACTAAATGAAGACAGCATGTTCTTAGAAACAAGTGTGTTTTGTCCGAATAGCCTATTATAAAGGCCATGCCCGATATAACATGGCAGTACATTCGTCTAATTAAGCTATAGGCCGATGTTGGTAGCATTAAATGCATAATTTGGTAGTGAGGGTAGAATAGCATCTAACTAGCATATTTTGGATCTGATATGGCATTGTGTGTGATTTCTAATAAGACTAAGATCTTGTAAAATGGTGTCTTAATAGTGTATTAAGATCTCCGATTTGGTTTGTAATTACAGTATAACTTGGTATAATAGTGTCTCAGTATAGCAGCCTATATTTTAAGTAATAAGACTTTATATGCGGTTTCTGATTACAGCATAATTTGTGTGGGCTATATGGTGTCTAATTACAGTATAACTTTTCTTGTTTACTGTCTAATTAACATTACATTATTTCTAGTTGTCTAATTTGATACAAAGTAGCCTACGTCTTGTTACGTCTTATTAGTGTATTGTTTTTGGCTAAATGCGATACAAAGTACAGCATTTTACGTCTTATTGGGGTATTGTTTTTTGCCTAATTTGATACAAAGTACGGCCTGTTACGTCTTATTAATGTTTTGTAAAATAAAGTGCGACCTCTTATTCTGAAAGTATCATCTTGTTCCTGTTCTCCTGTGTTTCTTCAACATTTCTGCTTTATCTCTACAACTTTTTAGCGATCTTTGGAAAGATTTATTGATGAGTATCTGAACATGAAATTATTATTCGAATCTGGGCCTTTTAAAGGTCATGTCACAATTTTTCAACCTAGACACTAAATCCCAGTACTGGACCAGTTTCAAATATTATTGTCCTAAATATTCATGAAGACACAAAAACATAGTTGAATAACAGCAAAGTTCCCCTTTAGGACACTTCACACAGACTGAAGTCACTGTTCAGTTCATCACTTCATCCGCGGACGTCAAGATGAGCAACTGGAAAGCCGCTGAGATTCAGGAGATGCTAACCATCAAAGCCGAGAGAATCATTAACAACCAGATCACGAGGACTGTGAAAGATGGTATTTTTTTACGAAAAGGTCGCCAAGGAGCTAAGCCGACGTGGCTTTCGGGAGAAAAAGCTGTTGTTTTACGTGACTGTTCACGCCCAACTTCATGCTTCACGTCACGTCACATGTTTACGCCTACCCCAGTGGCGGCTTTTTTGCAAAGGAGGAATATTACACCTCCGTTTCACATCGACAAGAAGGCAGATTACAGCCTTTACCTGGCTGCAAATGTGGCACATTTTCTATCTAAAAGGGGCTAGTGATGTGGATCTGCTCTGTGCTGGGCCACAACATCTGCAGCACATTAATGCCCGTGGTTTTGGCTTTACTTGTCACATATTAGTGCATGTTTAGTGTGTGTGTGTGTGTGTGTGTGTGCGCGCGCATGTGTGTGTGCGTGTGTATGGCGGTAGAATCGTGTCATAATGCGTGCGCACCTATCAACTGAACGTGTCACACGCGCGTGCTTTGACGCCTGTGCAGCAAGCAGCGCCTGACGTGTAATGTAGTTTCCCCATTGACTTATAATGGTCCCCCGTTCACGCGCACGTTCACGCGTATGACTGCTGCACGCCGGTAATCACACGACGCGTAGTGACTACGTGTAACATTCATGCGTTTTTATGCGAACGCACGCATTAACGCTCGCATGAAGATAATTGAACATTTTTGTCACACGCTCACATGTAGGCGGAAATGACGTGCGCAAACTATGTCACGCGTAACAAGATGCTGCGTGCGTATGAAGCAGCGTGCGCACGTCTGTCTGTCACTGTTTGACAAATGTTGTCACGCGTTCACACACGCGTGCGGTCGCAGTTTCTGATGTGCGACTGGAAGTTGATCTGCACCGTGCGCAACACTCCGCGTACTTAGACGCCTCGCGTAGTTGGCCTTTTCATTTTATTGAAGTGTCATCAACCAGGGGAGGCAGCAGTGAGCCAGACACTGCTGCCAGAATTATAAAAGAAGAATGAGAAGGAGGAGAAGTGTTTTTTTTGTTATATATATATATATATATATATATATATATGTATGTATAAAAAGCGCTGCTGCTCGAGTCCTCAGTGGGACCAGGACGGTGGATCATTGATAAAAGTGCGTGCTTCCCCCGCCCCTCCCAACAAAAGTCCTGGGAGTGTGTTGCAGCTGTTCAGGTGCACAAACCTAACGCACCTCTCCAGTGGTCCCAGCAGTTCTCAATGAAGTGATTACCTGCGGGGGGCGTGGTTAACTTACAAATGTTTGTCATTGATTTTGTGTCTTATGTGAGAAACAAAGTAAAAGAAACAGCAACAGAACACTTTCTCTGTCTTCATGGAACAAATGAATCATGTCATGTAAAAGCCTGTATGTCTGTATCTCGCATTGGATCGATTGCGCCATCTACTGGATGAACATGGAACACAGAACAACTACGCGAGGCGTCAAAGTACGCGGTGTGTTGCGCACGGTGCAGATCAACTTCCGGTCGCACATCAGAAACTGCGACCGCACGTGTGTGTGAACGCGTGACAACATTTGTCAAACAGTGACAGACAGACGTGCGCACGCTGCTTCGTACGCACGCAGCTTCTTGTTACGCGTGAAATACAGTCTGCACGTAACAACGCACGCACGCACGCACGCACGCATAACAAAATTCTCATGCGTGCACACACCCGTTGCTGCGCATCTCTCTGGTTGTTTTGACATTGATATACCTTCATAGCGTGTGTGCATGCGTGCGTGCGTGTGTGTGTGTGTGTGTGACAGTGTGCTAGCAGGCTGTGAGCAGTTTGGCTCAGGGCAGACTGTCAGCAGGCCACTGACTGAGATCATTTGTCACTCCTCGGTGTCCACAGTGTTTGTCTGGTGTTAACCTGCTCACCTCCAGCAGCACCTTCATAAGCTGTCCGTCTCAATATTTATATTTATCATCTCATTCTGACCCACATCCTTCAAGGAGCCCAGCTGCCCTTCATCTGCCCCTGCTTTATTCAAATCAACCCTGTGTGTGTGTGTGCCCAGGGCCTGCAGAAGCCCTGTCCAGAGGAGATCAACCACGCCAGGAACGCCATCTTCAGCCCCTCAATGTTTGGTTCGTCCCTGGAGGAGGTAATGGCGCTGCAGAAGGAACGGTATCCAGACAGCCAGCTGCCCTGGGTACAGACTCGCCTCTCTGAGGAGGTTCTGGGTCTCAATGGGGACCAGACAGAGGGCATCTTCAGGTGAGAGAGACGGAGGGGCAGAGTATCAAGATATTGCAGGTCTTTAACGTGTAATCACATGTCAGTGTTCACACTTGGGAGGTAATGATATGAAGGAAGAAGAGTGTTCTCTGGTCTCTCACTCTCACTTTGCAAACCCTTCATGTGACCTCTGTAGGCAGACTGAGTCACTGTTGTCCTGCCCGGGCTGTGACTGTGTAGAAAGTAGAGCATAAAGAAGTGAGACTGGACAGATGAGCAGGAGTATAACCAGCCTGTGACCTCTGACCTCCAGGGTACCAGGGGACATAGATGAAGTCAATGCCCTCAAGCTGCAAGTGGATCAATGGAAAATCCCCACAGGACTGGAAGACCCACACATCCCAGGTACACACACACACACATGCAGGCACTGAGATCAGTGGCCTCAGTGATGCACATGCAGTTGTAGCAGAATAGGAGTTCAATGTGCCCTCTTTGAGGTGTCCTCCCGTCTGTCTGTGTGTGTCCAGCGTCGCTGCTGAAGCTCTGGTACAGGGAGCTGGAGGAGCCACTGATCCCTCATGAGTTTTATGAGGAGTGTATCAGTCACTATGACAACCCAGAGGCAGCTGTCAACGTGGTGCTTGGTCTGCCACACATCAACAAACTGGTGCTCTGCTACCTCATCCGCTTCCTACAGGTAACACACACACACACACACACACACACACACACACACACACACAGCCTCAACTGTAATGTGATTTGAAATAAGTTTAGTCTTTTCTGTAATATTTTAGTTTCAGCCTGCTATGTAGTCACATCATATGTACACAAGGCATCCATGTTCAGTGACGAGCTAAACTCAAACTGTGGTGGCAGGATGGTAAGTGGAGGTAAAATGAAAGCTTCAAAGCTACAAACGGACAACAACTCCACCAAAGTCCCGTGGTGGCAGAAGAGAACAAGGAAGAAATAGGAGATGAGGCAGTGCACCCCCTAGTGTCTGAAAAATGTCACTACATCGCATTTAAAATAGACCCGCTAAAAATATTTCTTGTACATAAAACATAAACTACTAAATTAGTTAGGGATATTGGGATTCGGGTTCATATATTTTGCCCAAAAGTATATTTGTTGCTTCAGTGGTTTTCTTCATGGAGAGTTTCAAGTTTCAAGTTTTTATTGTCAATTTCTCCAAATGTACCAGACATACAGAGGAATCGAAAAGACGTTTCTCACTATCCCACGGTGAGACAAATAAAGTGCATAAGCACAACAGATGAAGACAGACATTTCCTAACACTAAAGTAAACAATAAAGTGCACGACAGATAAAGACATTTACTAACATTGAATAAACAATAAAATATAAGAAACTACTAGAAACTACTATCATGTGAGAGTCATGTGTATCTGAGTTATGAAAAATGGTTTTGTTTGTTTTCGGAACCTCCTCAGCTCAGTTGTGGGGCTTTACTCAAATGAAGGGTCAAACTCAAAAACTCACACAAATATAGTGGAAGCTGTAGTCATGGTCAACCGACGTAAGCTGACTGAGCAGGAGTGCCACCTGGCTTTGGCTCGTATCCAGACAGGAAGTCGGCAAAGTGATGTTGCTAATGAATTTCAGGTGTCTCAGAGTGTCATTAGCAGACTGGTCTCTTGACATCGCAACACCGGTTCATGTGTGAAAGACAAACACCCTACATACGCCTACTGTAGGGTGTTTGTCTTTCACACATGACACTCATGATATCCATGTTGTGTGTGCAGGTATTTGCCCAGCCTGCCAACGTGACCATCACCAAGATGGATGTGAACAACCTGGCCATGGTCATGGCTCCCAACTGTCTGCGCTGCCAGTCCGACGACCCCAGGGTGATCTTTGAGAACACCCGCAAGGAGATGTCCTTCATCCGGGTGCTCATCCAGCGGCTGGACACCAGCTTCATGGATGGGATCCTATAGCCCCCCCACCACACACACACACACACACACACACACACACACACACACACCTCCATACTTTACTCCTAGCCTCCCCTCTGCTCCCTTTAACCCCTCCATGGCTGCCCCCAGCACACACAGTGCTGCTGCTGTGTGAACACGTCGCCTCTCCAACATGTTTACTGAAACTCAGACAGGACGAACACAGACTGCCTTGTTTTCTTCAGTTTGTCCACGCTACACTTTGAGTTGAAGCAGCTGTCTTTTCTATTTCTGTAGACGTAGTCCTTTAAAAACGCCAGTATTAGAGTTCCATGGTTTTCATATGATAACAGTACTGTATGTGCCTTCACATACATTAATACAGTATACACATACAGTCTGAAGGATCAGCAGGGATCTCATTGTTTCGGTGGAGCACACTCAGCGTCAGGACCTCAGAGGGTCGTCTGAAAGCTTTATATGAACTGATTTTTCTCTTTGTTTTCCCTGCTTAACACAAACCCACACACACACACACACACACACACACATGTACACACACACACGCACACACAGTACTATGTCTTACTGAGATGAATGATGAGTTCATTCAGACATACATTACACACACTGGTGTTCAATCGATCACACATACACTGGCTATGTGATGCAAACTTACTGGGGGTTTCAGCACCAGATCTTCACAAGATAAAGAGCCTGCCTGCGCCACTGCATCACACTGATCCTGCCTCAGACAGCAGCTGTGTCCACATTGTTTTACACTGCCACAACTCAACACAGAGGCTCTTCACTCCTCCAGTTGTGATCTTTCTTAACTTGTGCTGTCTCAACAGGACAGAAACCTCCACTGTCTCAGTCAGATGTTGCCTGTTAGCCGTCAAGTGAAGAGAACTTGGACACTAAATCACCTTCAAGGCTCCAACACTTCTTAGTTCTTAGTACATTGTAGAAATATGATGTCTGAGTACTTTTTATCATCAAAGTGGGCTGTCACCAAGTTTTATCATTCGGGGTATCTGCAGATCTTGAAAAGTCATGGAATTTAGTTCCCCTTAAAAAGGCCTTAGGAGGTATAAATAAGTCTTCAATGTGATTTATAAAAGTGTCAGTCCAGAAAGTGTTTTTCTGTCCGACTGCAGCTGTCTGTCTGGACACTCACACAGAAACTAAAGTAGGATTGTTGCATGAGTGCAGGAGAGTTTCTGTCAGCAGCATCACACCTGCAGCAAACACTGTCACTAGAGCTAGCCTCAGCAGCTAGGTGTTGAATCCATCTATTGGATCATTAGATGTTATTGTATATTGCTGGGAAATAGAAACTAACATGTAATACAATAATGAACATTGTCCTCACTGGTTTTAGATCGTCCTTTCCCCCTTTCTATGTGATATTAATTCAAAGCATGCAGTTGGCGAGGCCTGCAGAAACCCTGGTCATACATGTTGTATACATACTAACACCTACAACACATTCTACAGGTACATACTATTGACACTGCATGTAGGCCTACACATGTGTTAGCAGACACCACCAAATGTGAAGTGTTAGCATGAGGGCTCAAGCTTTGTTATATATGTCTCTAAGACTAATTTGGAGTCGTATCGCCCACGTGATGAAAAGAACTTGAGAAGTGTTATAAAAGCTGGCAGGTGCATCTGAATAAAATCCACCATTAACATCATACTTGTTAACACAGTGTGACAACACTTGTGACTACATGGCTAGCACTGAGGCTAACCATGCTGAAATAACACTCTAAATCACAATAACAGGAGGTTTTCCTCTGTTTGTCTGTTCATTAATATACTGCCTTACAGGAGAAACATGGTCTACACAAGTTCGCAAACCTGACGCAGACGCTTCAGACTACCAAACATCCATTTCACACATGGCTGCATTCTGGAATGTATCACTTGAAAATCGTAAAGTAATGCAAGTGCTGCGTTTTATAATCGTGGAACAACGAGAGAAAGCTGAGCCCCCTAATCTACCACGGCCTAACCACAAGCCCCCAGAGAGAGTAGAGTTTGAAGACAAATTGACAACGTGGCAAAACCGAACAATTATAATGTCACATGATGTGCACGGGCTGTAAAATACTTTTTCCCAGAAGCTTACATTGTGAAAGAAGTGGTAAGACAGTGGGTAAATTTTTTTGAGTGTAAAATGACTGTGTCACTGTCACCCATTCGGCCTCACAAAGAAATCATGTTACCATCCTTCAGGTACGCGGAGGGGTAACAGGAAGTTAGCTGACGCATCTGGTGGAAGTCTCTAGTGTGTGTGCTCGATGGGCCCAACGCTGTGGAAGATCCAGTTTGATGCACCACAGAACTGCTCTCATAGGAACGAACAGTGGCCGCGTTTCCCAGATTCGATCGTTCTTAAGGACTTAAGAAGGCTCTTAAGAAGGGTTCGGCTAAGAAGGAGCGCTAAGATACGGGTGTTTCCCAGATGCGTTCTTAACTGCCTTCTTAGGAGAACCTTAAGATCAAGCCAAAGAAGCTTCTTAAGAAGCTCTTAGTGGGAGCTGTCCACCGCGCTGCTGCTGTGCTGAATCAATCGATGCCAGGCAAATCGATCACCCACCTCTTTATCAGCGCATAAGTGTGTGTGTGTGTGTGTGTGCGCTGTCAGACCGGCTGTCCAGGCAAAGAGATCCAACGGCCGTTGGATCTCCGCACGGGGCAGCCGGTACTTTGCCTGGACAGCCCGGTCAGACAGCACGTCCAGTGGGGAGAAGTGCTGACGCACGTATGCATTTATGTAAACCGTCTGGCTTCACGCACGGCGACGCTGTTGGTTCGCAGGGAGAATGTGCTGTATTGCAGCCATGGTTTCTCACACGCGCGGACTTTGGCAACGCAGAGTAGCAGGGGAAGCCTCTCTGGATGAGGTTCAGCTGAGTTTAATACATCTGTTCCCTTGATATCTGTGAAATGCCACAGGGTTGTTGTTTTTTTTATGTGTAGTACTATAAACTCATATATGCAGATGTTGCGGAAAACTTAAACGTGTAATTCAATAAAAAGGTTTTTTTTCATCTACCATTTTCTTATTTTTTTTTCTTGCGCCAGTGGTCCGCAGCTATGAGCGCATTTCAACACTGAGCATTGTTTTATTATTTCGCAAAGTGGAGGATGTAAATTTCCCTGACGCGGCTTGATCACTGAGCATTTGGTCGCTAAGAAGGCTGTTAAGAGTGGGTCAGCTCGATCTTACATTTCCTTCTTAGTGAAAGATCTTCTTAAGCTAAGAGCGACTCTGGGAAACACATCCTTCTTTCACAGCGTTCTTAAGAGCGCTCCTAAGAAGATCTTAGCACTTAAGAGCTTCTTAACGAATCTGGGAAACGCGGCCAGTATCTGTATGTACATCTTGTCTGTGGGCTCACCAGTTTGATGAAGCTCTAGCTGAACATTTCTAACACTTTGTCACCTCTTCTTGTCTATTTCTTTATTTCTTCCCTCTGTGCAGTTGGTACAACAGGACACATTCCTCCACAGACAGTGTTTTTTACTAGTGTGGTCATGGAACCAGACCACACTAGGTTCCTCCACCAGTAGGTAGCATGTTCACTGGGGCTGGTGTTGGGCCAGGCGTTGTCGTTGGTGTACTTGTGTGACCATATTTCTGCCCTTATAGTTGCTAACACTGAAGTGCCCCTGTGGCCACAAGTGACATTTATGGGGTGATGGTGGATGCTACAAGACAGTGAGACAGTAACACAAATGGGGAGAGGCATGAAGTCATCAGAGTGGCCCAGTAATGTCATGTATGCAGAAAAATAGATCTACAGTTAATATCTATATCTTTTTCAATATTATTAGCTAACATTAGCCATCATAAGCTAAGTGACGGTGTGGCGGACAGCCCTGAGTGTGATTTATTCTGCAGTGATTTAGTCTGGAGTGTCAGTGTCCATGTTCCAATCCCTTAACTTCAGCAGGGTGGGCCGTCATGTGACCTGGGAGACCAGTTTAGCTGTCAGCCGGTGGTCCTGCCTTGGCTTGTGACAGATGATGGCCAGTCCTTAGCTCTAATGGGGGAACTGATCTCACAACAGTGTTGTCTCCTTCAGCATGAGCTCATCTGTCTGTCCACCTGCCACACACAGTATTTGGTGCTGTCCAGTCACTTGAGCTGTTGACCAAAGCCCAGCTGAAGCCGTGAGCAACAGATACAGTCGTATGGATGATGGCAGCACATCATCCATCATGTTTAAACACAGCACAGCATGTTCATCCCTCCACCCACCCGAGCCTCCACCCAGCCCAAGAGGCCTTCTGCCTCCTCATGATTTGTGAATGTGTCTACCTGCGTGTTTGTCTGTCTGTCTGTCTCTCATCGTTTACAAATTGTAAATGTGTCTTGCATCCATATGGTGTCTCTGAGCCAGTACTGTTGCCGTATTTAACAGACTTTGTTTTTAACCCATTCTTTTTCTATAATTTAATTTATTGATATTTATTTGAGATGCCTTCTTGAGATATTGTATTGTAGGCTCCAGTGTGTGTGTTTGTTACAGCACATGTGCGTGCGTGTGTGTGTGTGAGAGAGAAAGAGTGACTGTGTGGATGTAGTTTTCAGTATAGTGGGGCACATACGTGTTGATGTACGATCCTGTCAATCATCAATCCTGCTGTACCAGTTTGATTAATTTGGGTTTGTGTGACACAACTGAAAGGAATGTGAACACTCCATGGACAAACACACACACACACACACACACACACACACACACACACACACACACACACACACACACGGACCGTACTGGACAAATACTTACTGAAGGTCCAGATAACAGTGTCACCGTGAACCTTTTTCTTTGTGAAGATACTGATGTGTGTGTGTGTGTGTGTGTGTGTGTGTGTGATGTGCACCATGACATTCACACTCCACATAGACAACATGTACATTGACACTGTACAGACAATGTAAAAATAAGTATATAGAGAAACGTGGGAGGAACAAGCACCATATGTAACAGTGGAAACTTGCTGTGGACGTTCATGTAACAGGGTGGGGTTAACTCTTTTTTAGTCTTGTTGAAGTGTAACTCTTGCTCACATTGATAGAGGTCCAAAAGTGGCAATTTAAAGCCGTCTCCTAACACATATTTAACTGTTTTTAAGCCCTGATATCTCTAAGTGTAGGTGTGATTCATACCTCAACAGGAAGTGAAATGTCCAGAGGGAAACTTTCCTTGGTGCAACGTCCAGATTGTGGGTTGCAGAAGTCAACTTGAATGGACAGTGGCTGTATCACTATCAATCACTAATCCATGCTTGAGACAGCTGAGTACAATATAAAACAATACCGTATAATACGACCAGCTGACAGAGAGCCGCTTCTTTGACTCAAACTGGCTGCTGAATGGAAGAAAACATCCTGGGTGTTTTGTATCTTTACACAAAGTGTGACAATGATTTTTTACATGTCAAAGTTGGCCAACAGTTTCCAGGTTAAAGTAGCTGAAATGTTGAGTATGTTCAGAGGGTTCAAGGGCCCCACAGGGGCACCGTCAGGAGAGGCAAACCAGGCAAATGTTTGGGTCCCCCAAACACATTTGGTCAGAGGGGCCCCTGATGGCCAATCATATTTGCACATTTGGACAACTGTAAACCTCCTTGAAGCTCCCATAAAGGCACTACACTGTGTTTATGATCAGTGGTCTTATGATGGGGCTAAGTTACAGTGTTATTCAGTTTAGGTGTTAATTGTTCTGGTTTTTAATGTTATTTAGATTTGAATTTTTTACTGATGTCACCATTGGAATTTGAAACATAGGTTTGGATTTGGTTCATTTTTCATTGATGTCAGATTATCTATAACATGATGGTGATGGATGCTGCTGGAGGGGCACCTGAGTACCTCGACTCCAAAACTGCCACTGAAGGGCCCTGACTCACCATTGGCCTTCAGAGTCTGTGGCCCTGGCTGTTGCGGTGTGTTCTGCACAGTTGGCACTAGTTGGCCTTTATCTGTGGCTTTTTCAGCATGTTGAATCAGCAGCAGCGGCTCACCTGTTAGAGAAATCACTCGTCCCTTGAACCTGTCGCTGTGGTCTCCATGATTTCACCCATTTAGTGCTTCTTCTCATTTTCCCTCCTCTTCAGCAGTGACATCACACTGACAACGCTTTATCTCCATTGGTGAGTGTGGTGTGAGAAAACGCTGCTTAATCAGAACGACAGTTTGTGTATATGCAGTGCTGAGTCTTCTGGCTTTCCCTCTCTAAATGACAAATGCAGACTAGTGCCACCTGGTGGTATGGAGGGGTATCTCCTGTCAGGTGGATGTCCATCAGCTGTGCGCAGCTACTCATTGACTCAGTGACGAGCTCATAGACCACATGTGTAATCTACATTCAGAGTATTGCGAGTATATCAGGGTCCATCCTCTGAGACACTGTGTCCTCTGTGGCCCTCAACACTCTGCTCAAATCATTCACAACACACTCGCCTCTCATGTGATACTTGACTTCTTGGTGAGGTATGATTATAGGCAGATGTTTAAATTTTATTTCCTGTCTAACCAGTTAGTGGATGGGAAGCCTTGGAGACGAGCTGAACGGCAGTGTGTATGAATGTGTATGTGGTGTGTGTTTTTGAGTGTCTTTGTTTTTCTGTCAGAGATGGTTGTAGATAGACCCAGCAAATCAACCAGTTAGCATGCTGACATACTGTAGGGTCTTCACGCTCTTCAACTTGAATTTACTAAAATATGAAAATATACGAGGAAAACAAAATGAATTTACAGAAAATAAGTGTGACTGTATTTAACTTTGAAAGATCCACTAAGAAAAAGATGAAGCTCTTTTTAATCCATTTTTCTGATTGTTTTTTCTACTTGGTTCCTACTAATGATGAATTGGTAGTCGGTGTCGATGCTGTTCGTCTAATGTAAACAAAAAGACAATGAAGAGAAGGTGTGGGACTCTTCACCTTCACATCAATCCTTCAGGTTTTTCAGTTGTATCTAAATGTCCACTGTCACTCACACTCTGTCCAAGGGAAGACTCTGAAGTGTAACGGATGTTGGTTTAATAAATGATTCAAATGTCAAAAGAACACATGATGCTCTTTTACTCTTTTATTTCCCAACTGAGGATACAAGAGAACAACTTCCGCCTTACATCTGAAGAATGATATGGAATAATTAAACAAAGCAGGATGATGTTGAAGTGATGGCAGAAAAAACTCAATGTCAAGAAATGTTTACAAGGACTTCTAAACACACACACACCCCCACAACCGAGCTTCAGCCACTTCTCTGCTGTCCATCTGTCTGCTCAGTACTGTTAGTGCACTCACATACTGCCTGACTGTCCATCTCTTTACTGGTTTTGATGTATACCATGGAATGATAATTGTACTGTGTACATTTTCTAATCCAAGGAACTGGATTCTACCTGTGTATTAAAAATATATATATTTCAAGTTTACATCAAGTTTAAGTTTTGTGGGGACGTCAAAATTTGTAAAATTATAATAAAAATGTTTGTTTGACCAAAACAAATCACCTTTTTTATTACATTAAGTGTAACTGATAATAACTGTAATAACTTCTATGGTGATACTATCAAACTGTGATATTTTAAATGTCAGACTGTGGCAGTCCTGATGTAGGCATGTTAAAAATGTGACTGGTCAGAACAATGTTGCATCAGATCAGATGGACTGTGGAGAAGTGACTCGTGCTGCAGATATGGTTTTCATGACATTTTGTGGGTTTTATTGAACATTAAAGATTCAAATTGATTACAGTCACTCTTCTGTCAAAAAGAAAATGATCAAAATGTTACAGAAGTATAACGTGTTGAGACACCTGTCACTGTACAGGTAGTGTTCCACACTCAGAGGTTGTGTTCACATGTTGCTGATGTGGTCTGCCATCGTGTTGGTGGATATCCATCCTTCAACAAGGAGAACACAGAAGGGACGGAGCCCCTTCAGTGCACTGTTCCATGTGTGTGGGTCTCGATCCGCCGGGTTCTTCCTGAGGTCCAGAGTCAGCAGGTGGGGGGGACAATGTGTCTTCAGTCTCTCAGTGAACTCCAGCAGCTCAGCAGGCTGAATGAAGTTGGAACTGTTCAGGACCAAATGTAGCACATGGAAATCATTGTATGATGTTTAATACAAAGAACTTAATGTACACCAGATACCAGTGGTGACAGTTCTGAGTAACAGTCCTGCTATTAAAGTGATAGTTGGGGTCTTGACGTGGGGTTGTATGAGGTACTTATCCCTAGTCACTGTGGTACCTGCAGTAGATGACCATCAGCTCTCCCCCCGTGTGGAGAAGCAGGCATAGCACCGACAGGTATATTTTAGCCACCTAAAAGAAGGCACAGCTAAAAAATACACTATGTTTCAACATTTTTGGCGTTTACATTGCCGTCAAACAGCCTTTTCCTTTGGGACTACATTCTGTTTGTGTGTAGCAATGCGGGACGAGCTTACAGGAATGTAGTGCCAAAGGAAAGGCTGTTTGACGGCAATGCGCCAAAAATGTTCAAAACATAGCGTCCACTTGTATTAAATACTTATATTCTTTAGATGGGACTTATTTTAGGTGGCTAAAATACGTCTTGCTGCTGGTGCAGTTTACAGCAGTACGATGCTCTGCTTCCTGTCGGTGCTACGCCTGCTTCTCCACACTGGGGGAGAGCCGACGGTCATCTACTGCAGGCAACACATTGACTAGGGATAAGTACCTCAAACAACCCAACATCAAAAGACCCCAACTATCACTTTAAAATGTCTCTCAAGTATTATCTTATATACGTAGAACTGGAGTCCTTGATGCCTCCACTAGCCACACAAGCTGCAGTTTACATCCATGGCTGTCCAAATATAGATGTTGCTGTAAAGAAGCAACATGGATGCGTCACACATGTTCAGTTGAAGCTGACCTTTGACCCGTCGGATAGAAAAAGGTCATCACTTCATAATTTTATCCTTTTAGACATTTGTGTGAAATGTTGTCAAAATTAGAGCGTTAATTACTGAGTTGTGACCAAACAAGTCACAGTGACCTCAGGGTGAGATAGCCCAACCACAGCCTGAAGGTATGTTTAGATTTTTATGAAGGTGTAACCAAGTCAGACTGATGATGTTTCAGTTTTTGTGTTGGTGAAACCAATTTTTAATTTTTAAGTGAAAAACCACTCCCACATAGAGGAAGGAGGAAGAATAACAATAAACAATCCTTACAGATACAATAGGGCCTTCGTACTGTCAGTGCTCGGGCCCTAATAATAATAATAATAATAATAATAATAATAATAATAAACAACCAGCACAATTTTGGGCTTGAACCCTACTGACAGTAATAAAAAGGAAATGGGAGTCAGCCATGTTTCTACAGTAGCCCAGAATGGACAAACCACACACTGGCTCTAGAGAGGGCTGTTCAGGTTTTTGTGTGGCCACAGTGGAGGGTAGAACGAGGGGTATTCATTTTGTTGCAATCTACAACTACACCACAAGATGCACCTAGTAAATCTGCAACAATGCATTCTGTTTTATAGGGTGAGACCATCAGTCACAATACTTCTAGTTTACATTTGTTTCTGACGTAACAATACTTTGTTCATTCCAATGATGAGATGAGAGCAGCAGAGAAGCAGCAGTCTGCTGCTGTCAGCTCTTACCTGATGTCCAGTCGTTTCACTGAGCTCGCTGAGCCTCCGGAGAACAGCTCTGCCAGCACACACACACTCCTGGCTGTTGATACACACAGTCACATTAGTTTACACACTTCAAACACTCGCTTTTCAAAATGATTCATGAGTCTGTTCACCAGCTCGTCTCCAGGTGAGTCCATCTGCTGTTTGCTGCCGAGTTAGTGTACAGTGGGTTTCTCTGAGCTTCCACGCAGAACAGAGCTGCCTGCTGCTGCAGGAGCCATGATGATGAGAGTGACAAGACTGAACAGTAAAGTTAATGGGCTGAAAGAGGCTAAAAGGCTCTGCAGAGCTGAGGACAATGTTCCCTGAATGCCACAGTCACATTACACACAGTGATGTGATCTTTTCTGGATTAACGTGGACTAAAGGCAATTTAAATGAGACTGAGTTGGGAGTGTATACACATACACATATATATATATATATATATATATATACACACAGTACAGACCAAAAGTTTGGACACACCTTCTCATTCAATGAGTCTCCTCTTCATGACTATTGACATTGTAGATTCACACTGAAGGCATCAAAACTATGAATTAACACATGTGGAAATATGTACTTAACAAAAAAGTGTAAAACAACTGAAAATACGCCTTATATTCTAGTTTCTTCAAAGTAGCCACCTTTTGCTCTGATTACTGCTTCGCACACTCTTGGCATTCTCTTGATGAGCTTCAAGAGGTAGTCACCTGAAATGGTCTTCCAACAGTCTTGAAGGAGTTCCCAGAGATGCTTAGCACTTGTTGGCCCTTTTGCCTTCACTCTGCGGTCCAGCTCACCCCAAACCATCTCGATTGGGTTCAGGTCCGGTGACTGTGGAGGCCAGGTCATCTGGCGCAGCACCCCATCACTCTCCTTCTTGGTCAAATAGCCCTTACACAGCCTGGAGGTGTGTTTGGGGTCATTGTCCTGTTGAAAAATAAATGATGGTCCAACTAAACGCAAACCGGATGGAATAGCATGCCGCTGCAAGATGCTGTGGTAGCCATGCTGGTTCAGTATGCCTTCAATTTTGAATAAATCCCCAACAGTGTCACCAGCAAAGCACCCCCACACCATCACACCTCCTCCTCCATGCTTCACGGTGGGAACCAGGCAAGTAGAGTCCATCCGTTCACCTTTTCTGCGTCGCACAAAGACACGGTGGTTGGAACCAAAGATCTCAAATTTGGACTCATCAGACCAAAGCACAGATTTCCACTGGTCTAATGTCCATTCCTTGTGTTCTTTAGCCCAAACAAGTCTCTTCTGCTTGTTGCCTGTCCTTAGCAGTGGTTTCCTAGCAGCTATTCTACCATGAAGGCCTGATTCACACAGTCTCCTCTTAACAGTTGTTCTAGAGATGTGTCTGCTGCTAGAACTCTGTGTGGCATTGACCTGGTCTCTAATCTGAGCTGCTGTTAACCTGCGATTTCTGAGGCTGGTGACTCGGATGAACTTATCCTCCGCAGCAGAGGTGACTCTTGGTCTTCCTTTCCTGGGGCGGTCCTCATGTGAGCCAGTTTCTTTGTAGCGCTTGATGGTTTTTGCGACTGCACTTGGGGACACTTTAAAAAGTTTTCCCAATTTTTCGGACTGACTGACCTTCATTTCTTAAAGTAATGATGGCCACTCGTTTTTCTTTACTTAGCTGCTTTTTTTTTGCCATAATACAAATTCTAACAGTCTATTCAGTAGGACTATCAGCTGTGTATCCACCTGACTTCTGCACAACACAACTGATGGTCCCAACCCCATTTATAAGGCAAGAAATCCCACTTATTAAACCTGACAGGGCACACCTGTGAAGTGAAAACCATTTCAGGTGACTACCTCTTGAAGCTCATCAAGAGAATGCAGAGTGTGTGCAAAGCAGTAATCACAGCAAAAGGTGGCTACTTTGAAGAAACTAGAATATAAGGCGTATTTTCAGTTGTTTTACACTTTTTTGTTAAGTACATATTTAGTTTTGATGCCTTCAGTGTGAATCTACAATGTCAATAGTCATGAAAAGAAAGGAAACTCATTGAATGAGAAGGTGTGTCCAAACTTTTGGTCTGTGCTGTATATATATATATATATATATATATATATATATATATACATACACACATACATACATATATATATATATACACACACACACACACACACACACACACACACACATACATACATACATACATAGGCGATTGCTCTAAGACTGCAAGGGAAGCTCAGCTTCCCCTAAAATGTCACCCAAAAAAAAAAAAAGTGGTGAAATATGTACTGCTGTGTGTACATTTCATTGACTAAATACGCGCTAGAAAGCCTTCATCTTTTGTTCAGAATCAGCTACTTATCACAGGTAACCGGCGCAACTTCCTTCTCATTCATCCCCGCAGCGCCACAGCGCTTTACACAGTCGGACGCTCAGCTTCTACTGACTTCAATGGGGAAGCATAGAGCGGGTTGTTCCACTGCAGCAAAACTAGACGCTCATTGGATAAATGCTGGGCTTTGTCCCGCCCATCGGACGCTCAGCGTCTCTGGGGGTCTATGGGGCAGTGGGCTGGCCCGGACGCTCGGCTTCTGCATGATGATTGGATGAGCTGTCTGAGGCGGAATCCTTTTTTGATTGACAGCTAAATGAGCGAATCAGCAATCTTGAAGAATAAACATCCACCGGAGCATTTTCCAAGTTTTTCATTCTGTTGTTCTGAACTGATCCGGAGACTTTACCGATCCCCAGCGATTGTGTCTTTGTTAAAAACGACTAGCGTTGTGTTTGGCAGCTCTGTTCTGTCACTCTGCCCAACGAGCAGCGGCAGCTGCGGAGCTTCTCCCCCCGTCACGATCACTCACAGGCGGTCACACTTCACAGTAGCCTAAAAATGAGCTTCCCCTCCTTGAAAGACCAGCAGCCGCCACAGACAGACAGACACATACATACATACATACATACATACGCACACACATATATACACATATACACACACACACACATATATACACACACACATATATAGAAAATGTGTGTGTGTGTGTGTGTGTGTGTGTGTGCGTGTGTGTATATATACACACACAGACACACACGCAAATCATGACGTTGATGTCTGTGTTTTTTTTAATGTGTTTCCCCCAGTGTCCTCCTGTTAATCTAAACATGTATCTGCTGACTGTTCATATTCATATGGATGCTGCTATAATATAATTATATATAAATTAATATATAATATATTAATATATAAATTACATAATCGCCATCAGTAAACAGCAGTCTAATTCTCTCACTCACTCACCATTCTTCATTTGATGATCATCGTTTGCAGCCCAGGACCACAGTCAATGATTAAAATGAGAGTTTCATTCATAAGCAATTTAAATACAACAACCACAGAATCCTGAACTCTTCTTCAGTCAGTCAGTCAGTGTTAGTTTCAGTGGGGACGTCTCCCTGTACTGACCCTCGTCAGTGTAAAGATGTGAAGATGTGCTCACCGAGGCGGTTCTGAGCCAGGCTGAGTGTGTGCAAAGAAGGTAGTGTCTTCAGAGCAGACACCAGCTCCTGTAAACCCTCCTCCTGGTCACTACACTTCTCAAGGAGGCGGCAGTCATTCAAGCTGAGCTCTGAGTGAGAGAGAGAGAGAGAGAGCGATCCATCAATAAATTGGAGTGCTATCGCTCACTGGACAGAGAGTATTCTCCAGCACAATATCTGGTCAGCATACAATACCCCAAACAAAGACAAGCACTAACAATGTACAGACTCAGCGACCATCAGCTGCAGGTTGAAACAGGTCGGCATAAGAAAGAGTGGAAGCCCAGAGAATTAAGAATCTGTAAACACTGCTCTTCAGGAGAAATAGAAACTGAGGCCCATTTCCTCCTCTCCTGCCCCCTGTACCAAACTGAAAGAGAGGTTTTCCTCCAGCAGATCACTGCAGCAGATCCAACATACAGGGCTCGAAATTAACTTTTTTCCTCAGTGTCCCACAACTGTCCCGAATTCTACTTTGGATTGTCCCGGATATAACCAACAGTGTCCCAAATTTAAATTATTGTCGTCGCCCCCCCAATTACGCAGAATATATATAATTTGATCCTTTTTTGTCAATTAATCATCACACCATGGACTCTGGTCCACCATATAAGTTCAAAATACTTATTCTTTTATTAAACATATGAATATTAGTCTGATCTGTTGCCTCTCCTAGAGAAGAAGGGAAGAGAGTTGTTTAAAGACATGTTTCTATTGTTTCTCAATATCCAGACGAATTTATCATTATGTCAACATTAAAGAATTCTGATTTATTTTTCAATTCATTATGGTATCTGTATGGTCTCTGTGTTTTATGATTGGAACCCACTATCTGGCAATAAAAGTGGTATGAATGATAATCAAAAAACAGACGTTCCATAATACAGTTTAATAAATGTATCACAAGTTATCATCACATTCAGTACTATTACAGGATGACATTGGTTGTGAATCTTATCCTCTGTTATCATTATGAATATCTTGCTCTCACTCTTGATCTCCCCCTTCACATTTACTCTGCTTACTCAGAGTCATTAAACATGGGTCGGCGTGTTCTCTGGCTACTTTGCCACCACCTCTCAACTGCCTCCTCTGCATTAAAGTCCTCAACCTTAGGGCCATGTAAAGATATTTGGAGGAGGGAATTGAGCATTCTGTTAGAGAGTGATCCTCTCCAGTCAGACTTAATCCTTTTCATGCAGGAGAAGCCTCGCTCACAGCATGATGTTGACATGGGGAACACAAGCAGTATCTCTATGATCACCTGCATGTGGGGAAACTGTCCAGGCCTCCCTATGGCACCTTGCAAAAGTCTCTGCCATAACACCTGAGACTGAAGATGCCTGAAGTGTTGATGCACTAGTACCTTAAGGTCAAGCCACTCCTGTTTTGCGTGTTGAATTGATCTGAAGTCCTCACACGCTTCAAGAATTCCCTTAAAGTGAGTGACAAAAGTCTCAAGATCAGCCAGGCCAAAGGTAGCCAGGTCAGTGATGTCCTCTGGCCAGTTGCTAAGGTCAAACATGGTGGCAGCAGCTTTAAAGACACCATCATCAAGGCTGCCAAACCGTGTGGTGACGTAGTCACAGAAGCCATTGATAAGTTTTTCTTTCACTTTGTGGAGGTTGTCATCATCCTCTTGTTTCCTGTTAAGCTGTACACCAGAGTAGGTGTTTCCAGGAAAGGGCCCCACTTCATCCAGGAACTGCTTCAGATGCTGGCCTGGGACTGTCTGAAATACACGATAAAAGAAAGTCTTTCACTGTCACAATCACTAAACATACACTGAAGCATACAAAATTCTCTCTAGGGATTTTATTTACCAACTATTAATTTTGTTTACCTTCATGGCTACAAGAGCCAGGGTCGTCTTCTGCAGTCCATCTGACACCATCTGTAGTGTCAGCCCATCCCTCTGAAAGAGAAGGCTCAGGTCTTTCAGCTCACTGAGAATGTCGAGAAGAAGATGAACAAACATGACTGTCTTGAATTGCTTCAGCCCTTTCACAGTGTGGCTGGCCCGCCCCTTCATGGTGTCACTTGCTTCCCTATCATGCATGTCACTTGCATGACTCTCCAAATGGAAAAGGATGGCTTGGTAGTTCCTGACAAGGGCTGACAAGCCATGGAGTGTGTGCGGAAGCCACCATGTACCATCGATAGTCCCTGGTTTGACCAGATTTAAGTTGAGGGCTTCTGCCACAGTCTTGAGCTCACGGCTAGCTTTGGCTGATGTATGGTAGTGTTTGTAGATTCCGTTGATAATTTGCTTCAGATCTGTGAGAAGTGGAAAAGATTTCATGCTGTCTAATGCGGTAAGCTCAAGACGATGAGCCACACACCAGATGGTCACCAGCGATCCAAACATCTCTTTCAGCCTGGCAGACACTCCATTTCTTTGCCCGATCATCACAGAGGCCCCGTCACATCCGAATCCAACCAACTTTACCTTCAGGTCATCTTCTGAAAGCCCAGCTTGGTGAAGTCCAGACATTATGGCGTCTAGGATGCCCTGGCTGTTAGCATGCTCCAGTGTCACCATAGTCAACATGACGTTGACAGGTAGACCATTTTCAATGTAGGTTACATAAATGATCTCCTGGTCCTGCACTGATCGGTCAACAGATGAGTCAGACATTATAGAAAAAAATCTTGCAGCCTTTATCTTCTCTTCCAAAGACTTGTTCATGGTTATAGCTATGTTTTCTATGAATGTCTGACAAGCATGGTCATTTTTGTAAGTGTTTCCCAAGTTAAGGCCATTCTTGAAATGCAGATCCACTAATTTGGGAAATTTTACAAAGGGTTCCTCTTCCTTTGCTACATAATATGCTATGTTAAATAGCTTGATCAACTTCTCTTTAACATCTTGATCCATTCTTAGAAGACAGCTTGGCAGAGGTGCTTTCTCAGGATTCTCTCGTACTCTGAGAGCTGTCTCACAATCCTTGTGAGCAGATGTAAGGAGGTGCATTTTTAGTGTTCTCACACGTACTTTGTTGCCACTTACACCGATGAACAAAGAACTGTCTTTGGCCTTTGCTGGGAAGGATCTGCATGTTGAGCAGTACATAATTTCGGCAGCTTGATCAAACTCGGCAAAGGGGTATTGTTGCCTCCATTCAGGACGCCACTTCCTCTTCCTCGTTGCCTCATAGCCTCCTCCGTCCTTGGACACTTGCAGCTCCTGAATTTAGTTTTTAAGACAAAACATATGTTCATGTTATAATAACATAATATAACATAACATACTATGGTATAATGTTGTATAAAACTTTGTCTAAAAGCCCTGATGATGATGTCTTTGAACCAGACCCCTCTTTTGTTTAAATATAGATGTAGAAGACAAAAACATTACCAATTGTAGAAGCAATGTTATTACAAAAGTAGTGCAATGCAACATTTGTGCATTATAATCTTAGTCATTTTGATATTTTTCTACAGCATTATTTTAGTCTTTGGGTTCAACAGAAATATACATATTTTTTTCGGCCTTTTGGGAGCCCTGATCAAAGAAATGTAGACATGCACACCAATTGTAGGCTTTCTTTGGCTTGCAAAATATACTGGGCGATTAGCTAGACACAAAATCTACAACAACTGGAACGTGACTCTCTCTTAACATGACACATTAGCAGGGCTGTCAACTCTCACGCAATCAGAGTGAGAGTCACGCAAATGACCTTTTTCACATGCACTCAAGCAACGCCGCTATTTCTCACGCCGTCAAAAATAATACTGATAAAACGGCGAGAGAAATAGCGGCGTTGCTTGAGTGCATGTGAAAACGGTAATTTGCGTGACTTTCACTCTGATTGTGAGAGTTGACAGCCCTGTTTTCACAAACACCAAAAGAACATGAGACCGCATTTCAGGACGTTTGTATGCATTGTAAGGTGCAATTCAGTTGCTAGCGTTAGCTATCGCTGAGCACTAGCTAACATTGAGAGTGAAGTCAACTAACTTACCACAGGGGAAGACGATGAATCCGGACTAGGACTTGGGATGTCTTCGTTTCGGGAGTCGGCAGGGCTTGGATCAGGGGGGTGTTTTTTCAACCACCTCAGCATTTCTTTACTCGTTTTTACCCTCGTTAATTGTGGTATGTCGCTCTGGCTCTTGCATTGGCGCGAGTCAATCAGCAACAAGCCGCAGCGTTGATGACGTAGAATGCCGGTGCCAGGATAGCGTAAGCCTTCAGTAGTTTCGCCGTTCACACGTTTTTATTAAATTATTCAACGTCTAGATACTCATATTTAATGACTTTGCAAACAACACCCATTTCGAAGTTTACTTTGACATTTTTTTATTCACTGTCCCGGAATTGTCCCAGACAAAATATATTTGTGTCCCAGTAGTAATTTTTATGGTCCCCGGGACATCGGGACATCCTTAATTTCGAGCCCTGCCAACATATCAGGGAAAAACATGTGATGAGCTGTTAAAAGTCTGTCTGGGAGAAGATCCATCATTTGTAAAATTAGCTGCACAATACGTAACACTCTGCCATGAAACTAGAGAAACACACAAATGCTAACCACAACCATTACTGCTATGGTATAATATTGTTGTTGTTGTTGTTTTTCATTTCTTTATTTTATATATTATTATTATTATTATCATCATTTAATATGAACTGTATATATATATATATATATATTTTTAAATTATATATAAGAACTTGTAACTGTCTAATGACACCCAATCTGTGTATAAGAGAGAGACAGCACTTCATCAACACACACACACACACACACACACACACACACACACACACACACACATAAGGTATACAGTATAAATATATATACTTTTTATTTATTTTTATTTTTTATTGTATTATATTTGTATATATTTGATTCTGTGAGTTGTATTTGTTTTGTTTTCATTGACTCTTGATGCTTTGGCAACATAGTTCTTGTAACAGTCATGCCAATAAAGCAAAATGAATTGAATTGAATTGAGAGAGAGAGAGAGAGAGAGAGAGAGAGAGAGAGAGAGAGAGAGAGAGAGAGAGAGAGAGAGAGAGAGAGAGTTTACATCCATGTAAAAGTTGCAACCGGAGTGTTGGCAGCAAAAAACAATGCTATCTTGATTTATCTTTAATATGTAGTGTTTTTCACAATGAAGTCGATTACAATACAAAGTAACCAACGATAACAATGAAGATGAATTGTCCAAGATACATTTGAGCGAAAGAACGAAGAATTTCCATCAACTCCAAGCAAAGAAAAAGGACCAAGATACAACTGCATCTGTCAGCTAAGTGCCAGTTAGCTAGCAACTAGCAACCAACAATAACTGCCACGGAACACTAACTGGGTTTCCATCCAAATGTATCGAATTTAAGAGCGGATTTTGTGAAAATGTGCAAAAAGCAAATGCGAATTTATGCCCGTTTCCACTCGTTATTGTTTTGCGATTATTGGGAGAGGAGGAATGCGCCGTGAGATTACGTCATAGGAGAGCGTGAATGTATCCATGACAACAGTTGACACTCAGTTGACACTCAACATCATGGACAATTTAGTGGTGAACCTTTCGGCTCTTGGGAGAACATTAGCTACAGCGTCAGCGTTCACAGCCTACAAAACCCTCCTGAAGAGGAGAAGGAAAAGAAGATTTTTAATGTTACGAGTGCTGTCGGAGTTTGCTGGAGGGAGACCGCGTCGCAGCACTTCACCCCCAAACTCTGGCTCAAACATTTTCGGGTGTCAAGGGCCACATTTGAAGATCTGTGTGCTATAATCGGGCCATTTGTGGGACCACTTCTTCCGAGCAGTGTGCGAAAATAACCCATGAGACCCCCTGAAAGCCTCAAAAGCAAAATTTGAAGGCAGTCTCAAATTTTGTCAAAAAAAAAAAAAAAGATAAAATATTTTATTGTCACTAAGGGTCACTAAAATGTGATAAAGCTCACCATGTCCAGTATTCAGAATTCAAAACATGTATTCACAGATATGCTGTAGGCTATTTGTTGACAAGCGGAGCAGCCGGTCCTGCGCACATATGCAAATTAGCCATGTGAGCCAAACAGAAGAAAGACGTAAGGTTGAGAAGTCATACTAAACATGGCTAGAAAGCGAAAGCTAAACCAGAGTGTATCACTCACACACTCTGGGCTCACATCCAAAAAGGTGCCAGTCTCCGACAGGCTATACCTGCCGTTTATTCAGTTGATTGCGCTTGTAAGTGCACCAGATTGGTGCTAATTATTGTCGTGTCTGCATTGTAATGCACAACTTTGCCTCTCCTTGTTATAAAACAACGTGCATCCAAACAATTTTAGCCAATGCAGCCTCCTATGTCAGTGTTGCTTTACGAATACTATAGCATATTGGATTGTCAAAAATTGTTAAGTGTGTGCCTGTGTGTGTTGTCATGTAGACTACAGACTGATTGTCTTGGCTTGCATCCATGAAAAATTTGTAATGTTATAGGCCTACTGCATATTGAGAAAATTTAGATCGGTATTGCGCAACAATCGGGAGATGGGGACCCCCCCGAATATTGACGGGTATTTCACACACTGCTCCCGAGCCACCGACCACCTGTGCCGACAGAAAAAAGGATTGCCATAGCTCTGTATAAGCCTGCTTCATGCGCGCAGTAGCCTACCGGGTCTTCGGGAAACTTTCGGTGTGAGTAAGTCCATGGTCCACCGTTGCGTGTGACGCAAAAGGGTTAGTCATGATTTATTCGCAAAACCTGTTTCCATAACAAAAAGTCGCATTTTCCTTTAATCGATACGCTGACAAATCCACCCCCTCCAAGCGTAAAAACTTTTATGCGAATTTACTGTCTTTATTCGAATTTCTGGCGTTTCCATCCAAGTATTTATTCGCAATTTTTGAAAATGCGAATAAGAAAGGGTGGATGGAAACGCAACTACTGTCTGATCAGCCTGAGAGGACCAGTCCAAGTAAGCTAACCTACTAACTGAAGATAACTGAAGTTAATAACCAAGAAAAACAAGGAAAGCAACACCAAGAAGGAGATTTTTTTCTTCTTTTTTTTTTCGTTTTTTACCTCGAAGAAGAATACAGTCAGCCAGACACAATGATACAAGGCTGTGAGATACTGTATCCAAGCCACATCACAACTGTTAAGGCCAAAAAGACCTTCAAACTGAAAGTCCTACAGGAGTCACCTGAGACAGTTATAGCAGACTTTACAATAACAGAAAAGGGCAAGGTAAAGTCCAACCTTCTTTTCTTCACACACAACCCAAAAGCATGGCATTCAACTTTCACCGAAGCCTTCATGCATATAAAGAAGAATGGTATCAGCAAAGGAAGACAGATTACAGTTTATGAAGATGAAGACAAAACCTGCCCAATGTTTACCATTAATATCTACAACAATGGTACAGTCATGGCCCAAGGATCTGAAAACTGTTTGTACAATTTTCAAAATAATTTCCAGAAAATGAAAGAGGAGACTGAAAAGGAAGCAAAGGAAAGCTCAACATATTCAGTGGCAGACAGCACAAACAAGACAGAGAGCTTAATCATATCCAGCAACCCTCCAGTTACTCTCTCTCCTGAGTCCACTCCTAGATTCACCAACAATATAAAAACTATCAAAGAAGGACTCTCAGTGTTGGAGAGGGAATTCATGGAGTTCAGAGAGAAAACTATGGCCAGCCTGAATCAGAAAATCTTCAATAATCAACCAAACAATGAGACCCACACTCTGATTCTTCAGCAACGAGACCAAATCAGAGAACTACAACAGGCCATCAGAGAGCTGGAGGAGGATAACCAATCACTGAGAATGATGCTTCGGACAACAAGAAAGGACATCACCAACATCAAACAAAGCAGCACCAGACCAGCACCAGAAGAAGAGGTCCACCACCAACCCATAACCTCTACTGCTCCTCCTACATCCTGCTATTCAGATGCCATCTCCCCTCCATCTGAAATCTATCCTCCAAAAGCTCCTAAACCCCCAGCCTCCTCAATACCCCCTACCCCTAACTCTCCCAGCCCACTTACCCCTCCAAAGTCCCCAGACCTCTCTGCTGATCACAAGCCTAACAGCAGACCCAGCAAACCTACACACAAAGAAGTATTGTTCCTCTGTGACTCCAATGGGAAACACATCAATATGGCACGTCTATTCCCAGAGAAGAAATCTGTGAAACTTTGGAGCCCCACCACAGAGAAGGCCATGGAACACCTGTCCAGTTGAGAGTTTACAGGTGTAGAACATATCCTCATCCACACCGGCTCAAACAATCTTACCAGAAGAAACGGTGATATTCCCACAGCACTATGGCAGCTGGCAAAAAGGGCCATCGAGAACTTCCCAACTTCAAAAGTAACTATATCCACATTACTTCCTCGCTCAAACATTCCCCAAATCATTATTGACACTATTAACTCAGAGATCACCAGGAGCTGTACTCATCTCCCTAGTGTGAGTATAGCACAGCACAGCAGAATAAGTTACCAACATCTGCATGATCACACCCATCTCAACAACGAAGGAGTAAAACTTTTTGCCAAAAAGATTAAAGAGACAGCTCTGAACAGAGAACGCTACCCCCAGAACCACCAACAGCACCACGGGTACCCTCAAAGTCACCAGCAGCACCAGAGAGACCTCCATCAACTCCAGGAGCACCAGAGAGAGAGGCAACCCCCCAAGGAACAGCAGAGGTACCCTCACACCCACCAGCAGCACCAGAGAGACTTTAACCCTCTCCAGGAGCAGCAGAGGTACCCTCACACCCACCAGCAGCACCAGAGAGACTTTAACCCTCTCCAGGAGCAGCAGAGGTACCCTCACATCCACCAGCAGCACCAGAGAGACTTTCACCCTCTCCAGGAGCAGCAGAGGTACCCTCACATCCACCAGCAGCACCAGAGAGACTTTCACCCTCTCCAGGAGCAGCAGAGGTATCCTCACATCCACCAGCAGCACCAGAGAGACTTTCACCCTTTCCAGGAGCGGCAGAGGTACCCTCACATCCACCAGCAGCACCAGAGAGACTTTCACCCTCTCCAGGAGCAGCATAAGTACCCTCACATCCACCAGGAACACCAAAGAGACCCGCAGCCTCTCCCTCACCTTTCCCAGGTGCATCAAAAACAGTCCCCAACGCAGCACCAGCGAAATCTTCCCCAACAACACCAGAGACATCTCCTGCAGAAGCAGCAGCATCCCCACTATCAGCAGAGACACCAGACCCAGCAGCAGCTCCCTAGACCACAGCTGCATGCACCCACACAGAGAGACTCCTACGCTGCTGTTGCTTCCAGAACAAAGGTTCCTTTAGAGCAAAATCAATTAAGAGACATTATCTACTCCTTTGTTACAACGTTAATAGGTTAAACCGACCATTTGGTACATTTTTAAATCTGCTCTAGTACAGTACAAACTTTAATTCATTTAGATCGGTTACATATTGAATACTTTGTTGTGAATCACTACATTTTTTTAAATGAGAGAATAGCATCTTTTTCACTTAGCAGTTGGAATATTCAGGGATTGTACTCTTCAATCTTTGGATTGAAGACTTCAAATCCTGAATTTATAGATAGTATAAATAACACTGATTTGATTATCTTACATGAAACATGGAGACATGATAACACTCCTTCAAATTGCCCAAGTAACTATAACGAACTGAGCCTGCCCTCCTTAAAATATCCCCACATAAAAAATGGACGACACTCTGGGGGAATAATTATTTGGTATAAACAGGAACATCACAATTATATATTACCAGTCAAAAAAGGAAAAACACATATCTGGCTGAAAATCAGCAGAAGACTTCTTGAAAACTCTAAAGATGTTTATCTGTGTGCTATTTATTTACCACCTTCAAGCTCACCATATTACTCAGAAGCATATCTCCATGAAATTCAGAAAGAAATTCTTTACTTCCAATCACTCGGCTCCACATTGTTATACGGAGACTTCAATGCCAGAACTGGCAGAGAAATAGATTTCATTAATATAGATGGCAATAATCATTTTGATGTATCCCCTCTATACCAACCCTTCGTTACAACACATAGTTATGATAGTATAGTGAACAAGAGTGGAAAAGAAGTTTTATAAATGTGCAAAGCCCTGGAATTGTACATAGTTAATGGTAGAACATGAGGAGACTCCCTGGGCAGGTTTACCTACTGCTCTGTATTGGGAAATAGTGTCATTGATTATGCAATCACAGATATCTGTCCAGAAAGTATAAGTGCATTCACAGTTTTACCACAATGCCCCATATCAGACCACAATCAGATCACACTCTATCTGAAAAAAGCAGAGACCCATACCCAGAAACATGCCCCCGCTAACAACCTGTTACCTCTCCCAAAACATTACAAGTGGACAGAGAAAAGTCTCACTGATTACGCCAATTCATTTAACAACACTAATATACAAACTATGCTAGATAATTTCCTATGTAACCAATACCTGCTAAACAAAGATAGCATAAATTTAGCCACTACAGATTTAAATCAGATATTTATGAAACTAGCAAAAGAGTCTAAAATGATAAGACCAAATGCAAAATCAAACAAAAAGCAAGCAAAAGAACAATGGTTTGACAATGAATGCTCCCTTTTCAGAAAGCATCTCAGAAACCTGTCAAACAAGAAACATAACGATCCTGAAAACCAAGACCTACACCATGAATACCACACAGCCCTTAAACAATATAAGAAAATTATCAACCAAAAAAAGACCAAATATACTGAAGATGAATTTATCAAAATTGAAAAGGCAATAGACCAAAACTCTTTTTGGAACCTGTGAAAAAAAATTATTCAACCAAAAATGAAGATAGCATTAAAATTAAAGATGGCAATGTTTGGAAAAACTATTTCTCAAATGTATATCTAAACCCAGAAAACGATGGTTTAAACACACAGCAGATGTCCATAATTGATCAGTTAAAATCATTAGAAAATGCAATAAAAGACAACCAAAATGCTTTGGATGGTCTAATTACAATTGAGGAGCTACAAGAAAAACTTGCTGATCTTAAAAATGGAAAAGCTTGTGGCATCGATGGTATCAGGACAGAAATGCTGAAATACAGTAGTAATAAACTTAAACTGGCTATACTAAAATTATTTAACTTGGTGTTAAAAAGTGGAATTTACCCTACAATTTTGAACAAAGGATTGATTACTCCTATCTTTAAAAGTGGAGACAATCTAAATCCTAATAATTATAGAGGCATTTGTGTGAATTCTAATTTAGGGAAACTATTTTGTAGCATACTAAATTCAACAATACTGTCCTACCTCACCGATAGTGATGTATTAAGTAAATCACAAATTGGCTTTATACCCAAACATAGAACAACAGATCACATATTTACTCTCCATACTCTAATCCAAAAACGTGTACATCAAAAAAATAAAGGGAAAATATATGCTTGCTTTGTTGATTTCAGGAAAGCATTTGATTCAATTTGGCACAATGGTCTTTTCTATCAGTTACTCAGAAATGGTTTTGGAGGCAAAGTTTATGATCTAATTAAATGGAAATACTCAGAAAATGAGTGTGCTATAAAAATTGGAAAGAAAAGAACTGATTTCTTCAAACAATGTCGCGGGGTCCATCAAGGTAGTAATATGTCCCCAACACTTTTTAATATATATATTGACCAATTAGCAAAACTACTTGAAAACTCACCAGCCCCAGGACTTGACTTGGAGGGGAAAGAAGTCAAGTGTCTGTTTTATGCAGATGACCTCCTACTGTTATCACAAACAGAACAAGGAATGCAAGAATCCTCCATACTCCATAATTATTGTGTAAATTGGGCAATCAGAATAAACCTAGATAAAACTAAAATTATAATATTTCAAAAGAAAGCAAGATCACAATCTAGAAAGAATCAGTTTACTTTGGGAGAGACAACACTGAGCCACACAATGGAGTACACTTACCTTGGCCTAACTATCACTGCTTCGGGTAGTTTTGTTAAAGCTGTGAGTTCACTAGCAGATAAGGCCCGCAGAGCATATTACAGCATACGAAAAGTTCTATTCAAATTAAACCCCCCAATTATGATCTGGCTTAAAATTTTCCAAAGTGTTATTGAACCAATCCTCCTATATGGAAGTGAAGTTTGGGGCCCCTTAATTAAACAAGAGCACTGGGACTCAAACCCTGCTGAAAAAGTGCATCTTGAATTCTGCAAAAACATACTCAGGCTGGATTGCACCAACAAGGTTTAATTTAATCTTAGATTAGCCCTAATCAGAGATTACTAAAACTAGGTTTAAAATGAGTTAATCCAAGTTTAAAATTAAGCAGAGCTCTGTTGCACCATTTAAAATTAATCTCAGTTTAATAAAACTCAATTTATCTGAATTTAAACTTAGTTTAAACTGATTTAAATCAATAGGGATAATTGTGGATATCGAAATTAAAATTAATAATTAAATATGCAATTAAATATATAGGCTACATCGGAAGCGTGCTGTCAGGAACCCGGATTTATATAAAAAAAGAGCGAGACTGTTTCAACGGGTGCTTTTCCGATTAAACGTTACATTGTTGCTAGCCAGCAAAAACGTTAGCCTAACGTCAGATCGGCAACGTTACTATGGCTCGGCAGAGGAGTTCAAACTTTTCTTCCTTCGAGAAAAACTTGCTGACTGAATTAATGGATCAATATGGGGAAATTATAGAAGACAAGAAAACGGACAACAGCACGGTGAAAAAGAAAGATACTGTTTGGCAGCAACTGGCTGACAGTTTTAACGGATCGACCGGAGTGAAGGAGAAAAGAGACGTTGCTCAGCTTAAAGCTTGCTGGAAAAACTTAAAAACGAAAGCCAAAAAAGATGCGGCGACTGTGAGACGAGAGATGTTCATCACAGGAGGAGGTCCTCCGCCAAAGAAATATGATTCACTGGTGGAGAAAATCAATTCCCTCATCCCGCAGCAGATGGAGCCATTGCAAAATCCGTATGACGACGACGGCATCTTGGACCAGCTCACTTCAGACTCACCCGGGGAAGATGGTAAGAAATCCAGTCACGCTTTACTGACCTCAGTCAATAATCAGTTATTTGTCCTATCCAATTAATTTGTTTTTTCGCCATATATTTTGTTTTTTGTTTTGATAGAGTTCATTTTAACACTGCGGCCAGTGCAGCAAGAGGAGCATCTGCAAGACGGTGCAGCTTCCTCTTTTGTATTGTCATCATCCTCCTCATCTGATTTGAACAGCTGCAGGAGAAACAAGCGACCCTACGTGACACACCAGGAAATTTTGGTTTTAGAGAAAGAGAAGATTGAAATGGAAATCGAAAATGCCATACTACAGAAAGAAGTATTAAAGCTGCAGAAGGAAGTGTTGCTGCTGAAAAAAAAGAAGATGCTTACCGACAGTTTCACCCTTGATGCCACTTTTTTATCATAAAATGAGAATATTTTTCACTGATTTAACATGTAGCCTACCCCTATTGTAAAATGAATGGTAATTAAAAAAATGTATAGCTATCTGCACTGAAATATTTACAAATAAAATTTCTATTTTTACTTTTCTTCAATGTGCATCTTCTCTGTGCTTCACAGTTTGAAAAAGACACTTATTGACAGGTCAAGCTACTATTAGTTTATTGATATTGCTTAAAGCAGTATTCAACCAGACATAGTTGGCAGTAATTCAACTATTATGTGGAAATTGACTTTTCACCACAATGTCAGCAATTATTTACAAAAACATGTATTTATATAATTATTCAGAAAAGTGGTTCTGTATTAGAGTTTGCCTCACAGCATTCCCACTTGGATTGGCATTGTGCTCCTGGTCATCCTCTCTGTCCTCTATGTCCTCATGTAGGTCCTCATCTGCTTCAAAGTGTAGCTCATCTCCACGCCTCTTTCCAAAGTTGTAGAGAACTGCAACTGCGACAATGACGGTCAAGGTGGTGTCCAGCTTTGTGCGCAGTCCATCTTTAATGCAGGGAAACCTTCTTTTCCATGCTCCAAAGAGTCGTTCTATCACTCCTCTGGCTGCAATGTGACGGGAGTTGTACCTTCTCTCTGCTGGTGTTTGAGGGTTCAGAAGTGGAGTCATCAGGTATGAGCGGCATGGATAACCATTATCCCCAAGGAGATGGCCCTCATAAGCTTGGTTCTCGAGGATGGCACAAAGCTGACTGTTGTCAAAGATCCTGCTGTCATGAGTTGATCCTGGCCAACGTGCTACAATGTTGGTTATTTCAGATTTTTGATCACACACCACTTGAACATTGATGGAGCAGTATCCCTTACGGTTGCGGAAAAGCTCTCCATTCACACCACCAGGATTCTGTATCGGGATATGTGTGCAATCAATAGCACCCAGCACCCCTGGAAATCCAGCTCGCCTGTAGAAACCAGCAGCTGTTTCCACTGTTGGAGAGAATCGGATGTACTGGTTCTTCAGAGATGCAATGGCCCGAGACACTCTGCTGACAATACGGCAAACAGTTGAGTTGTGTAGACCGAACAGGTCTCCATCCACCCTCTGGAAACAGCCAGTAGCGTAGAACCTCAGGGCAACCAGGAGTTGTAGCATCGGTGGTACAGCTGCATTTCTGTCACTGCCATGTTTGACAGTTGGTCCAGTCTTCCTGTTCAGCTCCAAAACTGTTTCCTTGGTAAACCGGTATCTCACCAAAAATTCCTCTTCATCGTAAAATTCAAGAGGATTGAGCCTGTCTCTCAGTTTTCTTCGAGGAACTTCATTATTTTGCTCTATCCACCTCAAAAATGCAGCCATTGTTAAAGTTAAACCTTCCCAACTGTCAGTTTAAAATTAATTCTCGATCACAGTTTAAATTGGAGTTTAAAGTTCTGGTGCAACAGAATTAAATTTAAACTTGGTTTAAAGTAAAAATTAAACTGAGGTTTAAAGAGAGGTTTAAATTTAATCTGTTTTAATTTTAAACTAGGTATAAAGTTTGGTGCAACAGAATTTAAACTTAAACAATGATTTAATCTGATTTTAAAGTTAAACCTTGTTGGTGCAATCCAGCCTCAGAGTCCACAGAAACTGCCCAAACCACAGCTGCAGAGCAGAGCTGGGCCAGTTCCCCCTCTTAATCAAAATCAAAAAGAGAACTATTAAATTTTGGAAGCACTTGATGGAGTCTGACGTCGACTCATACCAACACAGAGCATACTTGGTGCAGCAGGGCTGTCTGAACCCAGATAATAATACCTGGAATGGGACAAATGAGGAAATCAGATTGACAAGTCAAAATGACACTACAAAAATAATTCCATACTCACAAATAAAACAAATCGACAAAGATAATAAACAAAAATATTGCCAACAACGGAAAACAGAAACTCAAACAATCAATAAATTAGAATGTTATAATTTACTGGACAGAGAATTCAAATTGGCCCAATATTTAACCCAAATAAAAAAATCCCAAAAAAGACAAACCCTTACGAAATATAGACTCAGTGACCATAAACTTGCCATTGAAACTGGTCGCCATAAAAGAGAATGGCTGGAAAGATCAAAAAGAACCTGTATCCACTGTGACACTGGAGAAGTAGAGACAGAGACTCACTTTCTCACAAGTTGTCCCAAATATAAAGAAATTAGAGAAGAATTATTTCCCAAATTTAAAGAAAAAATCCCTGACTTCCTCACCCTCCAACAAGACAAATTAATCCCAATCCTTCTGGGAGAAGTCAGCTCTGCTGTAGAACTAGCAGGAGAATATGTTACTGCATGTCACACATTAAGAAATGTTTCAATGTAAAGACTGTTAGACTAATTTATTTCTGTTTATTGATACTATCCTTATTGTCATTATCACTGATTTTATTGTTCATTACTTTTCACACACACACACACACACACAATTATTTTTTTTATTTTATTTTTTCTTGAATTTTACTCTATTTATATATGTATATATTAATTTATGAAGTGTATTTTTGTCCTGTTAAATTGACACTTTATGCTTTAGCAACATCGTCTATGTGACATTCATGCAAATGAGGCGAATTGAATTGAATTGAATTGAATTGAGAGAGAGAGAGAGAGAGCGAGAGAGAGAGAGAGAGAGAGAGAAAAGACGGCATACAATTCCACTCTGGACTGATGGGTTCACTGACATTTTGCAGGGGAAGACACTCAGCTCATTAATAAAGACACTTCAGTGCTCCGAAAAATGCACTAAAGTGACAGTTTGGCCCTTTTGATGTGGGGTTGGATGAGGTACTTATCTCTAGTCAGTGCATTACCTGCAGTAGAAAAATGTGCCAAAAATGTTCAAAACATAGAATACACAAACGGATATATCATTTTTTAGCTGGGCCTTCTTTTAGGTGGCTGAAATGCATCTTGCTGTCGGTGCTGTTTAGCAGTACAATGCTCTGCTTTCTGTTGGTGCCACGTGCACAGGGGGGAGCTGACGGTCACCTACTGCAGGTAATACAATGGATTACCTGCAGTAAAGATAGAAGTACCTCATACAACCCCACATCGAGAGACCTGAACTATCATTTTAAGCAATCAGCCTCACAGCTGCTCAAGTGGATCAGTAATGAAAGATGCCACACACTGCTAAAATGATCCTTGATGTAGATCTTTTGTAGCTTATTTCTATTTCAGTTTCTAAAAAAGTTTCTTCACACTGGACTATTTAGGCAAATGAGTCTTCTGGCTGGAGTGACATAAGCGATGCTATCAGACTATACCCTGATAAGATGACCTCACTTACATTGGATACCAGAGATGGCTGTATGAGGATGAGGAGGAGCAGTAACCGGAGAGCTGTGTTGTACGTGAGATTTCACATCTATAGCAATCATCAGGGGCCAAATGTACAAACCCAATGTGTAAACACAAAAAATTTACTAATGCCACTTTCCATGCAGGTTTCCAAATGTATAAAAATCTACGGGTGGTGAGACTGCATACTGGCACACATCTTTGACACCATGCTTACCATGCACACAGTCTGTTAAGTCTGATTAGTGTGAATAAGGGTGACGTTTTATTTAGAGCTGGGTTTTTTTCTCTACATAGTGTTAGGATTACATTAACCCTCTGGACTGCTGGCCATTTGTGTCCACCTCACTTCCTTTTTGTTGACCATTTTAGCTGTGTTAATGCATATGGAATGATATTTCCCAAGGGTCTGGATTTTTTTCTGATTTTTTAATTTTCAAAACCTGTTCTTTAAATATGTCAATATTATACTGTATATCTCCAATTGTACCTCATGGCTCTATCGTGGACACTTTTGGCCAATTGAAACTCATGAAAAGTAAATTTTTTAATTCCTTGTGATTTACAGTATTAAAACATATAATTTAGGTAAAATGGCTTTCATTCTAAACACAACACTTGAAAATTTTAGTTTTTAATGTTTTCTACAAGATTATTTCATTTGTCCATTTTTGGCCTATGGGAGCAATTTTAGGTAATATTCTTAGGTTCCACTAGGGGCGTATGATGACATCTCGAAGGTGTGAACTGTGCACCCAAAGAAGAAGAACGGCAACCACTTGCTCCAACTGTGGAAAGTGTGTCTGCAAGGACCACTCTGCTGTTTGCACATCCTGCTGCCCTTGAGCACACACACACACACACACACACACACACACACACACACACACACACACACACACACACACACACACACACACACACACACACACACACACACACACACACACACACACGCAAAAAAATAATAATCTTTGTTACCGTTACTGACCTGCAATGATAGAAAAATATTGGGTTGCATCAATCATATGGTGAAAATGACAACTTTCCCCCTGGAAAGTTAGTGGTAATATATAAATATATAGTCTAACTGGTATTTAAAGGGTTAAAATTCTGGAATTGATTAAAATTTTGGATTTCATGATCAGGACTGATGCCAAATTAAAAAAATGAACCAGTGAAAGAAGCAAATATTTTCAGTATATAGTGTTTTGTAGAAGCAAACAGGAGGTGGCCATTTTTGGCCACGAACAAGCTAAGAGGGAGTTTTTTTGTTTTTCTGTCACTGCACAAAAAAAACTAATGAAGCACAAAAATCATTGATACTGCTTATTGTTGACACACATTAAGCTGCAATGATTATTAAAGAATAAATCAGGTAGCATGTATTATTTGGTAAAAACAATGTGATTTTATGCTTTTCTCCCTTATAAATCATTAGCATTATGTGATCTAACAGGCATTTAAAGGGTTAAAACTCAGAATTTGAATGAGATTTTGGTTTTCATGACTAGGAATTTTCTTATATATATATATATATATATATATATATATATATACATACATACACACACACACACACACACACACACACACACACACACACACACACATACATACACACATACAGTATATTAATTTTGAAGCATTTTGGAAATGTAAACAGGAGGTGGCCTTTTTTGGCCACAAACAAGCTGAGAGGGAGTTTTATCTACTTTGCCTTCCCTGCACAAAAATAACAATGCATAATAATCAGTGTTGTTGTTAATCAGTTACATATCTCAGACTGTGTTATTGATAATACAAGAAAAACCGGTAGCACTGAGAAGATAGGCAATGGTCATTTTTGTGGTAGTTTTCCAACAAGTGCATTGTGCAAACTAATTGGCATTTGAGGGGTTAAAAAATTAAAAAGGAATGGATATTTTGTACTGGTGACAAGAACTGATATTGATTAAAAACTTTATGCAGTAAAAGCAGCAAAAAACATACAAAATCTAAAAAATTACAGACTCAATCTATTGGTGGCCACGAACAAGCTGAGAGGGTCGTGATTTTGAACAAGGCCAGAGGGTTAAAAGTTTAAAAACCCTTCATTATTTTTAAAGTGATGTTATTTTTGCTAACCTTGTATTTACTGTCTTCTGTGTATGTTTGTCAGTTTGCATGATGATAATTAGAATGATAATGATCCTTGTGTAAATTTAAACATAAATACATGATGTTTATATATGTAAATAAACATGATTTTTGTAAGAATACCTAAAAGTGTGACCTAGTATTAGTTGCTTTAAACGGCTCTATATAAGGGCTGTAGCTGTGTGTAATGGCTGTGCACCATGATAAACAGCTGCTTTGGCGAGTTTTCAGGGACCGTACTGATGTTCTGGCCCATGGTGATGACTGCTCATCAAGCAAAGAGAGCGCGGGGATCCCCTCTCCTCCTCCAGAAGCTCACACACTCTCACTGTGCACAGAGATGCACTTCTTGGCTTCTCACTTGAAATCAGACCACATTTCTTTAACCCCTCAGATAGCTTGTGCACATGTGTAAAAAGTCTGTGGCTCTGAACTTGCGGCATTCACCTCTTCTGTCACTTTCTGCCATTCTACTAATTCTGGCCCTTTATATGCAAACCAGGCAATTTGGGGCGTGTTTATAGTAAATTGTGGGGATGATCAGATAGCTCGTGCACATGTATACAATGTCAGGATGATTTAGATGTATGAGGAAAAGACACGTGGGAAGAGACGTACGTGGGGTTTTAAAAATCTGACAAAAAGGCTGCATATGCATGTTTCCTGTGTACACAGATTTCTACACCTGAATGTACTGAGTTTTAGACATTTGGCCCTAGGTGATGGATACATCTGTGAGATTCACATTTCACACACATAAAGTCTGTATTTCTTGCTATGTGCTTCCAACTGCTCAACACTCAACAGTGGCTCTGATTCATCAGTTTCAGCACCCACTTTCAGCCCCTGTTTGAATGACATTCAAACATTATTAAAATGGGATCTATGAAAGATGCTGATTGTAAGACTTACTTGCTCCAACATGAAAATGGCTGTTCTTTGCCTGAGATTGTGGACAAAGCAAACAGCCAATCACAGGCCAGTATTCAAAGTGACCAGGAAAAGGAGTGCTGACATCAGCCACTGTCTGATCGGTCCCCACCTCCAAAGTCTCTAACGGCAACTTGAAGAGCGAGCGAGTGTTAAACCACAGCACACCTTCCACTTGACCCCAGTCCATGTGAGATGAGCTTGGCCAAGAGAACATCCCACAGAGACTGATAAGAGGTTATCTGTGTGCAGTCAGAACTCCCCACTCTGTTCTTACCTTCCAACCTGCAGACTGTCAGCAGATTCAGGACGTCAGGGAGACAGTCAGACAGCTTCATGTCCTCCAGGTTCAAACTCCTCAATAAGTGGTTGGACTCTAAAAGGTGACCACATGTTATGAGTGACAACACTGCACATCTGCTGATTAGAAAACATCTGGGAGAAACCTGGGAGCAGCAGCAGGGCTTAAAGGAATAGTTCACTCTACTCTACTCATTATCGACTCACCCTCATGCTGATGAGAAGTCCGGTGTAGTTTTTTATTCCTCAAAGTGCAGCTGGAGACCCGCAGTGGTACCCTCCTGCAGCAAAAATCCATATAACGGGCTTAGATGGTGTCCGAGAAGAAAAGGTCCATAAAACTAGACAAAAACTTTGGAATATTCCTCCATACTGCTCGTCCGCTGCAATCCAAGTGTCCTGAAGTGGCGACATCCAGAGTTTACTCGAAATGACGTCATTTAGTACATTTTTCTAGCCTAAACAGTAACTATAATATATCTGCCTGGAGGCACGCTCCCGCGTGCATGCGAGTCTCCCTCACAGCCGATTGCACTACAGAAGCCGCACCAGACAAGATCAGCGAGAACTCATGATAGATACACACTGGTATTTACATCCAGCTGTGAACGACCAAGCAACACACAAACACAAGAGGGATCTGCATGAACTAGTGATTTGAAACTTTGAAACTCACAGCAGGATGTCGTCATTTCGAGTAAACTCTGGATGTCACCACTTCAGGACACTTGGATTGCAGCGAACGAGCAGTATGGAGGAATATTACAAAGTTTTTGAGTAGTTTTATGGACCTCTTCTTCTCGGACGCCATTTACGCCCGTTTATATGGATTTTTGCTGCAGGAGGGTATCCCCGCGGGTCTCCAGCTGCACTTTAAAGGTCCCATATTATGAAAAACTCTCTTTTTCTGGGATTTGGGGTGTTATTTTGGGTCTATGGTGCTGCCACACGCATACATCCATCCGTGCTTTTTTGATAGAGATACAGATTTCTGACGTGTCTTGCCTGCAGTTTCCAGATGAGCGAGTCAAATTTGGCTTCGGTCATTTGAATAATCCCACCCACAGTGTCCACCCACCAGGTACAACACTACCATCTCGGAGATCCGCCATTACGCTTTCAAAAGCACCATGTCGAAGTGCAACAAGAAGTGCTCTGTTTGTGGTTAAAAAAATCAACATAAGTGCCTATACTCTGTCCCAGCTACAGAAGAGACCGTGGTTGCGTTTCATTTTTAACGACAACGTGCCGGCTACAGTTCTTGCTAGTCTGTTTGTGTGTGCTAACCAACTTCACATCGGACTGCTTCAGTAACGAGGGTCAGTACAAAGCTGGCTTTGCCTCGACACTGACCCTCATAAAAGGATCAGTCTCAACCATACGGGACCCAGCAACTGCACCCGAGCCACAGGTGAGTGTCGCAGCGTTTTGATAGTATTTACAATTGCCTACGAGTATGGTGAAGTCAGCTTGAAACTGGCTAACCAGTTAGCTCCGCTTCGGTCCGCGATGCAACAGCGTTTGAAGCGAGTTTAATGTTAATAATATTACGAGGGAACTTGGTTGTCACAGTAAAAAGTCTGGAAACATGTGCAGACTGGAGACACAGACTATGCGGACAGTGTCCAAGAGTTTGGAGATTGTGTTGGAGACAAACACAGCTTTCGCTAGCTGTTTTTAGATGTTACCTGTTGCAGGTCAGTGGGGGATGGGAGCCGGGTGGTTGTGTTGGGGAGTCCTGCTGCAGCCGCAGAGTCTGTATTTTTCTGAGCCTCTCCTTCTGGGTCCGATTCTGGGTCAAACTGGTATGGTTGAACGACAGCATCTCAGCGAGCCATAGTGATACATCCACCATAAACATTAGCGCATGCTACCGCTAGCGTGAACGGCATCCTCTACTTGAGAGGGGTGTGTAGTAGGACGGAGCTCATTAGCATTAAAGCTGCAGGCACAGAAACAGCCTGCTCTCATCAGAGCTCAGTAGAGCAACTTTTAGACAGCTGAAATTCAGGACCACGGATGGGTTTGGGGCAATACATTTGGAATACAGTGTTGTTGGACCTCTGACAGCTGTGTGAAATTGATGAAAAACAGTATAATATGGGACCTTTAAGGGATAAAAAACTACACCGGGCTTCTTATCAGCATGAGGGTGAGTCGATAATGACTGAATTTCGTTCTAGGGTGAACTATTCCTTTAAGGCCATAAAACACCTTGTGGACAGCTAGCTGGACCTATTCCGGGGTCCATCACTGGACCTGTTCAGGGGTCCAGTTCAGGGGCCCATCACTAGACCTGTTCAGGGGTCCAGTACAGGGGTCCATCACTGGAGCTGTTCAGGGGTCCAGTTCAGGGGCCCATCACTAGACCTGTTCAGGGGTCCAGTACAGGGGTCCATCACTGGACCTGTTCAGGGGTCCAGTACAGGGGCCAATCACTAGACCTGTTCAGCGGTCCAGCTCAGGGGCCAATCACTAGACCTGTTCAGGGGTCCAGCTCAGGGGCCCATCATTAGACCTGTTCAGGGGTCCAGTACAGGGGTCCATCATTGGACCTGTTCAGGGGCCAAGCCCTCTATATGGGCCAGCCTGCTGTTCGTAGGACAGAGTCATTGTTGGTTTGGCATTATTGGACCATCGGAACAATATGCTGTAGAATATCACCAGACTTGTGCTCTAATTGGCATCTACTTTACAGAATGTTTTATGTCATCTTTCCTCTATTGAGTAGAACGTTTTTTCCACATTTTAATTGTTTTTCATTGCCATGGTAACTTTGCATTTTTGTTTGTTTTATTGACTTTTATCCACTAGCAATCCACTGTACACACAGGGCCCCCCAGCAGTAAAACTCACCACACAGCTTTGTCTGCACATTTTAGAAAGGCTGGGACTATGGTGAGGCCGTTACATGGACATGACACTTTACCTGAGAGAGTGGTGAGCAGTTGGCTGTGAGAGGAGCCAGTTGGTAGTCTGATCCCGGCTGCACGGAATGAGATGAGATGTGGTGAGCGTCTGAGCACAGATGTGATGCAGTGCACATCTGTCTGGAGCTCAGCTACTTTGACTGTCAGCTTCTCCAGAGGCAGCTCTGCTGAGACAAGTTCAGCCAACAGTCACCTTAGGTAGATTTTTTTAAGCAACATTATGTAGAAATTTGCATTTTGTGTGATTTGGCACACCCTACAGTTTGTGATAGTGATAGTTTGGAGAGTCTGTTTATTAGTCGTCGTCCAACACCATGACAAGCCAGAGTTGAGACCAGGAGGAAGATCTGCAGTCCCACACACTCCTCTGCGCTTCTTTTAGAGCAGTTACCCAACCCAAAACCCCATTGAGACTGTCTATCCCCTGACCACTTACATCAATTAGAAAAAGAGGAGTTTCACATAAAAAATTGAGGAACATTAAATGTAGACTCATAGTGTACCATGCTCCTGGTCCTTATTCTGAATTTTTATCTGAATTCTCAGAGCTTTTCTCAAGTTTAGTCCTTAAAACAGGTAGTTTAATTATCATGGGTGATTGAATATTCACGTGGACATTGATAATGATAGTCTTAGTACTGCATTCACCGCATTTTTAGATTTGAATGACCTAGTCAGTGTGTACATGAACCAACTCACTGTTTTAATCACACCCTCGACCTTGTTCTGACATATGGCATTAACATTTAATAGTATTCCAACAGAATCCTCTTTTATCAGACTATTATCTAATAATCAATGAATGCCCATTACTGGACTCCACGCCAGAAGGCAAACATTTCTATTCTAGATGTCTGTTTTCCTTCTTAGAGGGGCAATAGAGTCGAGGGGCAATAGAGTCAAGTGTCATTCGCAGGGAGCCTGCAACACCATCAACAAGATGATCATTCTGCAAGGGAGTAGGATTAGCACCGGAGTCGCCTGTTGAGTTGGGACATGACATTGAATGAAAAGCTGATGGAATAATTTCCTTAATTTTAGCTACAGCACTCTCAGGCAAAGCGTAAGAGATTAGCTACATGGTATAACCCCCAAACTCCCATATCAAAGCAGACATCGCGAAAAATCAGAGGAAATGGCATTCCACCAAACTGGAAGAAGCTCGTTTAGTCTGGCTGGAAAGCTTTAGACTTAGAAGAAAGCCATCCATGATGCTGGAGCAGCTTAACATTCAGCATTGACAGAGGAATTGAATTGAATTATATCATTAAAGTCATTACTGCTTAGAGACAAAATTCAGAATCACCTTCTGACCTCAGATCGTACCAATTTAGCCTAACACTGAACTCTCACAAACAGTAAAACTGTACAACCAGATAGAATTCTTTTCTACCATTGACATTCACCCGCTGACTAAACCATCAACGTGTCTGTTAGACCCAATCCCAACTAAATTCCTTAAGGAAGCTCTATCTTACTTAGCACTTCTATACTGGACACGATCAATCTGTCCCTATTAACCCAATTAAACCTCTTCTAAAAAAGTGAACACTTGATCCAGAGGTTTTAGCAAACTATAGACCCATATCTAACCTTCCCTTTTTCTCTACGATCCTTGAGAAAACAGTTGCCAATCAGCTGTGTGACTTTCATCATAACAAGTCTAGGGGAGCGTGCCTCCAGGCAAATGTAGTATAGTGACTGTTTAGGCTAGAAAAATCTACTAAATGACGTTGTTTCAAGTAAACTCTGGATGTCGCCACTTCAGGACACTTGGATTGCAGTGGATGAGCAGTATGGAGGAATATTACAAAGTTTTTGTGTAGTTTTATGGACCTTTTCATCTCGGACACCATTGACGCCAGTTATATGGATTTTTGCTGCAGGAGGGTACCCCCGCGGGTCTCCAGCTGCACTTTGAGGAATAAGAAACTACACCGGGCTTCTCATCAGCATGAGGGTGAGTCGATAATGACTGAATTTCGTTCTAGAGTGAACTATTCCTTTAAGGACATAAAAACCTGGATGACCTGCAATTTTCTGCTACTGAACTCAGACAAAACAGAAGTTATTGTGCTGAGCCCTAAACATTTTAGAGACACATCATCTAATGAAAGAGCTACTCTGGATAGCAATACTCTGACCTCCAGCACCACAGTATGAATCTGGGAGTTATTTTGATCAGGATATGTCCTTTAACTCCACATAAAACAAATTTCAAGGACTGCCTTCTTCCACCTATGGAACATTGCAAAAATCAGGAACATCCTGTCACAAAACATTGCAGAGAAATGAGTCCATGCTTTTGTTACCTCAAGGCTGGATTATTGTAATTCTCTTTAATCAGGCTGCCCCACCTCCACTGCTGATTTTAATTTTTTTCACGAGAGGGGAGGAGAGGAAAAGGAGGTAAAGGAGGTAAAGGAAGACAGGGGCAGAGGAGTGGAGAGGGCTGCCTTTTATCTTGTACAGTTAACCTATATTATTTTGTGCTATGCTGCTTATATGCTTTTACTCACATGTGTTAATTGACCTGTAGCTATATGAAGCATCCAAAGTGAGGACGCAGTCTTATAACTTTAGAAACTAATGTTATATTATTTTGGGCTATCACACATTGTCAGTAAAGAATAGAAAGAGAGGACTGTCTTATAACTTTAGAAACTAAAGTTATATTATTTTGGGCTATCACACATTGTCAGTAAAGAATAGAAAGAGAGGACTGTCTTATAACTTTAGAAACTAAAGTTGTATGTTTTCTTGCTACTGTCGTGTCATATCCAGACCTTTCACACACACATTAGTAAAGCATTAAGCATATAAATGAGGAACTTTGCACTTACCTGAATATGTCAGTTCAACGATTATAATAACAAGCATTGGGTAAATGTCAACACTGAAGCAAGCAATGTAGACGGAATGAAGAAGAATTCAAGATAATCATCCTCAGGAGGGAAAACAAACTGCTTTGTGACTTGCCTACTGTGTGTAAGGGGCACCATGACGCTACAGCTGTCAATTAAAGACAGCTGACAGATTCCCTCAGAAATATAAATGATTATTTGGACAGGATTCATTGAAGATCATAAATTCAGGTTATTTTATCACTGAAAATATTGTTAAATTCATGCTAATTAGCACTGTGTGATAATACAACACGTCGGTGATGCAAGTTAAAAAAGGAGAGTCAAGAATATCACTGTATATCACTGCAAACACAACTAGCAGTGTTTGCAGTAGCAATGCAGTTTTTCTTAACTGGCAGGGTGACACAGTGCACTACATTTGGTGTTCCCTTCAGGAATTGCTCTTGAGAAAATGTCCTGCCCTGTATGTTTGAATTTTCAGATGATTTAAAAAAACTTGCTCATTACAACTCATATGTAGTTTACGTACTTGCAGCCCTTATGCTGCCAGCAGACGATATAAACCTCCCGGACATCACACTTTGCAAACGTACCAAAAAAAAAAAAAGGGGCGTGTGATACCTTCGCTGCTACGACTCTGTCCTAGGAGAAACACTGGAGTATGGTCTAGACCTGCTTTATTTGGAAAGTGAGATGACTTTTGTTGTGAATTGGTCGCTATACAAATAAAGATTGATTGATTGATTCCAACACCACTGTGGTAAATACAAATCCCAGCTGTGTGATTGCGTCACGTTATGTGTTGAAGTAAACATGTATGTAATGCTTTGACCTTCCCCTCTCACTGAAGTTACATACTGCAGAAACAAGAGACAGAGACACCCTTTACCCCGTTACAAGACATCAACATGACTCTGAAGCTGTTATTTTCACCCTCTGAGCAGTTTTTTCCTATTTTTGATTCACCTGATCTTTTTGTGTTATAATACTTGCATAAGATCAACCCTGTAATGCACAATCAACTAATATACAATACATCATTTTTTTCAGGACAACCTAGGCTATCAGAATATGCATGCTTTAGAGATGTCACATGAATGTGTTGATAATTGTGTCCATAAAGAAAAAAGAAAAAAAAAATGACAGCTGAACACTGGTCACTGGTTTACTTCCAGGCTGGACTATTGTAATTCTCTATTATCAGGCTGCCCTAACAAGTCTCTAAAGAGTCTCCAGCTGGTCCAGAACGCTGCAGCACGTGTACTGACAGGAACTAAGAAAAGAGATCATATTACTCCTGTATTGGCCTCTCTGCACTGGCTCCCTGTAAAATCAAGAATAGAGTTTAAAATCCTTCTCCTCACTTACAAAGCTGTTAATGGTCAGGCACCATCATATCTCCAGGAGCTCTTACTACCCTATCACCCAACTAGAGCATTACGCTCCCAGAACGCAGGATTACTTGTAGTTCCTAAAGTCTCCAAAAGCAGAATGGGAGCCAGAGCCTTCAGTTATCAAGCTCCTCTTCTGTGGAACCATCTTCCCGTTTTGGTCCGGGAGGCGGACACCCTCTCTACCTTTAAGAGTAGACTTAAGACCTTCCTTTTTGATAGAGCTTATAGTTAGGGCTGGCCCAGGCCTGTCTTGGACCAGCTCTTAGTTAAGCTTCTCTCTCCTCCTCTCCTCTCCATCTGTATACATTATGCCTGTATACATGCCCCATCTCATTTTTTTTTGGGGGGCAAGTTTTTCCTCACTCGAATCGAGGGTCGAAGGACAGAGGGTGTCATCTCTGTACAGATTGTAAAGCCCTCTGAGGCAAACTGTGATTTGTGAATTTGGGCTATACAAATAAAATCTGATTTGATTTGAATTTGATCTCTACATGTCACTGACTTCACTTCTTCCCCGGAGTCCTTGTGCTTTCTAGTCCTACAGGCTCCCATGGATCCTGGCCGCGCCCGGGTCGTGGATCGTGGATGCGCCTACTGCCATGGCCCTGCCTGATTGTGGATGCGCCTACTGCCATGGCCCTGCCTGATCGTGGATGCACCTACTGCTATGGCCCTGCCTGATCGTGGATGCGCCTACTGCTATGGCCCTGCCTGATCATGGATGCGCCTACTGCCATGGCCCTGCCTGACACCCACCACTGCTGTTGCTAATATTAGTCATATCTCTGTTACATACGTTCCACTACTATTATTGTAATGCATTACTACATACTATCCTTACCGTTAACCACTGCTACTGTTATCACTAGTAATCACATTTCCATGTGTATTTCATTATTATTGCTGTAATTCATCTTTATGTGCTTTCATTCCTGTCAACCATCCATTATAATTGTATACATTGTGATCTCGTTGATCTGCTCTGTACATGCGACATCTATTGCACGTCTGTCCCTCCTGGGAGAGGGACCCCTCCTCTGTGGCTCTTCCTGAGGTTTCTTCCGCATTTTTTTTTTCCCCGTTAAAAGGGCTTTTCAAGTTTTTCCTCACTCGAATCGAGGGTCGAAGGAAAGAGGGTGTTGTCTCTGTACAGATTGTAAAGCCCTCTGAGGCAAACTGTGATTTGTGAATTTGGGCTATACAAATAAAATTTGATTTGATTTGATTTTGATTTGGTCAGATCACAGTACTGTCAGTGTTACAGAATGGTTAAGCCACTACAGCAGTGTGTTACTTTCTTTCCACTTCCACCACAAACCCTGCTAAATGTTACCTGACTTCGGTAGAAGCTTCACAGCACATGACATGTGTGACTCAGCAGTCCTGGGATCACGTGGTGAGAAGCCCATCACAGACTGGATCTCCACATGCAGTGATGTCACGGTGGGGATTGAATCCAGCAGGATCTCCATGAAGTCAGTGCGCGGCAGGACACTGACGCTCAGATGAGTGAGGGAGCTGCAGGAGCTATGAAACAGCTGCCTCAGGGCTACAGCCAGGCTCCACACGTCTGGGTCCCTGAAGGTCGCTGCACACACAAACACGAATCATTCCTGCACAACACAACCAATGTGTGGTCTAGATTCACTGAAGGGCAAATAATGCACTATTTATCTATTGATTCAATACAGTAATAGGGTGTACATGTAATTAAATTCATCCCTCTCAGTGTTGCTACAGTTCAATGTCAGAACTCTGTAGCAGTCCCATTGTCTAAGACTTGCTATCTTTCTTTGTTTTGGGCTGATTTTCAAAATTCCTCTGGACTAACTGCAGGTGATTCAGATCACCTGTGTGCAGGGTGGGAGACTGACTCCTGATTGAGGAGTGGAAGCAGCTTGGGCATTTCCCTCCCAGCCAATCATGGTGTGACGATGCCCTTTTGTGAAGGCTAAAAGGAGGTGGGGAATTCTGAATCCATCGCTCTCTCATTCTGAATCTGTCCCCGACTCACTGAGAACCTCATCCCCTTAGATGACCAGCCAGAAACTCTGGTCTGTTTAGGCCCTGTTGTGTTTTCTTGGCCACTTCACATCATTCTAGTGAGGAAACTGTGTTTATTTTTGACCCCCTTGAAACCCAAAACCTTATATACACCTTCAGTTTGACATTTTATTTCCCTGGGGCTTGTAGGAGCACATTTCAGTTTGATTATCTCTGAGGAGGTATTTGTTTATTGATTTATTGTCCAAGTAGCGGACATCCCCTCTAGATTTACATGTTTTTTGTTTCTATTTTTATGTAGGTTGGGCTGCTTGTAAGCATTTTACTGCCAGTACCACCACAACTCAAAGGGCATTACTGCCTCCCTCAATCCCTGCACTCCTCTGCTCATTGCTCCAGTCTGCAGCTCATACTTTATTGTATGGATGTAGACTCAAATGTACTCCAAGGAGTTCCTTACTGCTTCTGAAACACTTTCATTTTAATACTGATCTGCTTATTCTACCTACAGACGCAGACAAGACCATCGGCCAGAAGATTGCCTATTTCTGTATGAATAATTATTCTTAATGCCTGTCACCAGGTCAGATTTGCATTTATTCAGTCAGAAAAGTCAAAAAATAAAACTACTCTTTATGGTGGAGCTCTGAGGATGAACTAAGGACAGAAGGTTAGTCTGTAGTAGTGTTCTGACTTTGATAGGATACCTGCCTAAAATACCTTGATACCAATACTGAAATGACACCACGGCAAAAATTATGGTTTTAACATCGACAACAGAGGATATGTAGGCTATGTAGCTGTATCATTAATTGTACAATTTATTTATATTACTGTAGAAATGAGCTTGACTAGGAATCTGGGATTTAGCCATCGCAGTTTGTCTTGCCTTGAAAAGTCAAGAAAGTTTGTTTGGCAGGAGGGGTGCTATGTTTAAACTGCACACAAGAGGGGGCTAATAATAGAGCTTGTTATTATTTACTGAGGGCATCTTAAACGATAACTACCGTTTTTTACAACCTGGACCTTATTTCCAGCAAAATCTATGATCATTTACTCACCCAGATAACTTTGGTGTCATTTGAAGTTGTCCGGACGAAATTAGATCCAGTGTAGCGCCGCTATATCCATATAATGCGAGTGACGGGGCACCGAAACACAGCCTCTATGAGCATTATCTGCCACGAAACTAGTTCATTTCACCAATATTTTGTTACGATACGCTAGTGCTATTCCCCTCTGAGTCCGGGCTTGTCTGTTATCAACATCCGGGGTCAAACTAGCAATAGCAGCTACAGGTAAACAAGCCGGCTGTCGCGGGTGCGCGCGCAGCTCAGAGATGACATCTTCCAGGTCAGAGGTAGTAGGTCAACCTACAGACCCCGGATGTTGACAATAGACGAGCCCGAACTCAGAGGGGAATAGCACTAGCGTATCATAACAAAATATTGGTGAAATGAACTAGTTTCGTGGCAGATAATGCTCATAGAGGCTGCGCTTCGGTGCCCGGATCACTCGCATTATATGGATATACGCGGCGCTACACTGGATCTAATTTCGTCCGAACGACTCCAAATGACACCAAAGTTATCTGGGTGAGTAAATGATCGTATTTTATGCTAGAAATAAGGTCCAGGTTGTAAAAAACGGTAGTTATCCTTTAAGTGACAATTCTTACATTATAGCAGATGAAAAGAACAGAAGTACAGAAAGTCTTTGTTCTTTTATTAATTAAAAAACTAAACTCAATTAAATTATTCTGCTGCAGCTGCTGAGCTTTATAGCCAAAAATAAAAATTGGCTCACAATTGAAGGATTTTTGTCACAGAACATGTGAAAACCAGAAAAAAAATGTTCTTCAATTCTCTACGACTTATTTTCTGGACAGTTCTTTGACCACTTCCAGGTTCTTAGACAGGAAAACAGGCGTGTCAATGTGCACCTCAGTCAGCCTACTGGTATGCTGAACACTCATTCTGAAGCACAGCTTGAGGCTGGAATGCACAGGTACTGTCTGGCAAAATGTGAGAGAGTTGGCAGAGTGGCTGCATGATTCTTCCACCAGGTGAGTGGGTTTTCAGAAGCAATTATCTCTTTTATTTGTTTGTACAAGACGAATTCACCTGTCAGTTGGTCAGCAGGGGATTTAGAATGACCTGTGGGGGGGTCAGTCAGCCCCACCTGCCTCTGCTAGTTCTCCTGACTCTGCCTGCTTTTCAAACTTGATGGTGGACAGCAGGGTTTTCTGTTTTTGTTCCTCCTTGATGTTCCTGTTGTTGCTGCTCTGCTGCTTGAACCTGCTTCTTTGGCTGTTGTAGAGCTTCAGATTTCTGCAAAAGTATTGCCTTCACCTCTTCCTCCATGGTGACAAAAGTGTCCTTAAATTTTGGGTCGAGGAATGTTGCAGTGTTAAGGACGGTGTCTAGCAGTCTGCTTTCATATCTTGCTGTGAAGTCTGTTCTCATTTTGTTTTTCATGTCACTTGAAAGTGTGCTTTCTCCAACTGTCAGACAGGAAAATATTTTCCATTTCACGGAAGAAAACGTTACGGGTCATCTGTGAAGCTGCTTAGTGGGCCCAGGACCTCTCTAACAGTTTATAGTGTTGCCATGTCTGAGTCTTTGGGCATCAGGTGCCATTTCTCAATATTTTCAGCCAAAACAGCACAGACGGCTGGTTGCTGTATACAGAATCTGTCCAGCATCTCAAAAGGTGGAGTTCCAGCGTGTAGGCTCATCAAGGATGAGCTTTTGCTCTAGTAGCTTCAAGGTCTTCGGTTTCTCCTTTAAAGGTATAGTTGGTAATCCTGTTCAGAAACACTTTTTGTTATACTGGGTGAAATGGTCTTCCCACCCTGAGAGTAGTCCATACATAATGTGTTCAGAAAAAGGAACGAAATAAATCAGACCTCTGTGGCAGCTGCAGGCCTGTAAAAACTCTGACCAATCCCTCCCTCTCGGTCCGAGTTGAAAGAACCAATCCGATGCCTTCATGTCTCGTCCTGCCTGCACCCCCCTCTGTCCCCCCCTCCTCCCTGCGCGCACTCATCACGTGTCACCGTTGCCGGATATATTCAGCACGCTGCATATGGAGTTAGCAGGAGATCCACACTCCAGGTCAGAAGGTGGCGGTAATGCACACCTAAAAGTTGTTTGCCAACAGCCATAAAACAACAGCAGAAGAAGAAGAGTTAGCAGAGTTAGCAGGAGATAACAGTGGCAGAGAAAATGCAGCCAAAAGTAGCACTTCCAGAAGTGATGCAGAGGTTGCTGTCTTTCTGTTGGACAGGTAATTATTTGTTTTGCTTCGGGGGGATTTGTTATTTTCATGAAATATGTAATGTTAGCCAACTTAGCTACTTTTGTAGCTTGTATTAGCCCAATACTAACGGCTCTCCTCTGCCCTGCTGACGGACTGTCTGATGCACGTTCAAGTTTGTGGGGGCGGGGCTTTGGACGGAGCACTGACGGGAGGGGGAGAAGGGGATGGAGCTTAGACGAGGTGCCACTTTCAAATCTTGCTAGCTCTCCAACATTACCAACTATACCTTTAAGCTCCCCATCATTTTGACCAACCTGGAAAAGGCAGACAGAGTTTTCCCGAGCCTAGACAAGCATGGGTCAAGGCCTGTAGCCTTGCCTACATCCAGATGAAGGTTATGGCCAAAACATGGTATCTAAGTGTAGCTTTCAAATGCCTTTTTGTTATTGGAGGCACCATCATTGGTTATTCCAGCCATTTTTGACAGGTCCAGTCCCCAGTTCTCAAACAACATCTCCTCCAGGGCTTCATGGAGAGTGTGTCTGATGTATGATCTGAATATAAAGCTGAACATCCTAAACACCAGGACTGTGTTTCCCAGGATTCAGTGACCACCATATATGCATCAACTGCCCTGCTCGTCCAGATGTTAGTGGTACACGCAAAAAAAGGCTGGCATGCGAGTTGTGCCTGAATAAAAGTCCTGGTCTCAGTGTACAGCTTTGGGATTTCATTATACATGAAATTATTTCTCCCAGGCTTTTTATATTTTTTGTCCAACACAAGGTTTTCTTCTTTTCTCAACTGTATATATTGGCACTTGATCAATACAGATAAACTCAGCTACAGCTCTGTTCAATCTTTTTACATCTTTTGAATCTTTATCATACTTTTGGATGTTTTCAAGGCTGCAACCTCCCAGGAACGATCCAGTTTTCACCTTAGCCTATATAAATAATAAACAGAAATGACATTCACTCTGGTACTTCTTGATGTAAAGCTCAAACCCAGGATTATGAGAATGCACACTACAGTAGACTGATCATAAATGACTCAATACACCTCCTTGGCAGAGGTCTGCACTCCACTGAGTGCATTTCTAGTAATAGAAATAAATATTGACAAAAATGTAGGCCTATATGCCCTGATTATCATTACCAGTAGCCTACAGATTGAGTATACATTGATTATTTATAACTGATGTTGTTGATCCGCATAATTTTGAACAACTGATTTCTAGTAGCTTGTAAGTGTTTGCATAGAGATGTTTGCCAGTTGGAAAGTTTGGAAACTGTTATCATTGCCCTAATTGCCTCGTCAAGCTCCGAAGGTGGAAAAGGTTATCTTAAGAGTCAAGACAAGATACATAGATCATTCCATCGTTACACAGTAAACAGTGAAATGAGATGACGTTTCAGGACTCCATGCTATAGACACATGCGAACAGTTATCATAAGCCTCAGCAAATTGCCTCGTCAAACTCTGTTGACGAAAAATGTTCGCTTGTCTCAATATAAATCACGCTCATTTGATTTATTTTTGAGTGCATGTAACATTAATTATGTTATCTACCACATTTTCTAACCTATCGCTTTTGGAAATTGTAAACTTTGAAACTTGTACCTCCTGAAGCCACCTCCACTGCACCTGCAGGGAGCAGAGCACTGCACACACATACACTGCCCCACTGGAAAGAAAAAACGGCTCCTACTAAAACACTCATCCTTGTAGTACCGGTACTGATAAAATGTGGTATCCTACTGTTTTTAACGGCAGGGTATCACAATACTTTTCTAGTATCGGTTTACCGTGCAACGATACTCTGTAGTCTGTAGTCTGGTGGTATGGCACTATTACAAACGTGACTCTGTTTCACCATCGTCATCTTTAGTCCAAAGGAGCCCCCAGAATCAACAAAAACTCAATTAATCAAACAAAAATGTTCAGAAAGTAATACTACTGTATGAAACATAGATTAAATATTAACGAAAGCCAGGATTTAGTTCTGAAAGTGAGATAGTGTTTAAAGGCCAAGCAAGCATTTTCTCCATTTAAAGTCACATAGGACACAGTAGTGCCCGACTATAAACTAAAGACTTGTGGCACAGTGTTTAGGATTGAGGGTAGTGTAGTATTGCTCCATACCATGGTGACTAAGACGTGTTCTTTTTAAATCAGGGTTTATATCATACAGAATTGTTGCCTCTACTGGAGCAGATACCATTGTTTCACTGCCTCAGAGCTCGTGGTCAGTCTGTCATGGATGCTTACAGCATTATGTCTAATAATCAACATCCTCCATTCAGAATATGAATGACATGTTGGCTCTATGAGTAAACTTACAGTAGTAGCTGTGTAGTGTCAGAGAGCGCAGGCAGAAGAATGTGGGCAGGGTGGGGTTCAGCACTGTCAGGGAGTCGGACCCACAGTTCCTTATCTCCAGACGATGGATCTGTCCCGAGGGACAAGGCCCCGCTGAGGGACCATTACATGGACTGAACAGAGTACAGAGAGCCTGTGGGTCCATAGTATAGTTTGACTCCTCCTCCTCCACAGACACACAATCCATCTTTGAGCGTTTACATGCTGGGGCCTGACCCTCCTGGTCCTCTGAAGGCCTTGCTGTGAGACCTGAACTGCAGCTGGCCTTGTCAGCACTGGCTGAAGCAGCTGCTGATTTACAGCTCAGCTTCTTACTGTGCATCAGGTTCTTCAGCTCAGGGTTCATATACTGAGATCCCCGTCCATGAAGGAGCCAGGCCAGCACTATGGGAGACTGCAGGTGTACGACCAGTTCTGTAGCCACCCCATGGTCCAGCAGGCGGTGGAGGACATACAGGGCAGTCTTTGTCTTCTTCTTTGAATCGATGCATTGTGACACACCCACACTCCTGATGTGCTTCTCCAGGAGGTTGAGAAGAGGCCGCTGCTCAGCAGTTAAACCTTGAAGAGGCTTGTGCATGGTCATGAGAGAGAAATGTCTGACACATTTTGCTGCAGCCATCAGGAAGGACGGGTTGCTCAGATCTGTGAGGTTTTGTCTGATGAACGAGTTGGTGAAGCCGTAGAAGACAGCCGTAAACAGCCTCCTCATCACTCTGTGTTTGGCCTCTTCTTCTGTGTGCACGTCAATTACCTGCAGAGTAACACACGAGACACATCACACCTGGGCTCTACATGTTATTGTACACGTGACCTTTATGACATTACACCTACATGCTTCGGTCCACATATGTCCAGCAGGACTCTGACCCATGCAGAGTATGTTGATATCCCTGTGAGGAGGCAGACACAAACATGACATGATCATCTCTACCAACAAATTACAATCACAAAACACCAACTGTGAACTTCCACTACAGTTCTCACCTCTGTGATTGAGGGCAGGCTGGAGCTCATCCAGCTGACAAATAGTCAGGTGATGAAGAAGATCCTTAATGAGAGGCACTGGAAGATCTGAGTTTAGACACATTGGTTAGGACATTAACCCTCATTATGGCTACGATGATACAGGAGGACAAGTGCAATGAAAATGACAATAAGCCATGTTCTCTAGTTCTCACGTAACGTTATACGAAGCTGCTTGGTTACTTAGTTTTAATATCTTTCCCACCTTGCTTCGCTCCTCCCAGCCTCCTTGGTCCCATCTCCATGGAGAAGGATGGAGATTCTCTTTGTTTGTTTGTTTAAAATATACACTTAGCTTAATCAAATTGCTTTTACCATTTCCCTTTCAACAGTTCCAAGCCATTCCCCCTTTTCCTACTTTTAAACACACACACACACACACACACACACACACACACACACACACACACACACACACACACACACACCGTGTCTGGGCTCTTCCTGGGGGCCTGGGTGAGAGACAGGGTAGCTAACGCAGGATAGTATACGCTCAGCATAGAACTCAGCCATTAGAAAAAATAAATGATTTTTAATATCTTAAATAGCTGAAAAATAATGCCATTGTTGTTTAGAAGTAGTTTGGGGTCCATGCATGAAGTATAATTAATCTCCATTGTTTACGTTGTTTAATGAAAAATCCCATTTTGGGGGATATTTCCTATTTCATTGTCGTAAGACGTGTGATGCAATTCAGCGCCACAAAGCGTCCACTTGTTCCTTTATCTAACTTGTACAATGAAAATTGAAAAAGGAAGTCGAGTGCTGGAAACAGCCTTCAAAGTAAAAGTTGGGCATTTTGAAGCGTGTCGGCCGCAGCTGTCAGTTTTTATGAGAGCGAAATGATATAAATACAACCTAACAACAAATAGCCTAAATAATTTAGATAATTCATAACTGTTATACAGTGATATTTCCGCCACTCTCCCACAACTGAGAGAGATAATCACAGGGATTTTCAAAGTAAACACACCGTGTTTGAAATGGAGACTGAGCTGCCGGACTGCAGATCCAAAGTTTCAGTTTAACTGAGAGTTTTTATTTCCATGTCTAACTCCCGTCTCTACCGTGGCTACTTCACTTCCCGTAACTGTTACTATCTTGCTTGACAATGTTGCTCAGTTACGTTGCTATAGTAACCACCTTTAGAATTCCCACAGAGACTCCCCTTTAGCTGTCATACACATACACGTCACATTCACATTACAACATTCCTCCCCCCACAGTCCAAAACAAGTTTTTTGTTTATATATATATATATGTACATATATACCACTACGAGGTATGGGGTAGACCGCCCCTCCTTGAGGCACCTCGAAGGGATTATTCTGCCCCTGCATGAACATAGTCTTTGAGATACGTGGGTGCCTTCCTAACTCTAATAGGATACCGGCGCTCTCTTTCAGAACTCTGTTCTGACAGCACTGGCTCTTCTGCCTCTGATGCCAAAATCTCAGGCCCAGTGTAAACTGGTTCCTGTGGTTCAGAGTTCCTCGGAAAAGTCTCTTCCACAGAACTGGATCCCCCCGGTGTCAGATCATAACATGGGCGAATTTGATCCTATTACCTTTTCACCAGCTTGTCGTCCTGTGTTTTCGCCTTCCATGAAACCGGACCGGTCCTCTCGACCAGAGTTGCAGGAATCCACTTCTGACCTGCATATCCTCTCACATAGACTGAATCAGAATCTGTGAATCTCCGATCCCTTGCATGCCTGTCGTGCTGCTCTTGTTGTTTTGCCTGGTTTTGTCCCACTCTGCCTTCTAGTGAAGGGTGCACTAAGTCGAGCTGGGTCCTTATCCTTCTGTTCATGAGCAGCTCAGCTGGTGTTGCTCCGGTAGTAGTCTGAGGAGTTGAGCGGTATTTGAACAGGAACCTGGCAACCTTTGTCTCCACACTGCCCTCCCCCATCTTCTTGATGCCCTCTTTAAACACTCGCACAGCACGCTCAGCACAGCCATTGGAAGATGGATGGTACGGAGCAGTGGTCACATGCTTTATGCCATTCTTTTTTAGGAAGATTTTGAACTCTGCACTCACAAGACTCGGCCCATTGTCACTGACAAGCACAGCTGGGATACCATGAGTGGCAAAGATGCTTCTGAGTGTCTCTGCTGTCCTGGCTGATGTGATGGACAGCATTGGATGAGCTTTAATCCACTTTGAGTAGGCATCAATTACAATGAGGAACATCTTCCCCAGTACGGGCCCACAAAAATCCACATGCAGTCGCATCCATGGTTGGTTGGGCCACTCCCATGGATGCAATGGTGCAGCTGCTGGGGCAGCTTGGTTGGAGACAAAGGTTGCCAGGTTTCTGTTCAAATACCGCTCAACTCCTCAGACTACTACCAGAGCAACACCAGCTGAGCTGATCATGAACAGAAGGATAAGGACCCAGCTCGAGTAAGTGCACCCTTAACTAGCAGGCAGAGTGGGACAGAACCAGGCAAAACAACAAGAGCAGCACGACAGGCATGCAAGGGATCGGAGATTCAGAGTCTGATTCAGTCTATGTGAGAGGATATGCAGGTCAGAAGTGGATTCCTGCAACTCTGGTCGAGAGGACCGGTCCGGTTTCATGGAAGGCGAAAACACAGGACGACAAGCTGGTGAAAAGGCATCAGGATCAAATTCGCCCATGTTATGATCAGACACCGGGGGGATCCAGTTCTGTGGAAGAGACTTTTCCTTGCCGCATCAAAAGCCTAGCTCTGCCGGCTCCCCCATCTCCATTGGGTTGCCTTTCTCAAGAGTTCATGCAGTGGCTCTAATACTGTTGAGATGTTTGGCAAAAACCTGTGGTAGTAATTGAGCATGCCCAGGAAAGATTTTAGCGGAGTCTGGTTTGTTGGTTGTGGAGCATTAACAATAGCCTTGACTTTGTCTGCAATTGGATGAATCCCTTTGTGGTTAATTCGGTAGCCCAGGTACACTACCTCTTGTGCCATGAATACACATTTGTCTCTCCTCAGATGCAGACCAGCAGCGGACAACCTCTCCAGCACAGCGCCTAGGTTCTGCAGGTGACTGGCATCATCATTTCCTGTCACTAGGATGTCATCCACTCTCACGATCACCTGAGGAAGACCTTGTAGTAGGTTATCCATGGTGCGCTGAAATATCCCAGGTGCTGATGACACCCCATATGAGAGCCGGGTGTACTGATACAGACCGCGGTGTGTGTTGATGGTGGTGAACTTCCTGGATTCTTTATCTAGTGGGAGCTGCTGATAGGCTTGAGACATGTCTAATCTAGTGAATTTCTGCCCACCTCCTAATACAGCCAACAGGTCCTTAGTCTTTGGAATGGGGTAACTGTCCAGCTTGGATACAGGATTCACCGTGACTTTATAGTCACCACAGATTCTGGTGGTCTGGTCCTGTTTCAGGATAGGAACGATAGGGGCCGCCCACTCTGAAAAACTTACGGCCTCAATAATGCCTTCCTTCTCTAATCTGACAAATTCTGTCTCCACTTTCTGTTTGAGGGCATATGGCAGAGGCCGGGCTTTTAAGTAGCGTGGCTTGGCCTCAGGCTCCACATAGATTTTTGCTGTAGTTCCCACAAGAGTGCCCAGTTCACCTTTGAAAACCTCTCCATGTTGTGAGAGCAGCCCATTTAACTCTTGCTGTTGAGACATCTGCAGTCTGAATATGGCTCTCCAGTCGAGCTGAATAGCCTTGAGCCAATTTCTTCCCAAAAGGTTAGGACCTTCACCTTTTACCACCAGCAATGCCAGCTGCTTGGTCTCCCCTTTGTAGGTGACTTGAACGCACATCTTGCCCAACACCCCCACTCTGTCTCTGGTGTAAGTATAGAGTCGAATCTTAGTCAGGAGTAATCTTCCTCCTCCCATCCGTCTGTATGTCTTCTAGGGCTGGGTGATATGGACCAAAAGTCATATCCGATATATTTAGGCTGAATATCGATGTACGATATATATCCCGATATTTTTTCCGCAAAGTGAGAGCAAATGTTCAGTCAAAGTCAAAGCCAAATATGACATGTCACAAGTAGTTTTATTGAAACCGGCTATTTCAGTGAACAGTTGCAAAATCAAATGAATAAATAATAAACAGGTTTCTTCACCTGGTTCATGAATAAATGCTCAGCTGTTCAAATAACAATAAAATGTAAACATACTGTATAACAACAGGAGTACCTTTTTTTTAAATCAAACCTCCGTAAGGTGCACATTTAAATAAAAAAATATCTTAAATAAAAACAGCCTATAAAATAAAATAGGCCAATCTTTTCCTGAAATAAATATATTTATATGAGAAAAGTACAATATCAACATTTTTTTAGTTTGACAACTATAAATGGCTTATTAAAATCAAATAACAGATTTTCTTCTCCTCTCTTACAAATCCACAGATGCAAATAACGAACATTACAAAAGAACAAAATATGACAAACACTAGTAAGGGCAGCATTTATATATATTGGGCGCTGCTCTTGTGGCGACCGGCAGAAGGCGTTGGCGTGTGCGTTGTGTGTGTGTGTGTGCGTTGTGTGTGTGTGTGTGTGTTTTTAGTTGTTTATTAACTCAACAGTGTTTACTAACTTCCAAACCAGCGGCATCCTGTCTTTAATGCTCTTATGCACACTTTTCGGAGAGTTTTGTAGCGCTTGAGTCGAAGATGGTGATAGTATTTTTACTTTTCCTGACGGCCACCCTGAATCTCACACTGGGACTGGTTGTGAATCCTCCTCACACAAGTAGGATTCAATACAGTCCCGTAACACGGCGTAGACTCTGCCTCCACATGCACTCAGGAAGATGGCCCGTCTCTGTCCCTCATCCGAAATAGCATTGGCCACAAAGTAAAACTCCAGGCGCTCCATGTACTGCTGCCAGTCATCCGAGTCCGGGTCAAATTCATCTATTTTACCGTATGTTGCCATTTTACGTTATTTCCAACTGCCGAAAATCTTCACTCGGTACAGGCTGATTAATCCAAACGTCCCACCAACGATCGTTTGTAGTCTGATTTGTCCTCATCGCCAATGTAATAACTTCAAGTCATAAGAATGAGCTTGATCCAAAGTTTCAGTTTAACTGAGATTTTTTATTTCCATGTCTAACTCCCGTCTCTACAGTGGCTACTTCACTTCCTGTAACTGTTACCATCTTGCTTGACAATGTTGCCTAGTTACGTTGCTATAGTAACCACCTTTAGAATTCCCACAGAGACTCCACTTAGCTGTCATACACGTCACATTCACATTACAACAGTCATGAAGTAAGTCAAACTTTTTTGTTGTTGACCTTATCTTCAAAACGTCTCCAACCAAACACTGTTTAAATTTGTTGACCTGCCAGGAACGTAATTAGCTGTTAACTTCAGAACATAGCCAATGCTAACAATGCTATTTTGTTTGCAGGTTAAGTTGCTAGCTGTTGTAGCTAAACAGCTGTTGTAACGTTAGCATAACATTACTCGTTTGTTATTATCAGCTGTTTTGCACATCATTTCAATATTTGTCCATCTAAGTCTGTGTGAAATGCCTACAATTATGCTCAAAGGGAGTTAACTGGACCCTGCTCAGTCATATAAGTAAGGCTTAGGGGTGCTTTTTTTTTTCCCCCATGTATTTTTATTGGGCATTTATAATACAAACATACAAACATAATAATTACAGAACACGTAAACAGAGACAACAGAAACAGAACATAACAGGTTGACAAAAACCACCCCCCCACCCCCTGGTGAAGACCCACATGGAAAATATCACAAGAACCCTGCTATGCATAGGAGACTGATTGTTGAGTTGAATTCGTATTAGCAAGGTATAAGAGGTTGCCAAGTTGCGTCAAAATGTTGGAGTCTGTCTTTCAGAACAAATCTCATTATTTCCAGATGGAGTGTATCAGTTAATTCCTCCAGCCAGATCTTAGATGTTGGTGCATTTACACTCTTCCATAATGTAAGAATAATTTTTTTCGCTATTATGAGACCATATGAAATAAAACATTGTTGTGCTTTGTTTAATTTTTTAAAGGTTTCAGACACCCCAAGAATAATAAGTAAGGGTTCTGGCTTTATCACAAACCCCATAACCTCGGACATTATATTAAATACATCAGACCAGAAAGAGTAAATTTTGGGGCATAGTGCATAACTATGAAGATGGGTTGCAACGGAAGATTTGCATTTATCACATATAGGTGATTCTTCTGGATATATATTATGTAATTTTTCCTTTGAGAAGTGGAGGATGTGTATAATTTTAAATTGAATAGGACAATGTCTTGCACTGTGTGAACAGGTGTTGATCTTCTCAAGGGCTCTGTCCCATAAATCATCTGTGATCAGTTCGCCAAATTCCACCCCCCTATGCGCATGAGCAGGGGGGGGGGCTTAAAGACAGGAGAGTATTATAAATGCGTGTTGTCAACTTGGGCTCATTTGTTGGCAATTTTAAACAGTCATCTATTAATGATTTTGATTCGGTCTGAAAATCCTCCAAATGTCTACGTATATAGTCCCTGATTTGCAGATATTGAAAGAAATTATTGTTTCCCAATCCAAATTTCTGCTGTATTTGAGAAATCGAGGCAAATACACCTTGTATATACAGGTCTCTGACACATTTAATACCTTTCTGACTCCACTTAGAAAAGGCTCCACCCAAACCAGACGGGCCAAAAGTGGGGTTTCTACCTATGGGTAAAGCAGAGGATATGGATTTAAGATTATAACTGGATTTGATTTGTTTCCAGATACAAATCATGTTATGAATAATAGGATTGTTGTTATATAATAACCTACTGATCTTAGTTGGCGCTAATAGAATTGCAGCCAGTGAATATGGATGGCATTCCTCCTGTTCCATCAGTAGCCAATTAGGGGGGGACTTTGTGGTGTTTAGCCAGAAAATAAATGTCTTAATCGCTGAGGCCCAGTAGTAAAACAAAAAATTTGGTAGTGCTAATCCTCCTACAGATTTAGGCCTGCAGAGATATTTCTTACCTATTCTGGGAGCTTTGTGTCCTCACAAAAAAGGATTTTGATATTTTGAAACAAATAATAATAATAACTGTGGGAGTAAGACCATCTTAACCGCATTTATTCTTCCGATCATCGAAATTGGGAGTGCATCCCAAAACAACAACCTGGAGCGCAGTTTTTCTATTAACCCATTAAGGCCTAAAACACCTAAAAAACACCTAAAAAAAATGCCTGTAAAACCTATGGGCGATTTTGGAAAGAACCCCTAAAACCTGAGGTTTTCTGGAAAACAGCACCCAGGTGTCAACGTCTACTAAAAAGCTGATATCTCAGCCTCTGTAGGAGATAGAAACAAAATTCAAAATATATTTGAGAGCTTACACCTGTGGCTTTGACAAGAACAATGTTTTATTTGTGCAAAACTTTATCAAAATATTTAAAACATTGCACAAACTATTACAAAGTTGAAAATACAAAAAAAACAATAAAATAAATGACAAATCTCTATCTACATAACATGCAGAACATACAAATGGAATAAAAAAGGGGGCTGGAGAGGGAGGAGGAATCACAGGAGGGGCCCTTGCTGTCGCTGTTGTTACAAGTTGCTCTGCCAGGTCCTCTAGCCAGCTTTTGTAACTTCGGTATTTCCTCCTGAAGGCGGTTCCTCCAGCAGACCTTGCAGCAACATATCCGTTGTGGCAGGACACTCCCAGAAAGAAGAAGAACACTCTTCTCCACCACTTCTTTGATCTATGCTGGAATCCATAGTATCCAATCTTCTGATCAAGAAGATCCACCCCTGGCACAAACACATGACAGTTATTTTACACAGACACATTTGCACTCAAAGGACCACAGTCCTTCTGAAAAAAACAATAAATAATAAATTGTCATATATTTGAATTTTTGTCAATAAAAATGTAAAAACAAACCTTTCATGTGTTTTTGGTAGTCAGCCAGGCTAGCTGGCACTACCACCTCAGTCTGGCCGGCTACCTCTTTCCTCTGGTTCACTGTCCCTGTCGCAGTAGGGTCATGGTGGTTGGAGAGCACCATGACTGTTTTGGTGTCCTGCCAAATACAGAATGTGAGCCCATCCTTCTGAGCGACTCTGAACTCATGCCTTCCCAGTGATGTTTTCTTCGTCAGCATGTCACTCTTTGGGAGTCCCTTCCTATTGGCACGAACGGTGCCACAGGCGTTCAGACCATGGGCCTTCATTTCCTCCAGGAGCTTCACCCCAGTGTAGAAGTTGTCCATGTATATGGACAAATGAGAGCCGTAATAAGGCCTTGCTAAATCCATTACGACACGGTGTGCTAGTCCCCTCTCTTGAGTCCCCTCACGGCCCGTGTACACCTAGAAGTTTGTAAGAATGAGAGAGAGAAATAATACATTACTATACAACAGTAACTATAGATGATAATAATACAACAATGCATCCTTTCATATAGGAGCTACTTGGTGCACTGATTTTATTTTTCTTACCTGGAAGGTTGACACAGCCTGTGGAGCTCTCTGCCATAACCCAGACCTTGACCCCCCCATTTTGTTGGCTTCATGGGGAGATATTGACGGAAGGAGAGACATCCTATGAATTTTATCATGCTCTCATCCACAGTCACTGTGCCATCAACCTCATACAGTGACTGGAATTTAGCACTGAGGAAGTCCAGGTACCACCTCATCTCCCACAGCTTGTCACTGTGGTCGACATCAGCTGCATGGTTATCCTGGAGGTGTAGATACCTGAAATATAAAAATAACGTCATTTCTTATCATGCCCATTATCAATCTCATGACTATAAAAATTATTATTTCTTATCAATAAACTTTTTATTTACAAAGCACTTTCCAAGTTAAACAGACGCAAAGTGTGTAACAACAAATAAAAAAATTGAAAAAAGTTACATTTACACCTAGGATGTAGAATAAGTATACTGTCATCATCAAAATTTCCTATAATCATCATAGATCATAGTAATAAAACATATATTGGACTTTACATTTTACCAGTTTCAAAGTGCAGTCAGAAAAAACATTATTATTTCAATTATTATGATTATGATTATTATTATTACCTCCAGATTGCCACAAATCTGTCCTGGGACATGTGTTTAGAGAGGCTGGTCTTGAACAGATCCTTATTTCTCCTCCAGTAGTCTCGTCTAACAGGCAGCACCATTAGCCCGATCGCTACGCAAAGTCCGACGAAACTTTTCATCTCAGTGAGAGTCACCAGATGCCACTTTGCCGACTTGGCCCTGAGTGGGGTTTCATTTCTCATCTGCTCCGAGTATGTGTTGGTCTGTGTCACAAGACGTGACCAGAGCTCCTCTGTAAAAATATTTTCAAATACCTGCAATGGAGTTGCGTCTGCAGGTATGTTTATCTTCACGCCTGGTGTCCGGGTAAACAGTGGTGCGGTGACACGATAATAGTTGTCCGTCTTCCACTCAGACGCGAAGCCCTCAAAATCTTCTTCTTCGTCATCTTCTAAGAACATCGCCCTCATCCATAGATCTTTCTCAATTGGCCCAGGAATTTCAAAATCTGGATCGGCAATGCCATCATCGCCACTGCCACTGGCAATATCACTGCCCTCGCTGACATCTTTTTCTCCTCCGGTAAAGCTCTCTGTCTCCGCCATTGTTTACAATCTGCCTGAAGCACATGTAAGAATCACCCTCCTTATGAGCCTATCAGCGGCAGAGCGACAAATGTACTGAGAGCTATAAAATGACGTATCCGCTTTCCCGGCCTCAAAGGTAGAAATGCGCAACAGCGCCCCCGGCTTCAAAGGTAGAAATGCGCACATGCTCTCCCGGTCTAAATGGGTTAAAGGAGGAAAGTTTTCTTGAAAGAGAGAAGTATACTGTCTTGTCACTTCTATTCCTAAATAGGTGAATTTTTCCAAGGAGATTTTAAATGGGAGATTAGTCAGGAATGCCAGATCATCCCAGTGAACTGGCATTAAGACACTTTTTGTCCAGTTAATCCGATATCCTGCGAAAGTACCGAATAAATTGATTTTATCTAAAAGTACCGGAATAGTCATTTGTGGATGTGTTAAATAAAGAAGAATATCATCTGCATACAATGATATTTTACTAATTGTTTCTTTAGTGGTATATCCATGTATCTGAGGGTCAAGTCTAATACTTTGAGCCAACGGCTCGATGGCAAGAGCAAAGATTAAAGGGGAGAGGGGGCATCCCTGCCTCGTCCCTCTACATAACTTAAACGGGTAGGATAGTGTTCGGTTGGTTAGGATTTGGGCTGTAGGGTTTTTGTAGATAAGTTTAATTAGTGACAAAAAACCATCTCCGAGATTGAATCTACTGAGAACTTCAAAGAAGTATCGCCACTCAATCTGATCAAACGCCTTTTCAGCATCAAGCGCAAGTATAACGAGATCAGAGTGTGGTTCTCTTCTTGTATACATGATATTAAAGAGGCGTCTCAGATTGAAAGTAGAGTTTCTGTTAGGTACAAAGCCCGTCTGGTCCGGGTGAACTAACCTCTCCAACAGGGGGCCCAGTCTGTTAGCTAGTATTCTGGCAAATAGCTTCCCGTCAACATTCAGGAGCGAAATAGGTCGATAAGCACCTACTTCCTGTGGAACTTTTCCTTCCTTATGAATTACCGTAATCAGCGTGTTTGAATACTTTTAATAAATAAGGAGATACATTTTCACCATACGTTTTATATAATTCTCCAGGAAGTCCGTCAGGACCTGGTGATTTATTACCTTTTAACGAGGCAACAGCAGACTGAACCTCTTTAATTGTGAGCTCAGCATTTAGCGATTTACAATCTTCAACACCTAACCTGGGTAGGTCACATTTGTCTAAAAACTTATTAATAATCTCAGACTCTGAAGTGGATTTAGAAGTATACAAGTCAGTGTAAAATTCGAGGAACCTGTTATTAATATCTTTGGGTTTTGTGAGTATTGTGTTATCACCTTATGTATTGTCCTATCGTTCTCCATTTTTCGGAGCTGACGAGCTAATAATTTATGTGGTTTATCCCCAAATTCAAAGAACCTTTGTCTGGTATACAGGAATGCTTTACTTATTTTCACAGACATAATTTGATTGTATTCATACTTCAATGTTGTTATTTTTCTGTGCAGAGTTGTAGATGGGGATCGAGCATTTTCCTGATCCAGCACTTTGATCTGTTCTTCCAGGTCTTTTAATTTGGACATGTTTTCTTTTCTCCTTGATGCTTCAAATGAGATTATGCTACCTCTAATGTAGGCTTTAAACGCCTCCCAGAGAGTGGAGGGAGATGTCTCTGGAATATTGTTAATCTCAAAATACAATGAGATTTGATCTTTTAGGTAATCACGAAATCTTTTATCTGTAAGCAGGTGAGGATTTAGTCTCCAAGAGGTATGCGGTTTGTCTATGTGGTCTAAACATACTGAAAAGGAAAGTGGGCTGTGATCTGAAATCACAATACTATGATACCGAACATCCACTACAAAAGGTGCCAGTCTGGCATCAACTAGGAAGTAGTCTATCCTACTATAAGAATTATGCACAGGTGAATAAAATGAATAGTCCCGGCCTGAGAGGTTCATTATCCTCCATATGTCTAGGATATTTGTGTTATTTATATATGTATTTAGGAATTCACTTGAGGCATTTTTGGGAGATTTCTTTGTGGAGGATTGTAGCACCCTATAATGTAATAATTTCCTGATAATGTAATAACGCCTGAAAATGTAATAAAATTTGCACTTAACTCGATTGAAAATGTAATAAAACCCAATAATGTAATAACTTCACCAATAATGTAATAAAATAATCTGACTGATATTGTAATAAAATTTTTACCGATAATGTAATACCTTATTACATTATCAAATCAAATCAAATTTAATTTGTATAGCCCAAATTCACAAATCAGTTTGCCTCAGAGGGCTTTACAATCTGTACAGAGACGACACCCTCTGTCCTTCGACCCTCGATTCGAGTGAGGAAAAACTTGCCCCAAAAAAGGCCCTTTTAACAGGGAAAAAAATGCGGAAGAAACCTCAGGGAGAGCCACAGAGGAGGGATCCCTCTCCCAGGACGGACAGACGTGCAATAGATGTCGCATGTACAGAGCAGATCAACGAGATCACAATGTATTATTACCCCGGGTCGGGGAAGGAAGCTGCAGTAAATAACGCTGCAGTGGGATGGGAGGGACAAAAAGACCTTACAAAAACTGATTACCGATACGCGGGATACTATGAATGATAACACCAAGGAGAAAAAAAGTCTCACTTTTTCCAACTGGAATGTGCGTGGAGTAAATAATCCACACAAAAGAGGGAAGGTTTTGTCCCATCTTAAAACACTGGCCTCGGATATTGTGTTTTTACAAGAGACCCATCTGAATAATAAATCTCATGGCAGGCTCAGGACAAAGTGGATAGGAGAGATCTATCACTCGGCTTTTTCTTCCAAAGCAAGAGGCGCGGCAATCTTTATTAGAAAAGGTGTACCTTTTTTGCAGAAAAAAACAATAACCGACAAAGAGGGTCGCTATGTTATAGTGATTGGAGAAATTCAGAATATCTCCCTCGCCCTAGTAAATATCTACGCACCTAACACAGATAACCCTGTATTTTTTCAGAAAATCTTTGCAATAATACCAGATATGTCACAGACTAATTTGATAATCGGAGGAGATTTTAACACCGTTTTGGATGCATATCTAGATAGATCCTTGTAGCACCCTATAATGTAATCATTTCCTGATAATGTAATAACGCCAGAAAATGTAATAAAATTTGCACTTAACTCAATTGAAAATGTAATAAAACCCAATAATGTAATAACTTCGCCAATAATGTAATAACTTCACCAATAATGTAATAAAATAATCTGACTGATATTGCAATAACATTTTTACCGATAATGTAATACCTTATTACATTATTGGAAAATTTATTACATTTTCAGGAGTTTTTTTTCTTCTTCAAAACTGATAATGTAATACTTGACAGATAATGTAATATACGATATCATTTTCAGTCCAGAGTTCTACATTTTGTGTTTTGAGAATCTAAGAATGTTATATACACTGGATTTGAAACAACAGAATGACTAGTGCTTCCCTAGATGTACCTCTTCACTTCACAGATTTCCAACAAATCACTACCTCATGGAAACAACCACAAACCAACAAAATAACTTTCAGTAACACTTCATTTGAAGAGGGTATACATAAGCATTCATACTGTAACACCTGCATAAACATTACATGACACCTGACATAAACATATGCCTACATATCCACTTGTAAATGGTTATTAAATCACTTTCAATGTCAAATGGACATCTTACTCTATGTCAAGTGGCACAGTGGTCAGCTGACATACTATCATACTGATAGTATATTATGAGATTTACCTGTATAAATAAAGGTTAATAAAAATGTCAGCATCAAAATGACAAAACTTGATGACAACTGGCATCCTTTTTGGGGTTTATACAGGGTTTGAAGTTGTATGATGTTTCTATGATAGTACAATTCAAATTTGGTGAAAGTAATTGTCTAAAGGTATTACAACCATTTAAATCCTGTTTTATTGAAGTGACGTCATTTCTGCAATGCCATCTGCTGGTAATGTCACTTACCAGCAGATGGGCTGCCACCAGGGCCTCTATGACTAGGGCCTCTACGACTAGATGGCCTGCAGGCCCTCTAGTCGTGTTCTAGATCATCAGTGTCTCTCTGATGACTGGCCAATAAAGACATATCTCCTTTTATGTGAACACTTGGTAAGTGAGTATGCACGTTTCAGCATCAATACCTTCAGATTTCTGTAGGATACCAGAAAAAGTTTGATAATGGTAGAATAGTGTACTGTAGGCTTTAGACTAGTTTTTATTGTCCATGTGGCTACATGCTAGTTCTTACTGATGCTAACTTCTTGACACTTTAGCCAAGGCTTGGCTACTTCTCTAAATAGCTGAAGACAGGGGTTCCCCAGCATTTTTTCACTGTGGACCGTTCACGGGTGGACAATTTTTTTTTCAAGTGAAAAAGTTGTTTTAGAAAAGACTAACATACGTTTACCTGTTTACATTACACATATAATATAAAAACGATTGCAGACGGTCACATGGTTTTCTGTTAACATTTTTAATTCAATAAATACATCTTTGTTACAACTAACCGTAATATACTCTCTGTAATCTCATTTTTGCTGCCGTCACCTCGGAAAACTCCTCGCTTCACAAAGATAATGTGTTTGTAATGGAAGCAGGTTTTCAGTGCTTTTGTGGCCATCTCAGGATAATCTGCTTTAACCCAGAACGCAGGCAGAGTTTAAGTTTTCTGCGAAGTGATGAAGCGGTGCAGAGCCGGTCGCCACATTTAATATACACAGTGGGCTTGGAGCATGTGAATCACCTGTTGCAATGAACCCGTTATTTAAACAGGACTGGTTTTCCTTTCAAAGTGACTATGAAGAGTTTCTGAAAGCAAAGTGTTTTCACACTACATTTCCCATGAGCCTCTGTGCATACGGTGAAATTCTTGGACCGACGCAAGACGGACTAAAGTGATAAAAAAACATTTGCCAAGAATGTTTTCATTAATCAAGAATGAAAGTCGGAGGTTCGAAGACGAACAGATACTGTCGTAGTTCCGACCATAAACGGTGATCCGGCGGAGTTATTCCCATGACCCGCCGGGCAGCGTCTGGGAAACCAAAACTAGGAAATGCTAGGCGAGCCGACCACTAAATAATAATAACATCAAAATAACTATAAAGACAAAACAATATATTTTTTGAAAATGGACTCATTAACAAGTGGGTAACGTAGATTCATCCACATTAATATGAGACTCTTTTATTACCAAAAGCAAACTCCTCGGAGTCTCTTTAAAACAGCTTTCTTTTTGTTGGCAGTAGTTGGGTCTTCTGTCATCTCATTATTGAGTCTTTTCCGGCGACGCTTGCTTTTTACTCTTTTACGCCTGTAGACTTACCTGTCAATTGCGCAGTGCTGAGAAGAGGCACAGGCGGAAACAAACAATTATATATATTTTCATTCTTTTATTCGTATTTAATCTTTATTTATACAAGTAAATCTCATACAGTATACCAATATGACAGTATGTCAACTGGCCACTATGTCACTTGACATAGAGATGTCAATTTGACATTGAAATTGATTTAATAACCATTTATGAGTGGATTTGTCTTTCTAATGAAGATTGCCGCGCCTCTTGCTTTGGAAGAAAAAGCCGAGTGATAGATCTCTCCTATCCACTTTGTCCTGAGCCTGCCATGAGATTTATTATTCAGATGGGTCTCTTGTAAAAACACAATATCCGAGGCCAGTGTTTTAAGATGGGACAAAACCTTCCCTCTTTTGACTGGATTATTAATTACTCCACGCACATTCCAACTGGAAAAAGTGAGACTTTTTTTCTCCTTGGTGTTATCATTCATAGTATCCCGCGTATCGGTAATCAGTTTTTGTAAGGTCTTTTTGTCCCTCCCATCCCACTGTAGCGTTATTTACTGCGGCTTCCTTCCCTGACCCGGATCTCCATCCCCATGTCAACCTAAACCACATATTAACAAAGAAACCAAATAAACTACTCTTGCCAATTCAAAGTGAATGGCACGAGCCTTCTTAGGGAAGCCGAAAAAAACAAAAACAGATAACTAAGGTTACTTCCACACCTACTGGTGGCCTGTTGTTAACTTCAAAATTGGTCCATTAGCTCTGATACTTAGTAATAAAGAAATTTAAATATGAGAAAGGGAACGAACGACCACACAGGGGTATACATGCGCACACGCACCCCTATTTATACAAGCACATCTATCATCATATATCACATGTACCTGGGAGACGCAGACTAAAACACAAATGCACTCCCCAAACCTGAACGTCAATTGTACATTTCAAAGTGTTTTTTTTTAACCACCACATCTTATGCAGCATATACACAGAGAAAAAACTTTGGAAATTATTAAAGTCAAATGAACACATCTCTCTCTATTTTTTTTTTCTTAAGTCCTAGAAATAAAGATATAGCTGCTTAAACATAGCTGTAGTATTAGAAACAGGAGGTGAGAGTAGGACACACTGGGCAACACATTTAGACATAAAGCTGAATCTAATCATAGAACTAAATAAAATGGATAAATGAATAACGCCTATACTGAGAATGAGAGATTCTTGTCGGATAATAATAATACAGTATCTAGATTATAAAGGATATATAGTGTAGTAACCCCCGATTTTCAAACCTTGCATGTTTGTTCTTACCGTCATGCAGTAAGACACCGGTTGTGTGTGTATGCTTGTGTATCTTGGCAGTTTTTTGGCAGGCAACAGTTGTTGTACTAATGTTAGCCACCGAGGCTAACTAGGATTCCTGAGGTCCATTATTTATAGGCCATACCTGATGCCGGGCTTGTCGCGCAATAGCTCCCTGGCACGGTTGAATAGAGCCCTTCGCTTAGCCACGGCCGGAGGATAGTCGGGGAATATTTGAATCCTCTTGCCTCTGAAGTAAAGTTGCTTCGCTGTGCTGGCTTTGATAATAGCACATGATAATAGTGTAGCCTCAGGATGAAGGGCCTGGGGGGCTCTTGAGGGTCAGGGCTTCTGCAGAGGGTCCAATGCACTCGGTCAATAAGTGGCTTCTCGTCCAAAGACAGCACATCTTTTAGCAGATCAGCTACGAAGTTGCGCGGTCTGGATCCTTCAACCCCCTCGGGAACTCCGGTGGTTCTAATGTTGTGCCTCCTAGATCTGCCTCACATTTTTAGTCAGTTTCCCCACTTCGGAGTTCAGTTGCGTTGGAGAGCAGTAACATCGTCGGAGTGATGTGAGGCTGACTTCTCCAGCTCTTTAATAGTCTTCTCGTGCAAGGCCGTGGCTCCTTCAAGTGTTGTAATGGATGTCTGAATTTCCTTTTTAGTTGAAGCCAGTTCCTCTCTCAGCTCAGTGCAAACAGTCTGTATGCGTGCATCTATGGACGCACATATATCGTTCTTGATCTGAGTGACTTCATTTCGTAGGTTAGCGATAGCAGCTAGTATTAGGTGGGTCCGGCTCGTCACTCAAATCATCAGGTAGAGTGTGTTACTTGGGTCCGAGGGCTGGTCGGGGCCTGCTTCTTGTTGGTCGTTTTTTCTTATTTGCCCCTTTTTAGACATAGTTTCCTTACATAGGTCTTTATAATGCACTTGTGTGCATCTTCTTGCGTCGTTCCGAGGATCTTAAGAGCAGATTTACAAAAGTTTAGTGTTTTAATTAAGACAAAGTTATCAGAGCTCGTGCAAACACGTCTTACTCTTCCATCGCTCAACAGCGCCCCCAGCTTAGGGGTGTTTTGATATTAATTTTGATGTATTAAAGTGTAGTGTGGTCTGTGTTCACAAATGTATGTTACCAACAGTGTTTGTGCATGCAGACAGACTGCAAAGTAAAGAAATATTCTAAATAATATAATTAATGTCATGTATCCCTATAATTAGTGAGTAAAAACTAAAGCTACAATTAATACATTGTTCATCTGTGGAAATTAACTTTCTCCAAATAAACTAAAAGACTGCATAAAGAAATATGGCCGAGGCTCATCTTTCCTCTTTATTTTGATGGTGTCAACTAGGGATGGGAAGATTAACCGATACGCATCGATACACGGACACGCGCAGGCGAGATGCGAGTGCATCGGTAGAACAGCTGTGAATCGATGCAATTTTTGAAATAAAATCGAGATGCATCGATTATTAAAAGTTTGCATCGGTAAAATTCGATATTTTAATCATTGAGTGGTTTCTGCATTTATTTGTACATGTAACAAACCAAATAAGATGTTATTTTTGGACATTTTTACTCTGACTAAACAGGATCTATGTTACGTTAACGTGCACCGCGGATGTATACTATACTATGCGCCTGGGACGTTTTGATGGACGTGTGCGCGCTGTTCAAAACAAACATGGCGGAGGCGGAGAATATCTACTCACCTGTCAACTATAAATCCAAAGTTTGGCAATACTACGGATTTTACAAAGAAAAAGGAGAACTTGTCAAGTCAGACGCAATTTGCAAAATGTGCCGTGCTGCTGTACGGTACACAGGGAGTACCACAAACCTCATTAGTCACCTGAAGCGACGTCACGGTGTGACCGTGGCCTCCGCCAGTAACCCGGCATCCCCCGCCGTGGAGTCAGATGTGGCGACTACGTCCAAGAGCGGTGAGCGACGCATTGAAAACTTTTTCCATGCTCCACTGGCTAACAGCTCAGCTCGTGCAAAGACGATAAATGGCGCTATAGCCTTCTTTATTTGTAAAGATATCCAGCCTTACAGTGTTACTGAGAACGAAGGCTTCAAACACCTTCTCCATGTCTTGGACCCACGGTACCAAATACCAAATCGGAAGCTTTTCTCCGAGAAGCAAATCCCTGCCCTGTATGAAAAAGTAAGACGAGAGATAGCCGAGTCACTGAGCAAAGCGGAAAGAGTTGCACTCACTATGGATGGCTGGACATCTTGCGCCACTGCATCATATGTTACAGCCACAGTGCACTATATTGATGACGAGTGGGTTTTACAAAACCACGTTCTGCAGACCAGAGTGTTAAATGAGGCTCACACAGGTAACAATCTTGCAGTTTTACTACAGGGCATTTGCCGCGAGTGGAAGATTGAAGACAAGAGGCCAGCGCTGGTCACAGACAACGCAAAAAATATGATCCTGGCTGGAGCGAGTGCCAAGATGGACCCACATGTGCGTTGCATCGCCCATACTTTAAATCTCGCGTCGCAAAAAGCTCTGAGACTGGACACTGCTTCAGAGCTTGTGATTAAAGTGAGGAAGGTGGTCACTTTTTTCCACAGAAGCCCCAGAGCAACTGAAATTCTTCGTGAAATACAGACCCAGTTACACCTGCCCAACCACAAGCTAGTCCATGACGTTTCCACGAGATGGAATAGTACCCTTGATATGTTGGAGCGTTTCTGGGAGCAGCAGCCTGCTGTGTTGAACGCCCTGCTGTCAAGAAAGTTAAAGAGGGGAGAAGTCATGGTCAGTCTGACAGAGGATGACATGACACTCATCCCAGAGGTCATCAAACTGATGTCTCCCCTAAAAGTAGCAACCACACTCCTCAGTGAGGAGAAAAACCCCACCATCTCAATGATTGCCCCAATCCAGGCCAAACTGCAGAGGCATTTCCAGCCTGATGAGAGTGATCTGCTGGTAATTTCCCAGATGAAGGAGCGATTCAGACAGGACTTTGATGGACGCTATGCATATCTCCAGGATCTTCTGTACTACGCCTCGGCACTTGATCCGCGTTTTAAAGACCTGGCTTTCTTGGATGACAACGAAGCCAAGGACCTGATTTTCATGAAGCTAACAGCAGAGGTGGTTCAGATGAATGGACAGGTAAGAAGAACATGCTTAATAAGATTATCATCACGTTATACTATTTTTCTTTCTAGAACCTGACATTTATCATCCTGTATGTGCATTTTTGCCTTTGTTATGTAATTTAATACAATGATGACTGTTGTCTAGATTGAATGAATGAATGAATGAATGAATACATATAAAGTGAATGCATATGCTGAGCAAATTTATGTCAAATGACATAACTAATTCTCACCCTCGCTTATTAACAAATGTCTTATTTAGATGCTGATTGTTTGGTTCAAATAAAAAAATCTGATTGCTAGTCATACCATCCTTACCATTAATCACTACTAATCACTACTACTGTTATCACTAGTAATCACATTTCCATGTGCATTTCATCATTATTGCTGTAATACATCTTTATGTACTTTCACTCCTGTCAACCATCGCTTATAATTGAATACATTGTGATCTCGTTGATCTGCTCTGTACATGCGACATCTATTGCACGTCTGTCCGTCCTGGGAGAGGGATCCCTCCTCTGTGGCTCTCCCTGAGGTTTCTTCCGCATTTTTTTTCCCCTGTTAAAAGGGCCTTTTTTTGGGGGGGCAAGTTTTTCCTCACTCGAATCGAGGGTCGAAGGACAGAGGGTGTCGTCTCTGTACAGATTGTAAAGCCCTCTGAGGCAAACTGTGATTTGTGAATTTGGGCTATACAAATAAAATTTGATTTGATTTAGTCTATGTGTTACTGTTTATTGTCAGGAGGGGGGCAGTGACACAGAAATGCAGAATGAGGACCAGGCTGTTGACACACTGGATGACGAGGACTATGCTGCTACAGCTTCTGACACACTTGATGAGGCTGTTGACACACTGGACGAGGAGGACCTAGCAGTTGACACACACGGTGTCAGGAGCCTCCATGAAGAGGAACAATGCTCAGGTTGGTTTTGATGGAAACGGTGCCAGAAGTTGTAAAACTTTATTGGTTTGAAGATGAATTTTTTGTATTATTATATACAGTTATCTACGTCTAGTTTATTTTCATAGCGTAGTACTGACAGAAATATTTTTTCACTGCAAGTGATAAGCCTCTCTTCTCTTCCACTGTGTAGATGATATCCCTCCCAAGAAGAGGACTGCCATGGACCAGATGTTCAGCGATTTCCTCACTGCAAGAGCACCAGTGAAGACCACTAGGGAGAGAGCTAAGGAGGAAATCCTAAAATACAGAGAGAGGGACTCTTTATGTCTGGGTGGGGATGTTTTGCAGTGGTGGAAAAAACAAGTTGACCTTCCACTGCTTTCAGTTTTGGCAAAAAGTTACCTGTCCATTCCAGCAACAAGCGTGCCATCTGAAAGAGTGTTTAGCACTGCAGGTGACATTGTTACGGCACAACGCAGTTTACTTCACCCTGATCATGTCGATCAGCTCATATTCCTGAAGAAAAATCTGAGAGTAGAACACCTGGCTTAAATGACTGACCGTTGTGCAGTTGTGCACTATTCTGGATGGCCACAAGGTGTTCTGTTGACACCATTTTCTTTTGATTCATTAAATAATTTGCACGTTTGTTTATTCTCACAACAGATAAGCTAAGCTACTGTTACGACTGTTTCAAAGTGAGACTGGTGTTTGTTTACAACAGCATATGATTGCTGAATCTAGTTTACATGTTTCCTTTTGTAAGAAGCTATGGAAGACCTCTTTGTGAGAGGGTAATTTATTTTCTTTTTTTTTTTAAACTTACTTTTCTCACTGGTGAGTTTGCTGACCTGCAGCATAAAGAGTGCTAAGCGCATCTAAGCTGAGCTTCATCTTGTATTTAATTGTTTTTGTTAATAATGAACATGTTGTAATGTTTATACAGAACTTGTTTGTGAGAGGTCTTTTATTTGATTAATAAATAATCAAACTCATTGAATTGTGCAGTGCATCATGATTGAGTTGTGAATCGTGTCGCATCGTATCGTGTCGCATCGAATCGTACTTTGTTGAATCAGATTTTGTGAATCACAGTGCATCGTGATTGAGTTGTGAATCGTATCGTATCGCATCGGTAGGTGCTCCATATGTATCTTAAATGCATCAGATTTGGGACAGTGTATCGAGATGCGTATCGTATCGGCCTCATGCCAAAGATGCCCAACCCTAGTGTCAACTGTACATCCACAGACGAACAGTGTTGCTATTTTGTTAGCCAATGCTAACAAAATAACATTGTTAGCATTGGCTTTGTTCTGAAGTTAACAGCTAACTACGTTTCTGGCAGGTCAACAGATTTAAACAGTGTTTGGTTGGAGATGTTGGATGGATAAGGTCAACAACAAAAAAGTTTGACTTACTTCACGACGACTGCAGTCCAGCGGCTCAGTCTCCGTCTCGAACACGGTGTGTTTACTTTGAAAATCCCGGTGATTATCTCTCTCAGTTGTGGGAAAGTGGCGGAAATATCACTGTATAACAGTTATGAATTATCTAAATTATTTAGGCTATTTGTTGTGAGGTTGTATTTATTTCATCTCGCTCTCCTTAAACTGACAGCTCCGGCCAACACGCTTCAAAACGCTCAACTTTTACTTTGAAGGCTGTTTCCGACACTCGACTTCCCTTTTCAATGTTCATTGTACAAGTTGGATAAAGGAACAAGCTGCATTACACGTCTTACGACAATGAAATAGGAAATACCCCCAAAATGGGATGTTTCATTATACAACGTAAAAAATGGAGATTCATTTATACTTCATGCACGGACCGTTTGGTTTAGGGACGAGAAACTTCATGTGGTTTAACAACGCTGCAGTGAAATCCTGAAATAAATCACTGAAGCGTTCAGTCAGACAGGAACAGCGCCTCTACTGGAGGGATGAACACCAGCAACTAAAGAGAGGAGTTGAATCCGTCACTCCTCCTGACGTGCTCATCTTCACCGGGACCACAGAGCACCATGCCTCCTGTGTCTCCTCTTATCAGGGGACATGTAGGCTAACGTCAGTGACATCCTAACGTCACCTGTCTCTGACCAGTGAGACTGTTCGTGTTACAGAAGACAAGCGGAAACATGTTCACTCACCGAGAAGAGCCTGAACCCTGAGAGCAGAGAAATGTCTCCTGACAGCCTGGAGACACAGCGCCTTCAGACATCGGTCCTCCCCCATCGTGTCTGTCTGTCTGTCTGTCGGTAGGCTGTGTGTGTGGGGGTGGGTCTTCTTCTTCTTCTGTAGAGTTTGATGAATGTGTTATCTACACACGCTGCAGTATCGCCACCTGCTGGAATTGGACATCTTTACTGTGTTTACCATGACTAAGGCATTTTTTCTTAGCAAGTCAGCCAGTAATTATATAACTGATATTTAGTCATACAAGTGTAATTAGAAACAAACAACACAGAAAGAAACAGTGAAACACTGACTACAGCCAGACATGAACCTGACAAAATCAACACAGACAAGTAATGAGTCCCCAGTCATTTCTTTACTATCAAGTCGCTGGTCATCAAAACAGTGAATCATGTCTGATGTCCAGCCAGAGTGGACCATCACCATCCTCTCCTCACACCCAGCTGCCAGAGTAAACCACTCAGTGTGGACTAGTATCTTCTCCAGACATCCACCAGGTTCACCAACCCGCTGGCAGCATCCAGCACCATCTTCACTGCCAACTTGTGTCTGTATTTCAACAGCACAATTTATCACCATGGCAAGACATGGTTTCAATACAGATCAAATCAAATCAAATCAAATCAAATTTTATTTGTATAGCCCAAATTCACAAATCACAGTTTGCCTCAGAGGGCTTTACAATCTGTACAGAGACGACACCCTCTGTCCTTCGACCCTCGATTCGAGTGAGGAAAAACTTGCCCCAAAAAAAGGCCCTTTTAACAGGGAAAAAAAATGCGGAAGAAACCTCAGGGAGAGCCACAGAGGAGGGATCCCTCTCCCAGGACGGACAGACGTGCAATAGATGTCGCATGTACAGAGCAGATCAACGAGATCACAATGTATTCGATTATAAGCGATGGTTGACAGGAGTGAAAGTACATAAAGAGGTATTACAGCAATAATAATGAAATGCACATGGAAATGTGATTACTAGTGATAACAGTAGTAGTGATTAATGGTAAGGATGGTATGTAGTAATGCAGTACGATAATAGTAGTGTAACGTATGTAACAGAGATGTGACTAATATTAGCGACAGTAGTGGTGGGTGTTAGGCAGGGTCATGGCAGTAGGCGCATCCACGATCAGGCAGGGCCATAGCAGTAGGCGCATCCACGATCAGGCAGGGCCATAGCAGTAGGCGCATCCACGATCAGGCAGGGCCATAGCAGTGGGCGCATCCACGATCAGGCAGGGCCATAGCAGTGGGCGCATCCACGATCCACGACCCGGGCGCGGCCAGGATCCATGGGAGCCTGTAGGACTAGAAAGCACAAGGACTCCGGGGAAGAAGTAAGTCAGTGACATGCAGAGATGGGGCATGTATACAGGCATAATGTATACAGATGGAGAGGAGAGGAGAGGGGAGGAGAGAGAAGCTCAGTGTGTCATTGTCCCCCGGACTAGGCCTATAGCAGCATAACTAAGAGCTGCTCAGCTCAGCCTCTTCCTCTCTGCTCCACTTCCTTCTGTAGGGGAGACTGGGATGGGATGGTTGTACTATCGTTTGTCTCAGTGCCACATAGAACTGTTTGTCTGCTCCGAATGCCACTGTTTAAAACTACTCAACTATATCAGAATTCATTCACAGATGTCAAATACAGTACAAGGATTTCCATCTGTTCATCTGCCATCATCGAGTCCATCATCGAGTCCATCCCCACCTCCTCCATCACCGTCTGGTACGCTGCTCCCACTGCTAAAGACAAGAGCAGACTGCAGCATAAGCTCTGCCGAGGTGATTGGCTGCAATCTTCCATCCCTTCAGGACCTGCACAGCTCCAGGGCTCTGAGGCATGCAGGTAGGATTGTGGCCGACCCCTCCCATCCCGGTCACAGTCTATTTGACACTCTCCCCTCTGGCAGGAGGCTGCGGTCCATAAGGACCAAAACCTCCCGCCACATGAACAGTTTCTTCCCCTTTGCAGTTGGGATCCTCAACAAGTCCCGGGTCCCCCACCCCCACCCCCACTGACACTGACACTGACTCTTGCACTCAAACCCACCTCTACCCTTGAATCTTTGCATTACATTAATGCAGAATTTGTACATCCTGTATTTTTAATATCTTCTATATTTTATCTTCTGTCTTTATTTATCAGCCATCCCACACTTTTTGCCTCTGTGTGTTGATAGTGTTTATATTGTATATATTATAGTCACTGTTTGTTTGTTTATTGTTTATTGTCTTCAATGCATGCACCTTATTCACCAAGAAAAAATCCTCGTCGGTGTAAAATCCCTCTTGGCAATAAATCTGTTTCTGATTCTGATTTCTGATTCAACCTGCCCCACCTCTTGTGCAATTAAGACCCCAACTGATGTCACACCACAAAACAGGAGTGTGACTGACTCAATCACTACCCATCATGCTGTTCTCAGCCCACGACTGAGCTGATGTTGTACTCTATACAGTAACACTGGAAGTCAACCTTCTCCACCTAACAGAAGCTAAAACTTGTACACATAACCAGCTGATACATACAGCAGCAGTTCCTCCTCAGGTCTGCACCGGTCAGATGCTTGGACCCAAAATACAAGTGTGCTGCCTCAGTCACACACCCACTTCTGAATGAATCAGTTTTTATTTCATTTGACATTTTAAGGCTTCTCAACAGAGAACAACACAATTTCAGCTAGGCACTGAGTCAATTCCATAATTTGACTCCCAAAACTGAAACACATCTGTATTTTACATTGGTTCTCACGTTTCAAAAATAAACATCCCTCTTAAATTATAATTTCCTTCTCCTATTTACAGTGTTTTTAAAAACACAATGTCTAGAAAGGTGTAGGAGCTTATAAAAACGTGATTAGTAGATTCACGATAACCAGCTTTATGTATTATTCTGATTATTCTAAGAGCTCTTGTCTGAAGACGAATGATAGGGTCTGTATTTGGTTTGCATGCATTTCCTCAAATTTCAGCACAGTAAGACATATATGGCATCACAAGTGAACAGTACAATATATAGGCCTACAGATGTTTTATAAAGAACGGCAATAGATTTAGATCATTTCTGTTTAATGTTCTGTGTGGCTTCCAACACAGTTTATGATCTATAATCACTCCCAAAAATGTTGTTTCATATACTCATCCAATTCAGTTCACACTTCCTGTCGCTGTGCATTAGACTTGTTCACTGCTGAGTCAGCACATGCAGCTGTCTCCATACTGCTCTGAGTCATTTTGTTGCAGTATCAATGTCACATGTATGTCACATGACACTGTGATTTTGTTCTTCTGTTCATCTGCGACATCTACTGCATGTCTGTCCATCCCACTGCTCACTGAGGCAAAATTAAACTGATTTGTATTCTTTGGCTACACACATTACTGCCCCCGCCTCACCTAATGCAGGTACCACACACCCATGTCAGTTTCTCTCACCCGATGTGTTAGCAGGCTGAAAAGCGGGTGATTTGTCATTAGTTTTAGTTGTACTACTTTTTAAAAAAGGAGAAGCGGCCAGCTTTAGATCAGCTACCAGAATATTGAAGGAAATACAAATGGAATCGAGATTACTCAAATTCTATTGCTCAGCCTCAGTGAGTGACCTTATTGTCACTTATTGCTTTGAATTGAAGTCAGTAGGTATATTTATAAATAATAAGGATAATAAGGATAATATTAATAATAAAATCAGTATAATAGCAATGATGTGTAAAATGAGTGAGAGTAATCATAATATTATTACTGATCGTCATCATCAGGTGATCAGGTAGTGCTGAAATTAACTGAAGCCAATAGTCACTGGCTGCTTTCAAAATGAAATCCTTGTCCTACTCCTCTTCACCGCTGAGTTAGGAGCTGTCTGGTCTCTGTGAATGTTTCAGTTTTGTCCTGTTTATTTTGTAATGTAGTGTCTCAATGATGCAAGTTGTTACATTGTAAGTTTTTTTGTGAGATGTTACATGTGAGATAGTCATGATGCACTGTCACAAATGTAAAGACCTCAAGAACAATAGCTGCTGTACTCCAGTATTTTCTAAACTAAGTGGTGCTGTTACAATCATCCCACACCTACTCTACTGCCTCTTCATTTCTCTTCACTCTCTGAGCATCTTCTGCATGTCCAAGACTCTGCTCTGATCTTCATCACCTTCATTTCATGAATTCTTTGTGGACACTTGGATGATTTCCCTATTGTGTGTCTGATTCTTTTTAATGTTGAATTGCAGCCAGGCAGAGCATTATTACCACCTCCTGTCTTGTTAGTGTGGTGGGGTAAACTCCCCTAGCAGAGCACGGTGTAATGTTGGTGAGTGCAGCCTTGTATACATATACATAAACATGGATTTGTGACGTGGCTGGACAACACATACAAACTAGTTCTGGACCTTACACCTTAAAACCAACTGTCACACAGGACTATTAATAACAGGACATAATAGCTCGGCCCGCCAGTTTGGCTGTCACATTGAATCAATGTTAACATATTTTGCCCCGAGTACAATGACTTTATTCATGTAAAGACATCATTGCAATCATGATGGATAGATCACCAATCAATTGTTCTCCTTTATTTTTTCTATATATAAAAAAAATCAACAGAAATCTCAAACACCAATAAATATCAGTATATATACATAACATGTGGCGAGAGAGAGTCTGGTGCCTCCCTGCTGTTACACTACACCCTTCTGGTCCTCATGGGAGCGTTGGTGAAAGACAAAAGAGACAGCAGCGTCCCAGGAGGCTTTCAACACCTGGTCCCTCAGGCCCTTCTTGTCAAAGCAGTGGTTCCACTGGGAAAGGTCACTGGTACAGTCAGAGTCGTCTGCAGGAGGCCGGACCTCCCTGCCATTCACACAGCGGCGACAGCGAAACCTGATAATAGCACAGGAGGGAGGAGGAGAGCCTGATCAATACATACGTTAAGTATACACATTATTATGTAAGGCAAGGCAAGGCACATTTATTTGTATAGCACAATTCAGACACAAGGCAACTCAAAGTGCTTTACAGGGGCAAAAAATTACATTAACAGACATTAAAAATTGCATTTTTAAAATACATTAAAAACAAGTAGGACGACATCAAGAAACAAAACAAAACAAGTTAAGAAATAGGAAAGTAAGCAAAAATAGAATAGGCTTTAAAGAGACAAGACTAATGAATAAAAGTCACAGTGCAGTTCAAAGCCTTGAAATTGCTTCAGTGAAAAGCAGTGGCAAAGATCTTCAGACTTGATTTAAAAGAGGTGAGAGTCGTCTAATCTTATCTCATATATCTTGTCTCATCTTTGTTTAACTGAAGTAAACTATATTATAGGACTATACATGGGATTATAGTCCCCTGGTGATATGGTTATGGTCATTTGTGTGTCCTCTGCATAAGTATAGTAACGTATTTGGTTGTTTTCCATTATCTGAGCAAGAGGAAGCATGTAAATGTTGAATAGCAGAGGCCCCAGAATGGAGCCCTGGGGTACTCCGCTTGTCATTTTCATCTGCTCAGATGTGTAAATACCTATTGACACGAAGTAGTCTCTATCATTTAGATAGGATTTTACCAATTTAGTGCTGTACCAGAGAGTCCCAGCTAGTTTCCCGGTTGGTCCAGTAGTATATTGTGGTCGACCGTGTCAAACGCAGCACTGAAATCCAGTAATACTAAGACTGAGATTTTGACACTGTTAAAATGAATGTCATTGAGGACCTTGACTAGAGCAATCTCACTGCTGTGGTCGAAATCCCGACTGGAAGACATTATTATTATTAGATAATTGTTCAGCTGTTGAAAACAGCTTTTCAGTGATTTCACTGAAAATGATATTCTGAAAATTGTCCACGGTAAAGGGAGGCCTTTTGATACTAGTTAGCTTTAGCCGCTAGCAGGCTTGAGCCAATTCAGAGGCAACGTTCAGAAAGTACTGAAGGAAAAATGTTGAAATAAGGCAGCAGCCTGCTTTATCTACAATTAATTATAGTCCCAGTGGTTTCTAAATATCTAGGAGTCGCTGCTTGTAATCTCTCAGTGAAGAAAAAAGAATAACTGTGGGAATAATGCAAACAGAAACCAGAGCAAGCAGAAAAGCGTCCAGAGCAGATACAGGAAGCAATGAAAGATACAATGAAAACCACTGGGGCCAGGTGTATAAATAATGGCAATCAGTACTCATATGGGAATGTTTCAGGCGCAACACCAGCACACACTTGTTATACTGGAGCCATCAGCAGGCGATATGCCAGGGTGCAGATGTAATATCATGTGAGAGACGTCATCCAATAATAAAACACTCGCCTCATCATCATACTCTCTTAATAACCATTTAATGTCCACAGTGGAATTCAATAATCTCCTTCACAGGACTTAAAGGGGCACTCTGTAGTTTTGGAGAAGAAATTCAAACTCAGAATTTTAATATTCACAACATCAAGGAGGTTATAATCCAAACTCAGATATATGCATCTTTTCCATAAGTGAATAAACAAGCTGTTCTTAGAGGAAAATAAGGTCCCAGGTCACTGTTTGAAGCTAGAAAGGTGGCGGGGTCCGCCACATATAAATATATTATCTCACATTTTTAAAAGAAAATGACTTGAAAAGTTTGACACTGCAGAGCTGACGTCCTGCTGTCAGATAGCAGCTGAGAAAACAACTCATTCCTCAGTGACAGTAGTCATATCAGAGGACCTCTCTATTGTTACATACAGTTATTTACTCTTACTAAAATTTTCCGTCATACCGTTCCTGCAGTATCAGCGTTTTTTTTTGTTGTTTTTTTTTAATGTGACGTCTCGTCAGAGAGAAAGTAGAGGTCCTCACGCCGCGTGCAGCTGCAGCGTAAAGTGCCCTCCCCCCGAGCACCTGCGGTTGCTGTGAGTGACAAACAGCATGATGGCAGAAGGAGGCGAGCCCCCTGAACTTTTCCCCCGTCTAAAAGGACCAAGTCGGCTATTTGGGAATACTTTGGCTACCGCAAAATGCCAGTCGGCCACGGCTCAGAGGAAGAAGGTCGCCCGTGCAAAACGTGCTTGCGGACAGTGGCAGCCCGAGGAGGCAATACATCGAAGATGATAGCGCATCTACGGGAGCACCACCTGTCGCTGTATGCTAAATTCAAGGTAAACTTAATGTTGTCTTGAAATGAACGAGCGTATTAGCGTCTGACATTAGTGAAATGAGCTTGTTACTGAGGCAGATGGTAGTTACCATATCTTATCTTTTCTATATCTCTGATAGTAACTTTTTTTTTTTTTTACTGAGGCAGATATGCTAACTAGCATGCTGAGACAGATCCATCTTAGCATGGTAGTTACCATATCTGCCTCAGTAAAAAAAAAAAAGTTATCCATAACTTTTTTTTTTTCATCAATCTTTATTGCTAAGATGGATAACACCAGCTAGTTTCTCTAACATAAGATGAAGAAGAGAAGCACATGTGTACATGTTTTTTCCTTTTTTTGTTTTTAAATACAGACATTCAAAATACACATTTTAGAGTTGTAATCATAATACCGTGAAACAGTGATATTTTTGCCTAAGGTTATCATACCGTCAGAATCTCATACCGGCCCATGCCTAGTAGTTACCACCACAAGTAAATTCTCAACCTGTGGGAAACACTGTGTAGGACTATAGGGTTTATTTTGCTAATATCAAACTGAGTACAGCAATAAATGTGTGATTTTAAAAGGACTTCTTTAAAATGTATAACCCTCATTAAAACTAGAATTAGATTTAAATAATTATACATGAATGAGTTTTATGAGACAGCTTTGGTGATTACTTGTCATGTGTGTCGCTGGTGGTTTCTTTGTTGAGAGTGAAGAGTTCTCGGAGTTCGCCCAGAGAGAAGTGACGCTCCACGTCCTGCTCCTCATCCACCACACAGCTGCTCAGGGCTTTCTTATGGGCCTGCCTCTGCAGGATCTTCTCCTCGATTGTCCCCGTCTGCTAGCACACAAACACACAGGTCACAAGTCTGACACATCCATTACAAAGTTCCAAGCTTTGGTCAATGATTGTATCAGTAAGAAAAAAATTATTTCTGCAACAGACAAGAAGTCTGATGGCTCTAATATTATGTCCACATCTGATGAGCTGTGTTGAACTGACAGAAAGCAGCCTGTAGATGTAGCATGTCTTCTTCTGGCCATCTCTCCACACCCGGGCCATTGCCTGCTCGTCATTGGCTGGGTTCCAGTCAGGATCAAACATAACCAAGCGATTAGCACCAATCAGGTTCAGGCCACATCCACCAGCTTTACTGCTCAGCATGAAGATAAACTCTGGGTTCTGGGAGAGAACAGATGGATTTAGATGCTTTACAAAGCTCACAGTGTGGTTTCAAACCATTTCCTACTTACAGATGGACTGTTGAATCTTTCCACAATCTTGGCCCTTTTCTTGATGGACATTGTGCCGTCCAGTCGAACATAGAGGTATCTGTAAAACATCAGGAGGAGGGTTGTTGCTCACTTTCAATCAAAACTCATATGATATGGCATAATCAAATGGTGGTACTGTTGAGCTTCGTGGCTTCACTAGCGCTGAACTCGAGGAATAACCCGACGGAGGCAATAATACTCTTTAGCCTTTTTGGCAAATTTATTTGAGACTAAACACGACCACACATTTTCATCGGTCATGGAGGAATGAACTCCGAACTCCACATACAAAAAAAACAAGCCTGGGCGTGACCTAAACAAAATGTGATGACACAGCATGAGCTTCTGGCCTGTAGACTTAAGACTCACTGTGGTGAAAAAAAAGTACTGCACCTCAATAAACAGCAGTACAACCACATCTCATATCACAACAACTGAGTAAACTAAATAAAAGAATGTCTCTTAACAGGTACCTTCTAGATCTGCACAGCTTTTCAAAGAGGTCCAGCGTTTGAGTGTAGTTGGAGACAAGCACCACCTTGTCACTAGTTGTACTTCTCGTCATTGCCAGGATGTAGTCGAGAACAAGCATTTTACCTGGAACAAATCAAATGACTTCTTACTGAGAAACAGAGAGATGACACACAATCATCAAACCTGGAAGAACTACAGCAGAAACAAGCTGTAAGTTGCTCAGTTACACACTAGGCAGTTTGCTGCTGCTGCCGAGGAGACAGATGAGAGTGCCGACATTGAAACAAACCAACTGAAAAGCCACTTATCATCTCCACAGAGCTGCAGCACATAGCAGAGTCCTGTCTGCATTTTTCACCATGAGCCACACCTTCACATTCATGCAGTCATGTGATCTGTTCTTATATTGATCCTAGGAGACATTTAGCCAGTGAGCAAACTTGCTGAAGGGGACACTTTGCCTCTCATATACTATGAGACATGCTGTATGTGCATGTATTTGGAGAGAGAAAGAGAAGGAAGAGCCTGTGTGCTGTGATACAACAAACACTACAGCAGGTTGCGGTTAAACGGCAACCCCACCAGTTTTCACATTTACAGTGTGTTTTACAGGTCCTGGGGAGTACCACTGAATATGTGTACAAAGTAGTTTAAAGCCTTTTGTGGCTCCAGGGAAAGCTGTGTGTAATCTAATAACCTGCCTCTAGTGATGTCACTCAGTGGCAGAGTTGCATTTAGGGTAATTTAGGCTCCATGTTTTGAAAAAGAAAAAGAATGTGTGGAATAAAAGGTGATCTTTCAGATTCCTTTTTTTTTTAAAAACTGTCCATAATGAGTGCAGTGAGAACAGTGTTATAGGAGTGCAATGATGGACCAGTGGACTGCTTTAAAAACCCACTAATGCTGCTCGCTTGTTAATATCTTTCCATCCGTCTCTGTCAAGCAGTGCCCGGAGATCATTCAGTTGGTGTCAAGTTTGAAAGAGAGACTGAAGTTAAAGATATAAAAAAAAGTAGTAGCAAATTGTGGCTTCTGTGTGGTCTGAGCCTGTCAGCTTCCTGATTGGTACTGAGCATGTGCAACAAAAAACGATGTGTCTAATGAGATTATTATTGATCAAAACTTTTTAAAACAGGTTTAACGTCCTCTGGATGTATTCTGATGAGGTATATGATCTGCTGCTTTCTACTGTTCCATTTTTCCAGTGCGTCCGTGATGACAAACAGGACACACAAAAAAAAGAAACACAAAGCCATACTCGTCCACTGGCAGTGTGAGTGAATTTCTGATTATTAGCAGGTTTACTAGTGTTTTAAAAAAACACGTATACATGCTAATTTCAGTGTAACAATGGTATAATATTGATAAATCCTTTAAGTTGAGCTGTTTATTTTTAAACCTTTGACAGGCTGTAGATGAGTCACAAACAATGACTGATCCCCTCTATGTAATGATGATACAAGCAGTATCATTGATCAAAGCCACAGGTTACCTCCTGGTTATTGTACCTCTATTGTACTTTTTTTGTTGTAAACACTAGCCCCATTCACACTGCCCTTTAAGTGCAGGGATCCTGCGGCAATTCTCCGCATCGTCCTCTGTGTGAAAGTTTCAGATGCGGCGAGGGGGGTAGTATCAGAGGCGCAGCAGAGGCGAGCCGGCATCTGTGTGAATCGATAAGCTGGAGATGAGCAGGACAAGCAGAGCGGGGGCACGTCGATTTGACAGTCTGACAACTAAACAGATCCTTCACTCATTAAATAATAGAGAAATGGCCCACAAAGCAACATTACAGGACCAAACAACAGTAATGTGTTAACTGGTAGTGTTACTGGTAGCTGGTGAGTAAGAAGAAATCGTAGAATCAGTGTTTAGGCATTCTGTGAGGAAAGTTAGTTGTAATATTTAATTTTGTCTAGATACTTTTTGTGTGAATTGTTATGAAACTGTTTGAAGCTGAGTAGCTATCAGTGGGTTTCTTCCAAGTCAGGTGTGGTGAAAAGGCTTGATTGCAGGGCAGAGCTAAGCTTGCATGAGGTAAATCTAGCACATATGGGCTAGTCACTACAGCGTCAGGACAGCCGAACAAGGACTTAGGGAGTCTCTCCGCGGGAGTCTATCGAGGAAGTCCAAGCAACCCACTGTCCACCACAGATCGCAGCCATGAGTCCCTGCCTATCCCAGTCAGGACATCTAACCGGAGAAGATTTCACCGGAGACCCACTGCTCGAGGATGTAACCCAGCCAATCTCTGTTACCCAACATTCTTCACCTGTACTGAACTTGAAGTACTAGGGAGACTATGGAATTGCCAGTCTGCAGTCAAGAAGGTGGACACCATTTCAGCCTATGCCTCCCTGCAGACTCTCCACTTCCTGGCCCTTAAAGGATAACTACCGTTTTTTACAGCCTGGACCTTATTTCTAGCATAAAATACGATCATTTACTCACCCAGATAACTTTGGTGTCATTTGGCGTCGTTCGGACGAAATTAGATCCAGTGGAGCGCCGTGTATATCCATATAATGCGAGTGATCCGGGCACCGAAGCGCAGCCTCTATGAGCATTATCTGCCACAAAACTAGTTCATTTCACCAATATTTTGTTACGATACGCTAGTGCTATTCCCCTCTGAGTCCGGGCTTGTCTGTTATCAACATCCGGGGTCTGTAGGTTGACCTACTACCTCTGACCTGGAAGATGTCATCTCTGAGCTGCGCGCGCACCCGCGACAGCTGGCTTGTTTACCTGTAGCTGCTACTGCTAGTTTGACCCTGGATGTTGATAACAGACAAGCCCGGACTCAGAGGGGAATAGTACTAGCGTATCATGACAAAATATTGGTGAAATGAACTAGTTTCGTGGCAGATAATGCGTTATATAGAGGCTGTGTTTCAGTGCCCCGTCACTCGCATTATATGGATATACCGGCGCTACACTGGATCTAATTTCGTTTCCAGGTTGTAAAAAACGGTAGTTATCCTTTAAGGAGACCTGGATCATTCCAGAAAACACTGCCACTCCAGCGGCCCTCTCAACTGCCTACTCATTCTCACACTCCCCGAGACAAACCGGTCGAGGAGGAGGAACTGGACTCGTCATCTCACCCACGTGGTCCTACCAGGTCCTTACCCTCGACCACCTAGCCAGATCTGCATTTGAATTCCATGCCGTCTCTGTCAACCCCTTCCTTTCAAGCTCAACATTGTGGTGATCTATGGTCCTCCCGGTCCTCTCCGTGACTTCTTTGATGAGATGGACGCCCTCCTAAACTGCTCCCCTGACGATGGCACACCACTCGTCGTCCTGGGTGACTTCAACATCCCCCCAGAGAAGCTGCGCTCATCTGAATCCATCAGCTTCTTCTCCACATTTGACCTCACACTCTCCCCCTCTCCACCCACCCACCGGACCAGGAACCAACTTGACCTTGTCTTTACGAGGTCCTGTAGTACCTCGGCACCCTCTGTTAACCCACTCACTGTGTCCGACCACCACTTTGTCGCTTTCTCTCTCCCCTTTAAGTCCACCGCTTTCCTCGCCCCTACAACTCACACTGTCACCACCTGTCGCAACCTAAAATTCCTCTCTCCCTCCACTCTCTCCTCAACTGTTCTTTCCTCACTACCATCCACGGAACAATTCTCGCTAATGTCCACTGAGGAAGCCTCCTGCACTCTGTTGTCCTCCCTCTCCTCCTCTTTAAACAGTTTCTGTCCCCTCCCCCTCCTCCCTGGCTGTCTGAATTGCTGCGAACCAACAGATCGGTGATACGAGCAGCAGAGAGAAAATGGAAAAAAATCACATTATCCTGATGACCTTGCTCACTATCACCACCTCCTCTCTGACTTCACATCAACTATTTCAGCAGCCAAATCTGCCTTCTACCTGGCAAAGATCAACTCCTCTGCCTCCAACCCCAGGAAACTATTCTCCATGTTCTCTTCCCTCCTCACCCCTCCCCCTCCCTCTTCCCTCACTGCTGATGACTTTGCAACTTACTTTATCAAGAAAGTAAACGACATCAGCTCCTCAACTCCCAGAAAGCACCTCCCCCAACCCTCACCAATGACAGCCTTACCTGCTTCAGCCCTCTCTCCTCTGAAGATGTTCACATGCTAGTGACGTCTAACCGTGCCACCACCTGTTTCCTCAACCCGATTCCCTCCTCTCTTCTCCAAGACATCTTACACGACATCTTGCCTTTCCTCACCACCCTAATCAACTCCTCCCTCAGTTCAGGCCGTATTCCAGCTCCTTTCAAGACAGCTACAGTAAAGCCACTCCTAAAGAAACCTACCCTAGACTCGGCTGACATCCGCAACTACAGACCTGTATCTCTTCTTTCATTCCTCTCTAAAACCCTGGAACGTGCCGTCTACAACCAACTGTCCTACCTTTCGCATAACGGCCTCCTTGACCCTAATCAGTCAGGCTTCACTCCACTGAGACGGCCCTCTTCATTGTGACTGAGTCGCTCCGTGCGGCCAGAGCCTCGTCCCACTCATCAGTCCTCATTTTCCTCGACTTATCCTCTGCGTTTGACACAGTCAACCACCAAATCCTCCTCTCCACTCTGGCCGAACTTGGCATCGCTGACTCTGCTCTAACCTGGTTCGCATCATACCTGACAAATCGCACCTTTCAGGTCATGTGGAATGGCTCCTTGTCCAACCCCTGCTTTCTGGAGTCCCTCAAGGCTCAGTACTAGGACTGCTTCTGTTTTCAATATACACTACATCACTAGGCTCTGCAATCACATCACATGGATTCTCTTACCACTGTTATGCTTATGACACCCAACTGTTCCTCTCCTTTCCCCCATCCTCCAATACCCTTGTTGCCACGCGCATCTCGGAATGTCTGGAAGACACCTCCACATCATCTCAAGCTCAACCTTAGTAAAACTGAACTCCTCTTCATCCTGGGAAAGACTGCCCTCACATGGACCCGTCAGTCACTGTCGAGGACGTCACAGTATCGCCTTCATCGACTGCGAGGAACCTGGGCGTAATCTTCGATGATGGACTATCCTGCACCCCCATCATCACTGCGTTGGCCCGATCCTGCAGATTTGCACTCTACAACATCCGCAGGATCCGGTCTTTCCTCACAAAGGACACGACGCAACTCCTGGTCCAAACGCTGGTCATCTCCCGCCTTGACTACTGCAACCCGCTCTTGGCTGGACTCCCAGCCTCTGCGACTAAACTGTTGCAATGTAGCCAGAACGCTGCAGCGCGCCTCGTTTTCAATCTACCCAAATTCTCCCATCTAACCCCCCTCCTTCGTGACCTCCACTGGCTTCCTGTTGCGGCCCGCATCAGATTCAAGACCATGGTGCCTTGAAGGCCGTCAACAGAACTGCACCCATCTACCTCCAAACACTGGTCAGACCACACAGCCCAGTGTGAGCACTTTGCGCTCTACAGGCTGGCCAGCTGGTACCGCCATCGCTAAGAGCAAACAAAGCCCGCCCAGCGAAGTCCCGACTCTTCTCTGCTCTGGCGCCCTAGTGGTGGAACGAACTCCCGACCAGTGTCAGGACAGCAGAGTCACTCGCCATCTTCCGCAAAAGACTCAAGACTCACTTGTTCAGACTTAACCTCGACCCCGCATAGCATGACTCCCTCCCCCAAAAAAATATAAAAAATGATATGCACTTGTATGTACTTACCTTTAGAACTTAAATCATACCACTTATGTACTTAAGGTATCCTTGATAAATAGCAGCTACTCTGCTCAGATGAGGGCTTGAAAATTGTTTCTATTCTTTCTACTTTATCAACGGTGATATGTTGTGGTTTCTTTCTTGTGACAGATGTACTTATTGTAAGTCACTTTGGACAAAAGCGTCTGCTAAATGCCCTAAATGTAAATGTAGATGTAGTGGTTTTGGCAACTTTTGGCAGTTATACGTGGAAAAGTGTCTGTCATCCTGACTGTCATCCTGTCCGTCCTACCGACTCTTCGTCACATTTCTTGTGAACTCACCATGTGTTTGTCTCCATCCACTATCGTGTTATTGTAGTTATTGTCTTGAAAAAAATTAACCGTGACGGTCAGCCCTCCCGACAGAGACTTCAGTGAACTTTCCCCCAGAAAACAGGAGTCACTCCCCACAAGTGAAAGAGTCAGACAGCGTCCTGTTTACTGATGGCGATTATGTAATTATGTAATTTAGAGCGAAAAACGTAACTTTGTCACTTTCCAGGATGCATGGTGGGTCAGGATCTCAATCACAATACATTATAACAGCATCCATATGATTATAAACAGTCAGCAGAAACATGTTTAGATTAACAGGAGGACACAGGGAGAAACACATTGGAAAAAAAACACGTCAACGTCATGACGTGTACAGTCACGCCTCTTTTGGATCTGCAGCGCCGGAGTGCAGTGCGAATTACACACTGGTGCAGCTTTACGCCGGAGCTGCTTGGTTCTGTGTGAACAAACAAAGGTGGAGAATTGGCGAACCTCCAATGCAGAGATAATGCAGAGTCTCTGTGAGAAAAGGGCTACTGAGTGAGCAGTACGTTTACCTGGGCAGCCCCATAAGAGCTGTGCTGGGCTGTGCTGGACTTGTTCTTACCAGAGAGCTGAGGCTCCACAGCTTTAGTGCAGTAGCCAGACGGAAACAGATCCAGCGCCCCCTCAAAGCCCTCCTCACCCTCCACACACTTCTCATAGATGAGAACTGGGTCTGGGACACAAATCAAATCAAATTTTATTTGTATAGCCCAAATTCACAAATCACAGTTTGCCTCAGAGGGCTTTACAATCTGTACAGAGACGACACCCTCTGTCCTTCGACCCTCGATTCGAGTGAGGAAAAACTTGCCCCAAAAAAAGCCCTTTTAACAGGGGAAAAAAATGCGGAAGAAACCTCAGGAAGAGCCACAGAGGAGGGATCCCTCTCCCAGGACGGACAGACGTGCAACAGTAGTTAGCATTTCTACCACGTAGCACATGATTCTACATCAGATACTACTGTATGTAAGGCCAATACCATAAAAGACAACTAGTTAGACCTGCTTCAAGAAGACAGTCTTTCTCTTGAACACTATAATGTGTAAGAGTGTGTTCCATTTGGTGTAAGCACTTACGATTGCACAGCTTCTTGAGTGATGTGATGGAAGACAGGGAGGAGACACTTATTCTGCCCTCTTGTAGTGTCTCAATGGGTTTGGCCTGCCTCAGGAAGTGCTGATAGAGCTCTGTCTGCAGTGGAGTCAGTCTGCGGGGAAACATTCAGTATGTTTTAATCAAACATCTTTCCTCACATATGGTTCATCATTATAAGAAAATACTACAAGGTACAGTATTAGCTTGAGGGCAGGGGTGATGCTCTGACGATGTGTCTGTGGCCTTATTTCCTGATTGAAATCAAGATCAATGTATGCATGTCTGTCTTCTAAACTCGTAAATAGAGTATATTTGGCTGACAATATAAATAAACTAAAGCTTTATGGTCGAAAAACATGTTTCTAAACAAAGTAAGGAAATGAAGAAAGTATCCAACCTTAAAATCTGTATTCATGCCAACAATTAACAATTACAACAGACCAACATCACTTACAGTCGTGGTGAAAAGTTAACATACACTTCAATAATGAATTTATTATAGGTCTTCTGAGAATGTGACCAAATCTGCTCGGTCAAAAATAAACATACAGTAATTCTAATATTTGGTTAAATGTCTCTTGGCCATTTTCACCTCAGTTAGGTGCTTTTGATAGCCATCCACAAGCTTCTGGTTGTCCTCTGGCTGAATTTTTAACCAGTCCTCTTGACAGAATTATTGAAGTTTAACTAAATTTGGTGGCTTCTGGCCCAGACTTGTTTCTTCAGCACAGTCCACATGTTCTCGATGGGGTTCAATTCAGGACTTTGGGAAGGCCATTCCAAAACCTCTATTCTAGCCTGATTTAGACATTCCTTTACCACTTCTGATGTGTGTTTGGTATCACTGTCCTGTTGGAACACCCAACCGCACCCAAGAGCCAATCTTCTGCTGATGAGTTTAGGTTTTCCTGAAGAATTATTCCATTTACTTTCTTTAGAGCAGCAGATCCACTGGCAGCAGAACAGCCCCACAGCATAATAGTACCAGCACCATGCTTGACAGTAGGTTTGGTGTTCTTGGGGTTAAAGGCCCCACCTTCTTTCTCTCCTCCAAACATATTGATGCTCCTTGTGGTCAAACAGCTCAATTTTAGTTTTATGTGACCACAGAGTTTTCCTCCAGAAGGTTTTTTCTTTGTCCATGTGATCAGCAGCAAACTTCAGTCGAGCTTTAAGGTGCTGTGTCTGGATCAAGGGCTTCCTTCTAAAATGGCAGCCTCTCAGCTCATGTTGACGTAAAACACATTTGACTGTGGACACTGACACCTGTCTTCCAGCAGCTTCTAACTGATTGCAGACTTGCTTTTTGGTGGTTTTTGGTTGACTCTTGACCATCCTGACCAGTTTTCTCTCAGCAACAGGTGACAGTGTGTGTTTTCTTCCTGATCGTGGCAGTGACACAGCTGTGCCATGCACTTTATACTTATAAACAGTTGTTTGTACAGTTGATCTTGGGACCTGTAACTGCTATGAAATGGTTCCAAGTGGGGGTAGCGATTTTGATTTCAAATAAAACGAAATTTGAGACCCTAAGGGAAATAACAGATAAAGAAGGGAGATATATTCTGGTGAAGGGGAAAATTGAAAATCAACTATTCACACTCATCAATATATATGCGATATATAAAAGCATTTTTCAAGAATTTATTTGAGGTCATTCTTCAAGAAACCGAAGGAATTTTGATACTGGGGGGAGGATCTCAACTCTACGCTTGATCAAAATCTAGATACAACCAGCACAAAGAAAAGCAGTAAAATACATGTTTCCCGATATATAAACACAGCCCTAAGAGAATTAGGAATAACAGATGTCTGGAGGGAACTCCATCCGCTCGAAAAAGACTTTACATATTACTCTGCTCCGCACTCTGTATATACGAGGATTGATTACTTTTTTATGAATACAGTTGATAGATTCAGAGTAGAAGAATGCAAGATAGGAGTGGCAGATCTATCTGATCATTGTATCCTCCACTTGACATTGAATATGAATAGCAGGAAAAGGAATACAGTATGGAGAATGAATGTTAGTGTACTAAATAACGCGGGATTTGTAGAGGAGATGAAAACAGAAATAAATACATACAGGGAAGAAAATGACAACGAGGAAGTGGATCCCATTATTCTGTGGGATGCAATGAAAGCAGTTATGCGGGGAAAACTCATATCACGATCAACATATCACAAGAAAGCTAGACTAAAACTATACCAGGAAAAGATCAAAGAACTTAAAAATTTGGAACAGCGGCATAAAAACTCAAAAGATCCGAGCTTAATTAAACAAATTCAGGAAGTGAAAACAAAAGTTGATGAGATACTAGGGGACGAAGTAGAAAAGAAAGTTAGGTACCTGAAACAAACTTACTACGAATCTGGCTCCAAAGCTACAAAACAACTAGCTAGGAGATTAAGAAAGCAACAACTAGGGACAACAATCCATAAAATTAGAGAACCCATGACCAACACACTAGAGATTGAACCTTGAAAAATAGATAAGGTGTTTGAAAATTACTGTAAAAAGTTATATACACAACCGGACTCGGCAGACGAGGGGACAATAAGAAACTTTTTAAACCAATTAGATCTCCCATCAATAGGAGAAGAACAAAACAGATGTATAAATTCATGTATCACAGCGAAGGAACTGGAAGAAGCCATTAATAGGTTAAAATCACTAAAACTCCAGGAAGCGATGGCTTCCCAGCCGAGTGGTATAAAATATTTAAAAAAGAGCTGGGCCCGATGTTATTGGCATCACTTAATGACACCCTAAGAAACGGAAAGATCCCACCCTCCTGGAGTGAAGCCATAATTACAGTACTCCCAAAAGAGGGGAAGGATAAAGAATTATGTGAAAATTATAGGCCAATATCGATACTGAACTGTGACTACAACATATATACTTCTATTCTGGCTAAGAGATTTGAGTCCTTTATGGCAGATCTAATTAATGAAGACCAGTGTGGCTTTATCAAGGGGCGTCAAACGCAAGACAATATAAGGAGGACTCTACATATAATCGAAGAAGCGCAAAAAAAGGGAGAAAGTGTAGTTCTGCTCAGCCTGGACGCAGAAAAAGCCTTCGACAGCGTTAATTGGAAATATCTATATCTGTGTTTAGAAAAATTTGGCTTTAATACAAACTCAGTAAAAGTAATCAAAACACTCTACCAAGCCCCGATAGCCAGAATAAAAGTCAATGGTAATCTCATCTTTAAGTTGGAAAAATCTACTAGACAGGGTTGCTGCCTATCACCGACTCTCTTTGCAATTTATATTGAGCCTCTAGCTCAAGCAATAAGGCAAGATGAGAACATAACAGGGGTAGATGTGAAGGGCACAGAGCATAAAATCTGGCTTTTTGCAGATGACGTTCTGATTAGTTTAAAACATCCGGATTCATGCCTCCCTAAACTTATGGAAAGGTTGGAGTCTTTTTATTACTTGTCAGGTTATAAACTCAATGTGGCAAAAACACAGGTTTTATCCATAAATTACACCCCATCCCAGGCCATCCAACAAACATTCAAATTCAAATGGAAAGCAAAAACTACAAAATACTTAGGTGTGACCCTAGTAGGAAATTTGACAAAATTATATGAAACTAATTACAGGGCACTGAATCAGGAAATTCAAAAAGATATGGAAAGGTGGTCGGTGTTGACATTGGATGTCAGCTCCAGAATTGAAATCATAAAGATGAACGTACTACCGAGAATCCTATATCTGTTTCAGTCGCTACCAACAGAAATTCTGACTAAACTCACTCTAGATGTACGGTTTACAGTGGTTAGGAAATACAATTTAGAGAGGGAAATCAAAATCTTGACTTGGGTGGCCCATGATCCTACATTTAAACCAGGGACAATTGACAGTAGTTTTGAAAGGTGGACAAATACTGGTATAACAGCACTGTGTACAATGATTGACAGGGGCAAAATTAAAAACTTTCAGAATCTCAAGAGGGAATATGGCTTGGAGGATTTCGACAAGTTTAGGTATCTCCAAGTTAAAGATTTTTTTGAGAAAGAAATCAAACCGGATCTTCCCCAAGACCTGAATAAAGTGATTGTGACATTATGTAAGGCATATAAAAATAACACTGAGAAAGTGATTTCATTATTATATCAAGGTCTAAAAAAGAACAGAGGAACCTCCACATTGTATATTCGAGACAGATGGGTAAAAGAGAGTAGGACACCGCTAACAGAGGAGGACTGGTATAACATATGTGATAAACAACGAACCACCACAAGCTCCAGGATGTGGAAAGAATTCTGCTGGAAAAATATAGTCAGATTCTTTATTACTCCTGAAACTAAAAACAAATTCTTATCCATACAACAAGCAAGCTGGAGACAGTGTGGGGAGCAGAAAGCAGGTCATACATATATTTTTTGGGAATGTACTAAGGTAAAAAAAAATACTGGAATGATATATGGGTTGAATTGGGGAAAATACTGGGATACAAACTACCAATGTCATTTGAGGTGTTATATCTATGTAACCTGACAAGGGAAATTGTACAGTGTGAGGACAACTATCTGGTCAAGATACTTCTGGCTGTGACCAAGAAGGCAATCACGAGGAAATGGTGTAGTGAAGGCTCTCCCACTCTGAGGAACTGGTTGGACACAGTCGAGGAGATATACAATATGGAAAGACTCACATATATACTGAGACTCCAACAAACGGAATTCAACACTAAATGGGACAAATGGACAACGTATAAATCTCACTGCAGAGGCGCCACTGGAGACTCTGAATGAAGTTAAAAACATTGTAATACCACAACAAAAGTCATGTATCCCTCTGACACTGCTGTTTTTCTTTCGTGTTTTTTTTTTTTTTTTGTTGCTGTTTTTTTCTCCTTAAAATTAAATAAAGAATGAGTTATAAAAAATAAAAATAAAAAATGAAATGGTTCCAAGTGACTTTACTGACTTGTTCAAATCAATACAATGCGGGGCTCCTTAGAATTTCCCATTGTAGTGTTTTTGGCTGAGTCTAATGGCTGTATCAAACAAGCCCTATTAAAATGGTCCCAGAAAAGTCACCAGCTGTCATCAATCAGAATCACTCAGAAGAAGTTAAAAGGTCATGCTACAAAGAAAATGTTATTCACCAACTTTCTATAATCACCTAAATTGATTGTTCAAGTTACTGTTTGAATAATTTGATCCAGCAGATTTGGTCACATTTTCAGAGGACCTATGATAAATTCATTATTGAACCAAACTTCATGAATGTTTTTTGTGACAAAGTAGAGTAGAATTGTAGAAATCACTGGAACTGAAGACTGCCATGATATACATGTTCTTTACAAGTGTATGTAAACTTTTGACCACAGCAGTAAATATTTAGGTCAGCAAACACCAAGTGAAGGAACCTACCTGCAGCACACAACCTGTTCAATCTTCACAGGGAGATATTTTGACAAAATGTCAGATGTTCTCCTGATTAAACACCTGTGGAGGCACAACACGGACAGTATTAGAGAGGGATGTATAATATAGTTAAATACAAATTAAACATATTCACACCCAGTGTTGGAGAGTATACAAGCATTTGTACCCAGAGTATACTCATGTAGAATATCACATGACATGGTAAAGGTATGTTTGAGTCAAAATTCAAACAAGAGAATTAACTGTAGCTATAATTTTAATTACAATGTGCAGCCTCAGTGACTGGCACAGCCTCACCTGTTCTTTACAACAATAAGAAAGTAATAAAACATTCAAAAAAGGAAATATACATGTTTAAAATGCTTTGAGCTCCTCACCTGCTGACAATACTGATGAGCTCCTTGAGTTTCTCCTCCCCAGTCTGTCTGTCTTTATCACTGGCAGCTGCATCTCGACCCTTCAGGATTGGAAGCTCAAATCGCTTTTTAAACTCCTGGGCATTGCCTGCCATTAAGGTGAAAAAACAAAACAAATAACAGGATCTATATAAAGAGCAGAAATAAGTCCCATGTTTTTGGGCTGCTTACCAAGGATCCCGGCATTAACAAAGTGGACCAGACTGAAGTACTCCAGCAGGTCGTTTTGGATGGGAGTGCCTGATATCAGCACTCTCCTCTGGGCACTCATGGCATTGAGGGCCTGATATGTCTGGTTGTCGGAGTTCTTCAGTCGATGGCCCTACAGCACACACACCTATTAATGTGACATCATGGTGTCCAGAGTCAGTGATAGCTCTGAAGTATAAAGGAGGAGATGAAGTACCTCATCACAAATGACAAGTCCAACTTTGCCCTTGTGCAGAACCTCAGCATGCAGTCGAAACGTCTCATATGAAATGATGAGGATTGGGGTCGGTACTCTCAAACCATGCTGAGACATGAAGTTCACTAGAGACAGAAAACAAACCAAACACTGAGCAGACAGTTAAGAAGCTCTGCATTTTATCTAGTTGAAGCAGCAGTTGCCTGGTCATACATCAGCAGACATCATCCCTGAGTGCCTTGTTGGATAATGGATAATAATGAGATGCGTCAGATTTTACTAACTTGCCAAAAAAAAAAAAAAATGAAATCAGACAGAGGCAGTGTAAATAACTAAATGTTATATAAGTTAAAGACAACATGACCTCAGTGTGTCACAATTTCCACTCTAAATCAAAAATCCATTGAAATGAGCTTTCAGTTTCAATCATTGGAATCAAAAGCAGTAATCTCCCTCTCTTTTTTCTCTCCAACCATGCCTATTTACACATGTCATAGCTTCAAAGCTGACACAGCTAGCTTAGTGTTATCCTGCAGCTATCTTAGCATTAGCCTGCAGCATCACTTCCAGACTCTTCTTCTGTGTGATAAAGACAATCAGCTGACAGAGGAAACTCTGACAGTGTTAGATGTTCTTTTCAGAGATCCTTTATTTGTTTGTTTGTGAAGAGGGTTCACTTGGACAGATTTAGTGAATATTATTTCAACTTGTCTAACCCTAAAATGCAAAAAGGTATCAGGATAAAGTCAAGCTGTTGTTGTAAAAAATCTTTTTAAAGAAGAGTTTAAAATGTATCTGACAGCTGTCAGGACATAAAAGCAGTGATCTGTTGATCTTTACTAGGACTGCACCTAATGATTATTTTTTTATCGATTATTTTTCAATTAATCTATTATTTTGTAACAGCGAATTTACACAAAATAACATTTTAAAACTTGTCATTTATATTCCAATAATTTATTTAATCATCTTCAATCATCAACAAACAAATATGACAAAGTATGCACTGCAGGGCGTTATTCCACAACAAAAAATAACCCAGGTTTTAACTGATAATCTGTGTAATCCTAATATACATTACGTTTGGGTGGGGACAAAAAGTAAACTGGACTTAAAGTCCAACTCTCGCCAAAATGCAACCTAGGCTTTTTTTCTGAATGTACCCGAGTCAAACCTTCGTGTAAAAGCATAATTACGACGAAAAAGCCACCTTTAAGATTTACTGTAGTTTCGTTTTCGGGTCAAAATCATTTTTAATTGCATGCTACGGGCAACTTTATGGTAGCATCAGAATCGCTATTTTTAAAACACTAAGAAGACTCGACACAACATGAAACAACAACAACTCACGATAGCAGTAGCAGTAGCCGTCCTGCCAGTCGAGATGCATCGATCCCCTAGTGCGGCATAACATGGAGCTTTCTCCTTCGTGTTACGCCGCACCCGGGATCGACGTATCTCGATTGGCAGGACGGTGGTGAGCGGAGCAAACAGCTGCTAAGGTGAGTTGTTCAAAAACCTTCTTTTTAGTAAACTCTGTGTACACAAACAATGTTCTCAACGCTTGTGTTCATGTGTAGAGACCCTGGTGATACTACGAGCAAAGTTTCATGTTGTGTCGAGTCTTCTTAGTGTTTTAAAAACAGCGATTTTGATGCTACCATAAAGTTGCCTGAAAATAATTTTGACCCAAAAACGAAACTACGGTAAATCTTAAAAGTGGCTTTTTCGTCGTAATTATGCTTTTACACGAAGGTTTGACTCGGGTACATTCAGAAAAAAAGCCTAGGTTGCATTTTGGCGAGAGTTACACTTTAAGCATGGATAAATGCTACAGAGGGAACACAACAGACATTTCTCTGTGTAGCTTTAAGTTTCACTTTGGTATTCCCCAGTTTAAAACGCAGTAATGATCTGCCTCATCCTGGTTGTTATCCTACTGTTATTTTTTATCTGCGGATGAGGACAAACGGTCATTAGTAGAACCAGCATGCCGGTGGCATAACAACATAACAGCTTCGTCTTTCCGGTAACCTTATCAGCAGAGGTTCGGAACTAGACACACACGGACCATTGAGTGACACTCCCACACCAACCTGCAAGCATTTTACCGCACCGCCGGATTAAACGTGAATCCAGCTGCCCTTGGATTATTCCGCTTCAAGTGCTAGAGCATGGCAGTAGTACTGCTTACATCCTCCGTGTCCCCTCGCACCAGCCCTAATCTTTACTAATCCAGACGTGACAGTCTCACAATCAGAGAAATCAAAGATTGAATCGAATCGTGACCTTAAAATGGACGGTCAAATTGGATTTGCAGCATTGTGACACCTCTACTGTAACCACATGGACTAAATGAAGAGCTAGACAGACTTGAGGTGTTTTCTTTAAACTGAGCCTAACTTGGATTATTTTCATTTGATAGAATATGTTGGAAATATCACTGGAACTGGTTTTGTTGATTTGTTTTGATTTAACCACAAGATGGTGGTCCAATGTGTGAAGGAAAGACAGGAGCAGCTGATACTCAGGAAGTAGAGCGGGTCATCCAGTTAACGGATGTGACAAGTGTTGTAAAGCGCTTTGAGCTGTCAGTAGACTGGAAGAGTGCTTTTGAAAGTCCTTTTACCAAATGTTGTGTGAATAAAGTAAAGAGAGCCCTCCTCCTTCCAGCTGACCCCCCGATGCTAACTCTAGCACATATTGAGGTAACCCTTTATCACATGAGCAGATTGACTGCAGATATTCATAATGACAGAGTGGGGAGAGATAACCTACCTAGCTGTCTATTGATTGCATCCTTTGAACCTCCATCGATGGCAACTGGTGTGACACGTCCTCCCAGCCACTTTCCCACTTCATTGTACCAGTTGCGAACCAGACTGGAAGGTGAAACCACAATGGCTTTGTCTATCTCTGGTTTAGCATCAGGGCTTTGGCGTAGCAGGGTCCACATAAGGGTAATGCACTGCAGAGTCTTCCCTAGGCCCATCTCATCAGCCATGATGCAGCCGTATGATCCGGAGATGCGTCTGCCCATCACACACTCCCACAGGAACTTCACCCCCTCAACAAAATAAACACATCCATTTTTCATTTAAAAGAAAAACAAAAAAAAATCATTTATGCTCTCTGAAACTTTTTCTGGAGATTAAATTACATCTAATGGTCCTCTTCACATCTCAGGGAGGAAGACTGTGACAAGTAATTGAAAGATAAAAAAAAAAAAAAAAAAAAAAAAAAAAAAAAAAACACAGGTAAGAAAAGGAAAATCATTTCTTAATCTGTTTTACACATTAAAGTGTGTTTACAGGTCTATTGCACATGTTTGAGGCTCCAGGGAAAGCTGCATGTTATCTAATAACCTGCTTCTAGTGATGTCACCCAGAATTGCATTTAGGGTAATTTAAGCACCATTTTTTGAAAAGGAAGAGGAATGTATGGAATAAAAGTCGATCTTTCATAGAGTTTTAAAGAGTGTAATGTGCATTATAGGAGTGCAATGATGGACCAGTGGACTGCTTTAAAAAACCCTAAGCCTACATTACCCACAGGGCAACTCACTGGAGGTAATTTAACATATTACATGCAGTTTCCTCTGGAGCCACACAAGGCTTTATACTACTTTAATATGTACAACGCTTTAATGTGTAAAATTGGTGGTAAGTTTCTGAAGAGAAACACTTCATCAATGTAAGGTTATATATATCTTCTGTTTAAAACTATTGAAAAACAAAATTTTTGGTTTACCTCTCTCTGATGGGGTCTGAGCACTTTTCCTAAAACTGGATCCACGACAACATGGACTGGGAGTTTTTCTCTGGATGGGACAAACACCGGTCTTGTCAAACAGATTGCCAAACACTGATGTAACACACGGCATGGTTTATGTCTACTTTATGCCTTTACATTCACTCCACACAGGAAGGGAAGACTGAAACTAAAACCCATTTTCCACTGGTCAAAAATCCCACTTAAGCCTGCTAAGATCAGGCTTTTGTGTGCAATGGGAATGTGTAAACTCGGTATTTACACCCGGGTCAATTGACTCTGCAGTAGAACCAGGTTTTTATCATCTCAGCTCGGCTGAGATCTAAACAAGACTCGGGTGAACACGCTAAATTCCGCCGCGCGAAGTGATGACACATTATCAACATCCGGTGGTGGCGCATAAATAAAGAGGAATTTGGGATGTGTCTATTCAAGGACGTTTTATTACTGCACACAGCGTTGGAGGTGGAGCCCCATTCATTCCTATGAAAGCTGCTCAGTAGTATTTGAAGCCAAAAAAGCTTGACTTCCTGCCTGTGAAAATACCTGGATTACCGACCGAGCTGGCTAACTGCCATTTATGCGCCCAGTTAACTTGAAGGGGGATGAAAGAATTTAGTCATACGCCTCTTCTAGACTTTCCAAATGTTATTGGACTGAATGGCTCAAATTATGACAGTGAAACAAGTCATTTCATGGGAGTTGTGATGCTCAAATAATTTATCCACCATTTTACAGACGCTGGGTCTACAGTTGTTTTCTCTTCTGTTAAAACTGTTTCCGGCACATTCGTGATGTGAAACGTGACATCAGTGGCATACAACATAACACTTCAGATAAAAATCACAGATGGGCTGCCTTGCCTGCGGGAACTGGGAATAGGGTCAATAGGCAATTTTTAGGAGGTTGACTAATTTTGGTGAAAAAGCAGTAATTGACTGCTCCTGTTTGGAGTATCCACCATACAAACTTGGCTCATGCAGCTTTAACTAACAAGACGGCCTTTTCACAGGAGATGAAGTCAAAGGCTAAGTCGATGTGTATGTGTTTTGAACTTACTTGTCAGCTTTGATCAGGTCATGAGCACTTAAAGATGCAGGCTCATAAAGAACCAAAGCATCTTCACCGAAGGGATCGTGAAGAGCTCTCCTGACTCCTGCTCGCTTTAGACCAAGTGCCCTGATTCCCAGAGAGCCTGTGGGTCATTCATCAAGAGATCAGTAACTGTTCACCTATTCGAAACATGAAAAAAAAGCTGTGGTGACAAATCAAATATTACCTGTGTAATTTGGAAGAGGGATCTTAAACGGCTTGGAGAGGATACTTCGAATAAATGCCTCCTGCACAAAAGATGATAAACCAGTGAGCCCAGTCACCCATCACTGTACTCACATACACAATGTATGCATAGTACTCAACACTGCTTACATGTTTGTCACCATCCATACATGCAGGCCGATTGCTCAGCTGTGTCAGAGGCTTCCTGAAGGGAGACACAGGGATTCCTCTCAACTCATCATCACCTCTCTGTCTTTTCTCCTGTGAAACAGCAGTACACACTTGTCAGGTCCCACACATTCAACTCATTAATTGCAATGTTTCACTCACTAAATCCAACAGTTTTCCTCAGTTTCTAAACAAGACAAGCTTGTTATTATGAAGACAAACATCTCGCACCACCCTCCAGCTATACTCCTGTTTGTGCCTCATTTATCCATTAACTACACATATCATATCATGTTCCACTTTTATGTGAAAGCTTTGATCAAACTGTAGGAACTCATGGCAAACATGTTATGAGAGATTCAGCAATTCATTGTTTAAAATATCCGCTTCGATAAGACATTCTGGGGATTATAAATACAGCAGTTATCAAAACAATCTTTGTAGAAGTAAACCCTGGTGAGTGAGTCAGATGATGCTGATGTTAGTTTACTGTTAAACAGTGTGTACACAGTAAAAAAGAAAAGATTTAACTGGCAGATATACTAAGTTTGTCTCCATACAGACCACACAACAATAGGGTTGATCTGCACTAATCTCCACGTGTCCGCTTTGAATGTTTCATATTCAGAGCTGCCAAGTCTCACGCATTGACCGTGAGACTCACGCAATTGAGCATCTTCACAAAGTCACACGCTAATCCTCATATGTCACATGGTGAGAATCATAAATCGCCTTTTTATTTTTTTCCCCTCTAATATATTTCCTACTTGGGCCCTATTCTGCCTGATTGGCTTACCCAGATTTTAACCCTAACCAATCATCAGTCCTCATGCCTAAATCTAACCAACCCAATGAAAGGCAGCAAGTACCAACCAATCAGAGGCAAAGCAGGGGCAGTCATGTCGTCACATCTCAGGAGGAAAACAAACTTAAGCCGACAGGCTGCAAACATTAAAAAAATATTGTGAGCTGAATAATGATGTCTTTCAACTGAAGCAGAAGGTCAAACGGTAGGTAACCATCTCATTCTGATATGAATTATGTTATTTTTCTAGGTTAATAAAATGTGTCCTTCAAAAGTCACCACAGTTTACAGACCATGGAAAATTATATCGATCCAGACAATAACTTCTTCTGTAACATAACTGATAATATCTGCTACTACTACTACACAGAGGAACAGCATAATCAAACCATAAGGACAGTTAACAGCTTGTCAATAATACACTTCAACTGCAGAAGCCTGTATGCAAACGTCAACAACATCAAGGAATACTGAAGTCAGTTTACACAAACGTTCAACATAACTGCCATATCTGAAGCTTGGATCAACCCTGGTAAAGGCAGAAACTTTTAATCGGACAGATATGAATTCAGTTATATAAACATAAAAAAATAAGAGTGGATGAGGAGTGGTTCTGAATGTAGACAAACACCGGAATTATATAGCGTTAGAATGTATAGAGTATAACAACTGAAATCTGCATAGAGAAAAACAAAAAATTTAATAATTAGTTGTTTGTATATACAGGGCACCAGGGTCTAGTATTGAATCTTTCAGGGACTGGATGGAGGAAATGTTTTCAGAAAAAGGTCAGACAGTACTTTTCATTCGTGGGGATTTCAATATTGATCTGTTGAATCCAAATAAACAAAAACTGAATGAAGGATTCATCAACACAATGTACAGTATGAGCCTATTTCCAAAAATTACCAGACCCAGTAGAGTAACAGCCCACTGTGCCACTTTAATAGATAACATATTCACTAATGATATAGAAAACCAAACAATGAGCAGACTATTAATTAATAATATCAGTGACCATCTACTAGTTTTCACAGTCTGTGACATTAAACAAAAAAAAGATCACACGGGACCAGAAACCAATGAACAATGCCCTAAAACAGGATTTACTGGCACAAAATTGGGAAATATTATAGAAGGAAAAGGATATTGACAGGGCATGAAACATTCTAAGGAATATTGATATCATTATATGATTCAAACTGTCCCATAAAACAATCCTGCAGAAAACATAAATCTAGAGATCATCCATGGATCACCAGGGGATTACAAAACCCCTGCAAGAAGAAAAATACACTGTACAAAGATTTCATAAGAGGCAGCTAATAAATTTAAAAAATATAAGAATAAGTTAACTAATATTACAAGGAGATGTAGGAAGGACTACTACAGTAAAATATTAGATGATAATAAAATAATGTTAGAGGAATATGGTATATATTAAATAGTATTATTAGAAATGTTTCTAAACCAACAAGCTATCCTCAGTAATTTATTGATAATGAAAATTATAATATGGACGATGTGGTAAATAGCTTTAATAGATTTTTTGTGAGTGTTGGACCAAACTGATCCACCGGTGTCAACAGAAGAATTGAAAGATAATTCTATAGAAAGTGTCTATGTGTAGAGTGTCAGACTGGATTTAAAAACAGAAATCACTAGTTTGCCTTTTGAGCTCATTGATACTGTGAGCTCCGGGGATTTACAGGACAGGAGCTAGTTTTTGAGGCTGTGTGGGTCAAACACACTACACTTCTTCTTTTTTTTTTTTTTTATCTGTTTCAGAGATGTCAGGGAAGAAGCACAAAGTCCTGCTTTCATTCTGGCCAGTGATAATTTGTCTGAATCTTTCTTGCTTCATCAGATTTTATAATTATTTGTATTTCTTCTTGTGCTGGTCCATTATGAACAATATGTTTTTTAAGGTGGGTTGAGAGGGGCTGCCTGAAAAATGACAGAAAAAGACTGAATAATGATATCACAACAGTCGTATCTTAATGTAGACTATGTGTATGAACATCTTTCTAGTCACTAATTTACTGTTAATATTTCTTGCATGTTCTCTGGTATATTCAGAGTAAAGACATAGAGGCAGAGAGCACGCAGAGGCCAACAGGACAGGGAGAGTAGCTGGCATGGAGGTGAGTGAAAAACTGAGCAAATAGTGATGGTTAAGACCAAACAATGACATCACAACAGTCCGATCCTACTGTTAATTTAAAATGAGATATTACTCTAAATCTGGCTTCAAACCTTTCGCCAGTGGCCAAAGGTCCCTTCCCCCAAAGTCTCAGTCCAAACCTTTGGTGAAACTCGACAGCCCTGATATTCGTACTCACACTTCTACATGTCCACTCGTCATCATCTTCACATGAATCTCCAGCCTGCTTCCGTTTGGCAACCTGACTGGGGGCCAGACTACGTCTCTGGGATTAGGATTTTATACGAAGATAGACATTAGATGGTGTAAAATGGAATGCACCTGAATGCAGCCTGTAGCATCATAGTAATAATTCGGCCTGCTTACCATGGTTCTTGTTTCCTCGACGTGCCTGTTGTGAGTGAGCTGTCCGTAATGTTAATGTGTAATGTTAGCCTCCTCACAGCTAACCCTCAGTTTGCAGCTCTGCCCGCGTCATCTCCACAGCATATGACAATACAGCTGTAGGCCGCTGACTAACACATAGTACTGTCAGCAACACTTACTGTCGTCATCTTCGGTGACAGAACAGTGACAACGGCTGTACTTTTAATTGAAACAGCAGGTTCCTCTCGGTTTAGGTTCGCTTTGTATTAAAGTTCGCGCTAAATTTTGCACAACACTACGGCAAGCAGGAAAGGTCGAACAGAACGCTGTGTGAGTGTAGGTTGGCCGCTCAGCTACGAGCAGAGGTGCAGCACATTTTCATCCGTTCATGTCCTTGCTGTTCACACTGGACACGCAGGAAAGTGGTGAAAAACATGGATGTGGGAACTGAAACGAGGCCATAACATGTGTCGAATTGACAAGAAAGCCCAAGTAATTAAGACTTTGTCAGAAATAGCGCTTCACGAAGTTTATAATGTTCCTCCTAACTCAACAATTGACTAAATTGAGCGATTTTATAAGGGAGGCTGGGGATTTCTCTCCCTCTTCATCTTCTTGCTCTTGTTGACTGTAGTTGATGTGGCTGCTTTGACCTATAGCACGTTGGTGTTCACGTTTACCGCCTGCTTTAGTGTAAAACGTTCTCAAATTGATGTAAATGATTGTAAAACCTTTTAGCTAATGTTATCCTGGCCCGTCAGACTGACAGGCCAGGATAATATTAGCAGCACGCTGACAGTGTGCTGTGTTTGAGACACTAACAGTAACATCCTGCCAACAGCCACCTGAACAAACCTGTAGTCCACTATACTTTAGAGGAAAGTATTGCACTTACCCCATCTCTCCATTTATCAGTTCAACATCAAATGTAGGCTACAGTTATGGATAAAAAACTACTCAAACGGTAGGCTACACAGTGTCACCTCAGCCAGCTACAACAGGCCTGTTTCATCACCCAGTGATTTACTCAACTCGTGAAATGATGCTGACATTTCTTTACATTCCTTCACACAGGAGCCTGAATGTTTTCATACTAGTATATCATTCTTTATTTCCCTCTTTTTTTACTGCATGTAGTATCAGTAATCTAATTGCATCTTTTTTCTGCAACTTTACCAGAATACAGTCACCCCTTTTTTTTATCCTAATTACGTTACCCCCTTAGATGTGTTCTGTTACTGGCCAAGCCTGCAGATACCAATCATTTACTTGTGATGGGATAACGGCCAAATAAAGAATTGCACTCATGGCTGTTCTCGGTTTCTGTATCTTGTAGCTACACGCTCATTTGGTTTATTTAGCTCCATAGTTTTCCTATTTTATGGTCTTACCAATCTTTAATCAATTAACTATTCCCCTTTTTCCCCACACAAGAATTTTATTTTCCTAAAGGCGTTTCCAGTTTACCTTACCTGACCTGGGTGTGTTGCTGTCTCTGATCATGGAGTCCACACACACACACACACACACACACACACACACACACACAATCATTTCTAGTTGGCACTAGGATTGATACAATTAAATACAATCAAATATGTCAGAAATTCACTTTTTTTAAATGGTGTATTTGAGTTTGTTTAATGTTTGATAAACTCTGTCAACCAGTAGGTGGCAGCATCTCCTTTCTTTACATTCAGGTGTGTACATGCTGTAGGGTGCACACTGTGATGGTATTACCAGTAATGCACTTTGTTCTGTGGAGGAGATTGAAACTCTATTTTGTGTTCACATCCTCGGAAAGAGTAGCCATGATATTTTGATGACTGTTCAAAGGGATGAGGGGAGATAGTGCAGTCTGCTCTTTTCCCCATCACTCAGGATTTTAATCACTAAAGTAGTGTTTTCTCCAGATGAATGTTTTATGGTTGCATGTCTCCTCCACCCACCAGGTAAAGTTACATGAAATAATCAAATGCGAAGGTCCCAAAATGAAAAGTAAATCAGTCAGTTTAACATAAATTCTTTTTTCACAAATGTCTTTGGTAACTGAACAATCATCTGATTAAGACCTTGGTCATTCATCTTTATCTATAAACAATAGAAACGGCATACTCTCTGTGTAAAACTGTATGTTGTTGATGTATGGAAGATTTAAAATGCCAAGCAAACCAAACAATGAAATTAAAGTAAAATACAATACAATTGTATGTAGGGAAGAACAGGGTAAGAGATGCCACTTTTTACATTGGATAATTTTACTGCAAAATAAAAGTGTATTTGTTTCAAATAATAGTTACTATATATACCTCAGGTGGTTGTGTGCCCATGGAAATTAAAGCAAGTTATCAACTATGATGGTTTTCTGAACAATAACCAATAAAAAACAGAAAGGAGACACAACTTGCCCCAAGGTGGGGCTAAATTGATCATGGGGTCATGGTAAATTGAGACCTCTGGGGATAAACAGCCATCATTAAATACAGATATATAAATGAGACGAAATAAAACAATTTTGAGATGATTTTAAACTTTATTAATGCCATCAAGGGTTAACCCAACTCATACTTAAAGGGTCAAACCACATGTTTGTGTGTGCTTGTTAAACATCTTTACTGAACATTTTCAGTAAAGATGAAACTGTAATGTTTGTGTGTAGCTACACAGAGAATATATGTATGTGTACAATGTATTTGTGTGTAGCTGAAACTTAACATTAGTCACCAATTGGGTATTTATCACATTTTATCAACATTGTAAGACTTGTAATGATTGCCCCATTCACACTGCCCTTTGAGTGCGGGGATCCTGCGCCTCTGATGCACCACCAGAGGTAGTATCAGTGGCACAGCATTGGCGAACCGAACCAGTGTGAACGGATAAGCCGGTGGCGTGACGATCTGATGGTGTTCACTGTCTGATAACTATACAGATACTTCACTCAACAAAATAAAGAGAAATGTGCCACAAAGCAACATAACAGGACCAAACAACAGTAAAGTAGTAACTGGTAGTGTCTTTGGCAACTTATATGAGGAAAAAAATACAGCAGTTATACGTGGTCATTCTGTCTGTCATCCTGTCCGTCCTACTGACTCTTCGTCACATTTCTGCCCGAAAAAAGCGTCGGTCAGCCCTCCCGACCGGAACTTCAGTGAACTTTCCCCTAGAAAACAGCATCCCTCCCCGCGACTGACAGAGTCAAAAGACGTCCTGTTTACTGATGGCGATTGTGTAGGTTTTGTAATTTAGAGCAAAAAACATAAACATTTGTCACTTTCCAGGATGTTTGGTGGGTCAGGATCTCAATCACAACACATTATAACAGCATCCATATGATTAAAAAACACATTTAGATTAACAGGAGGACACGTTGAAAAAAACACAGACGCGTATCGTAACGCCTCTTTTGGATCCGCAGCGCCAGCTTTCTGTGTGAATTACACACTGGTGCGTATTTATGCCAGAGTTGCTTGGCTCTGTGTGAACAAACAACGGTGGAAAATTGGTGAACCGCCGCTGCGGCGATAATGCGGCGACTCTGTGTGAAAAGGGCTTGTGAAACACAGAAAGTTTGTGTGTGTGTGTGGCTCAACTTGCCCTAGAATCACTGGCACATTTTACCCCACAGCCTCCATTTTGACAAAACTGTTTCAGACAGTGGCTCAGAGTTTATGACCTTGTTTTATAGCTTACAGTGACTTAAATGAACATGTAATAATGTCCAAAACATTCTTATTTTATTGTAGATACAGGGTTGATAACTTGATGAATATACTGAGCAGGACAATAGTCTTTTTTTGCTCTGTTTTGCTCACCACTCTCTCCATGTGCTTCAGTCCAACATGAATAGGGTAATGTGAAGTGTACCAACTTACCCCGTGTAAGGGAAATTCTCCTTGTTGGGGTAGAGAGGTGCTAATTCTCTCTGTGTGATGAATCAGATCTCTTGAATACATGCAGCATGGAGAGAAGACCCACAGTGTTCTCTCCAGTCTTCCAAATGTTTCAAACTTTAATACAACAGACCAGTGGTTACATACTTTATGACAGTTGTTAATCACTTCTTCCCCAAACAATGACCCCCTGATGTTTGTGTTGATCATGCCTTTCCCAGGGCAGTGACCTTTGATGTGTTATTGGACAGCAAGTGTCATCTTATCTATCCTATCTACCATAAGTGATGACATTTTATATACAAAGGGTCAAAGGTCAACTTCACTGTGACATCATAATATTCTGCAAAAAATGTTTATTCAACACCACAGCTCAGGAACAGCAACTTGACTGATGTGCGGTGGGATACATACATTTTCCCTTCAGTATCAGCAGTGAAATGCACTCCACCTCTTCAATCTTTTTTCTGTGTTGTGAATTGATTTTAAAGTGGCATGGGAAATCTATGTCACAATGAAAAGCAAATTGTTCTGTTACTGAAGATAAAAGGTTAAATAGTAGTACTTTTTGTGTGTGCCAAGAAATTCAAACTCAGTCATTTTAAACTGACAAGCAGGTAAAAATGTTTAAAAGCTCAGCTCCCTTGTTCGTGTTACATTACTGACAGTCATCATAACCACTACAATCCCTCGTGTACAAAAAGTTAAGGGGATAGAAGCAGAAATTGCGGGAAGCCCTAAAAGTGCTGCTGAAAATAAGCAAAACTCAACAATGATGGTGGATAAACTAGTACAGATCCAGTCTGAAGCCTCCTGAACTGCAATCCATAGCTGCCAACTCTCACGCTTTCGTCGTGTGACACACGGTTTTGCCTGGCAACTATGCAATCACACTCATCGAGGTCACCCTAACATTTAAAATCTGGATAAATACATTAGTGATTTCCTTGCCAACCAATATGACAGGCTTCCTGGAGCAGCTGACAGTATTTCCCAGCAACAGTTAACACTGTAGCCTTTGAGGCTAATGTTAGCTAGCATGCTACTGTTGACCGAAACTTAAAATCTCACCTCCAGTTCTCTCTGAAGAAATGAAAACCTGTGTTGACCACTCATCCAGACTCATTTAACCTTCTGCTTTTTTTTTTTCTCACTGCAACGCGTTACTACAGCAAGCTGTTGCACCACGCTAACCTCCATTTTGTTTACGTCTGCTTCCCCATGAGATCACGTGACAGGGATCACATGTCAGCTCAGCTTAAGCCTGCAGAGCCATAAAGCCAGAGTGCTGACGCCACACCCACGCTGCTGCGCAGAGCGGTGATCACAGAGTTCATAATGTGTCATGTGTCCATATTGCAGCAAATTCAACACTGCACTTCCCTGGGTCCTCAGAAACAAACCTGCCAAGTGTGAAGCAGATCAGATGAACGGACAGACTAACAGAAATTCCTCTCTTTAGAAATAGATGCACATTTAGCAGAGCCAGACAAGAGACTGTTCAAAATGTTTTATTATGTATAATGTACAAAAATAGTGGTCAGAAGACATTTTAGAATACATTGTGAACAATTCTGAATATGTTTGAGATAATACCGTACCAGGACATATATGAAGTCTATGAACATTTCTGACAGGCTCACAGAAGAATACCTTATATCTTATGTAATGGGTCATGATATACAGTACAGGTCAGAGTCATCATGTAAGAGCAGTGCACTGCAAACAGTGAATCAGAGAGGACTCTGGGTGCAGAGTGTTGGGTCTGTGGAGCCTCAGTAGGCTCAGGCACTCCTCACTGGGTGGTGGTACATGGAGCAGGGCAGGCTGGATTACAGTTAAGTCTTTAACACTCATCCACATACAGCTAGTTAAGCCCTTCTCAGTAACACTTTATCTGAAGCTGTCTCATTCAGGATTATGAGACATCATACTCATATTTTGGGCCTTTACTAAATAGTTGCAATTAATGTAATGGTAAATTAAAATATTGTCTGATAAATGTAAAAATCTATTAGATCATCTATAAAATGCATTGTCCTACAGCTAAAGATGGGGGATATATGATTTTCACACGTGTTAATAAAGTCAATTAATAATTTTAGTTAGCAAAAACATTTGAAAATAGAATAGCAAAATACATTCTGAAAAGACATTTTGTTGTTCCCTTTCGTCAGGTTCCTCCTCATACTTTGCTTTGCCTCAATTGTCTCTCTTCAATGTAAAGATGTATGGGCAGTGTGGCAGCCAATAGTAGGCAACCAACAGAGCAGCAGCAAGAGCTGTGATTAGCAAGTTTTGGTGTGTTGTCGGGGTGAGTACATTAAGTTCAAATGTTTTAAATGATTAGAATATAACACTCACTAACTTTTATACTGGTGGCATGCTCCAGATTCCATATGGTTCATAACCATCATGCTATGAGACTAATGTCAAATCTGTTGGCAAGAAATAATACATTGATGAGTACAGTAGCCCACTATATCTACAGCAATATAGATGAAACTGGTTTCTGGGTGTCTCAAAATGTACTTCAGGTAAAGTGTTACTGACTTCTGAAAGGTCCAGTTTGTAAGATAGTTGAAAAGGTCTCATTCCAGACTCATCAGATACCAATGCTTTTGGTTGGTGGCCAGCCTGACCTACAAGCCAAAGTATTGGTATGTGACGGGTCTGCAATGAGAATCATCAATCAACTACCCTACAAACTGGACCTTTAACTGAATATAGATTATTCTGTATAACAAATGACAACACAAAAAGACATTAAGAATAAATAAAATAATTTAAAGAATAAATAATTGTATGTACATTAAGGCAACATGATGCATAGCATCTAACAGAGAAGTTTGGACATGAACGGTGACAGAAGGCCTCAGACATGATGTTGCTAGTGATACACTGCATGGAACCCCATTCAACAACTGTATGTACACAATCTGACAGCAAAGTTAAGTGTGTGTGTGTGTGTGTGTGTGTGTGTGTGTGTGTGTGTGTGTGTGTGAATATCTCAGTATTTGGTTTGTTCCCCTTCATGCACTAGAGCTGCATGGACTCCACAATTCAGTGTAAAACCTGCTGACTCATGTTATCTCAGCATTATTTGACAGTGTTCCACAAAGCTTCTTGTGATGTCACATGATAATGAGCCCAAACACACCTCAAAGCTTTGACACACTACTAAAGAAGACCAAGGAGTACTGAATGTCATTGACTTTCCTGCACAGTCACCTAACCTCAAGCCCATTCAACATACTTATCAACAGGAGATTGAAAGCAATTTCATATCTGCATAGTGTACTCCTCATTTCCCTTATTAAATGTTTCCTCAATCATCTGTATTTAGGTGACACAGAAATCGATGGACGACTCAATCCTCTTATTTATGTTTCGAAGAGAAAGGGGTGAGGAGGCTGCCTGAAGGAGGCATGAGTGGGCATACAAGAGACAATCCTTCATGGAACACTTTATTGGACTGACTGCCTTGTATCAGTTCCTCTCTCCTCTGATCTTTACCATGCATCTCTTCCAGGTGTCTTAGGTGTGGGGGCTAAGATGCGACACAAGTGAGGGAAATGAGGAGGCTGTGATAGAAATGAGTAAACCTTGTCCTTATTTATCCAATCTTCACACAGAGCAGAGGGAAACAGCCTAGCTCTGTAAAAGGTGACATGATTCACTTTACAGTGAGTACATGATGTATCTTGTCTATACTTTAATGTGAAGCTTTTAGTTATGACAACAATAGCATAAATGTGTGGAGTACTACTAGAGTACTACTACAAAACTCTGTAAGTAAAATTCAGATATGAGTGCTTTGCTGTGGATTAGATGAGTAGTGTTTTGTTGTTTAATTAGAGAGGTTGATCTCATTCATAGGCTTATATATTCAGCTTGTCTGTTCTGACCATTAATTGTGATAATTTTGTCTATTTTTTCCTGAGAGTCTCTGTTTTGGTTCTAAATAGTACAACCTCTATCTGCTGTCATGAGAACATGACTCAGTGTAATTGAAAGCAAATGTGGGATTCTGTGCAAGCTTGGTTGGAAGCATTCTTCACATGATCATTTTTAAGAAAAACAAAAAAGAAGGATGGAAGAGTTTACTGAGCTCAACACTGTGTGGCAGAACCACTGGTAGTAATCTAAATGTGAGGAGGTGCTTTGTTATCTCAGTGTTATCTGCAGGAAACACTCAGGACAGATACATAAAGCTAAGACACAGAACAGGCTAATGCTTCATTGGATATTTTACACTACTTTTCAATTAATCTGACACAAAAAGCTTGAATTAATACTGACTGAGAACAAAATAAATATTCCACTATGTGCCTTGTAATACTTTTCCAATGTTTTGGATCCAAAGCCTTCTTTTTACTGGTCAGATGTGGAGGGACTGGAGGCTGAATACTGCTTTTCATGTCAAGGTATATGTGGTCCACTCAGGTTTCTCTCATAAATATGTGCAGGACAGAGGGATGGAATAAGGTGAAACAATGCTTTCAACAAATGTGCTGATGTGTGCAAAGATGACTTTAAAAGTGTAATCACTGTGTATCAAACCAGTCAGGTGTCCAAATGAAGCTGCATACCATGAAGCTGAAATGAAGCTGCATACCATGAAGCTGAAATGAAGCTGAATGATGAAATGAAGCTACAAATAATAACTGCAGATACTGTCATAAAAACATGTAATGATCTGCATATACAGTATTGTCATCATAAATTGTTGAGCACATTATCTAATAGCCTTATTGTGTATTGTGTATTATGTAAGAATTTTAAACACTAAACACTAAATAAACTAAAATTATCAACAGTGAAGAAATCAGTTTTGATGATGTCAAAGATGTCCATGTATTGTGTTGCAGAGATTTCTATTGAAGTTAGCATGCTAAGCAGCTAGCTCCTATACACGTTGCACCTCTAGAGGTGACAGTAAACACAGCCAGCACTCCCCTGTGCTCTGAGCTCCCAGTCGGGGCAGAGTCATCCAGTATGACCGCTAGCTACACCATTAACTGAACTTACTAGCTACTGCAGCTACAGCTAGCAGCAGTTAGCAGTTACTCTGGTGAAATGCTGTCCCCCATTTGTTTGGAGTATGAATTTGACAGGTGGCCAATTCTTACATTTTGCACCTTTAAGTTAATACATTGTGATTGGTATTACATTATAATTTCTGTGGAAGTTTGTTATGAAAAATATAATAACATATAACATATTGTAATATTAAGCTTAAATAAGGGTACTTATTTGTTTCATGGATACGTTTGAACTGCCTCAGATATGGGTTTGTACAACTAAAACTGTGATCTCATTCATGTGGCCCACCACTGCACAGACCTGGCAAGCAACACTACAAACTACTACTGGGTGGGAAGCCAGTGAAGGATAATCCTGTTTAATCATGCTTAATCATTAACTTGGTTTATTCTTAGCGTATCATGTTAGATTGTCACATGAAAAATGCTGCTAATATTCATAATGTTAAAATGTAATGCTTTTAGATGTTATGCAAAATGTCATTAACATATGTGCTTATATATATACTGTTTGTTTGTTACATTATCATTTTTTTTTAACTGCAAACATTAACACTTTAAGGAGAGTGTGTTATAACCATGATCTCAATATGGCCAAAATTGTAGTGACAAAATCTGGGGTTTAGCTGAATCATCCGATATCAAAAACTGCTCTTTTTGTTCCAGTTCAAAACCGTTCAAATTCATATCATATTATCAAAATGTACAGCCATTATTATTGTGTCATTAAATTAATGATGATAAATGTATTCTGCTTAGACACTGATCTGTTGTAGATGTCACTACATTGCATGTAATTTGATACACAAGCACGAGAAATGACATTCAGACTGACTGTTTAAACTCCAGGTTGGGTTGCTATGAGGGGTATCATGTCACACCTGATCTTAAAATAGAGCATGTGGTAAAAAGCTGTCACTCTGAGTGATGGTTGGCCCATGATTATATTTGTAATGGCATCTTACAATAGACCATTTACAGGGATGTAAACTAGCTCTGCTGAAACACTCTCTCCAGAGCTGCTGTGGCTTTTACAATTAGAGGACAGTGTGTTATTACCTGATGTGAATTTTGAGAGCCTCTGGTGTGTCTGTGTGTGTGTGTGTGTGTGTGTGTGTGTGTGTGTGTGTGTGTGAGAGAGAGAGAGAGAGCAAGAGACTTTGAAACATGACTACAGTTGCTGTCATATTGAGTTTTCCTTGACCAGATAGTAAGTTATTGAGCTGCCCTGGAAGGAAAGGTAGAATGGTATCACAAGGTGAATGCAAGTGTTGGTCTTATGAAGACCATTTTACTTTACTTTACAAAACAAAAGAGAAAAACTTTTAGAAACTTGTAAGTTGTGTAAAGCATGTCTTCACATCATAGTATTTTGTCTTAAAAGTGAGTTTTTGGTTGATTTGTTGTTGTCTTGCTGTCTTTACTTTGTTTTAATTGAGGTTATGGAGATGATTCAGGAAAATTATCCAGAAATCACATTTGGCTCAATCATGGAGGTTCACTGAATAACTGGTGTTTGGCAAATAATGGAATACAAGTATTGTCGGCTATAAAACAACCAAGCAGGAGAAAAAGATCTAAATGTAAACAAAGCCGTGGTGTGGATGTTCAGTAGGACAGTGATGTTCAAACTAAAAGAGATAAGGTAGACATGTTTAGTAGGTATACAGTGATTACTGTGACCTGAACACAGGCTTTTGGCTTTGTTAGATAGCCAAGTTGTCAGCAAGCTAACACAACAACATGTTACTGTGTGTCATCTACATGCAGACATTTGAAGCTGATCATTCACAATTCAAACCATATTAAAACCCAACAACTGTCTTCAGCTTTAAATTTAACTCAAATTTTAATTTAATGGCCATTTTTGAAGTAGCCAGTATATTTCAGATTGGGTTGTCATTGGACTGTTGCATTGCAACAACAGGACAACTTTCTTTCTTCAATTCAAATATAAGCTGTGCTCTAATATGCTGTGAGCTAAGCATGTTGTTGGGAGGGGGGCTAATTTGCTTATATTTGCAATTATTAATTCTAGTTTTTATAAAATTCTTATTATCGTCTAGTTATGTTTTTATATTGTTTACATTCCACTCTGGTCAATATCACTGGTACTGGTATGTTGCTGTTGCGGGTACTATCACCGTTTTAACTCATCTCAATATTTCATTCGTGGTTCTGATTAGCGTTATGTTGCTTGAACGCAGCAATTGACAATCTACCTCCTCCACTCATAGCTGGAGGCCCTAGTGTTAACAGAGACAAGTATGCAGGATCACCAACGCTACTTTAAGTGAAGCAAGTATCCCAAAGAGATACAGAGACCTCCTCAGGACAACAGTTAGCAAAGTGGAGGTTGGCTGCTAGAGGTTTCAGTTACAATAACACGACAGCTGGTTTGTGTCTGTGCTGCGGGTGGGTGGTGATGATGGCAACTTGTGGTAAACCAGCTAGGGAGCTGAAGACCTCGAACATGGCTGCTCGAGGGAAAGCCTTCAATAGGCTGAATGAAGGACACAAAATATAATCCACTATGGACTGGAACAGTACTGACTTCCTCCTCTGTGCTGGCAGACAACCTGGTATCCTGCTGATGGCATCAGACTCTATCTGAAGGTATGTGAACCTCCATTAACAACAGCCAAGTCTTAGCGGAGGGAAGGACCTGTACACTGCACTGAACCACAGTTACGTCCCCCGCTATAGAGACCAGGCCTTGGGGCATCCTGCTTTTTCACACACACTCTTGTGTTTGTGTACTGCAGATAGACACTCATCTTTGCAGTCAGGCCACACAGCTACAGTTGGCTGCTGATAGCCACCTAATCGTCTGCCATGTAGTCGTGGTGTCCATGAAAGACACAGTCTCATATCTGGTCGGACGACAGCAGGGGTGACTGCTGACCTTCTTCCCTGAGATGCTCCCATTGTCCATAAGAGCTTTGAGGGCAAGGTCATAGTTCTTACGGGAGCTGTGGCATGTGCCAACACAGTACTTAAAGAGGACGATCTCATCTGAATCGTAGCCAAGGCCGAGATCCCGTACCCGCATCTCCTTCCTCTCCAAGTGGCAGTCGCGACTGCTCTTGGTCTTCTTGTGGTTCCTCCTTGATGTTCTGGGCAAGTTTGGGTCACGAGGGGAGCGACGCCATCTGCTCTGCTGGACTTCCTCTTCCTGCATTAGTGACCACACTTCTACAAGACAAAGGAGAAACACGGGACATCTAGGTAGTCAACATGCAAATATTGTCCCATGTATAGTATTTGAAAAAGTGTGACTTCTGTGGCAGTATCAAAAGAGACATGTTTCAGACAGAGATGGCGTTACTGCATCCAAAATCATGTTTTCATGTGAATCTAAGAGCAGCATCATTATTTTGTAAATGCAATGAAAATCCTGTGGAAACAAGTTGTTAGACAGTGTACCAGTGGGTGATCAGGTAAAGTTGTTCAGCAGTTTGATTAAATCAGGATTGAAACGTTACTGTCCAGGAGGTTCAAAGGCTCGTTTCATGGGATGTTTAAGCGTACAATTTGTACCAAGACACAGGCCAGTTTTTATAAAGTAATAATATTTTTTGGGTTCAATCAAGAGCAGCAGAACACGTATTATCACCTTATAAAGTTGATATGCCATCTGTGGCATGGCAGATGACCTTGTCTTTTAAACCACCCTTAATATAAAAACATTGCTAAGTGCAGCTTAAAATGTATAAGCATCACTGTCTATAGGGCAGGATGTAAATGACAGTCATTTGGTTCAGTAATGTGTCATTTGAAGTAAGGTGAAAATATGTGATTAGTGTTATACACATACTATAAGTCATTGTTAATGTGGATGGTTGGAAGGTAGATGCATTCACTGCTTATTCACTCAGCTAAAGCTACTAAACCTTTCATCTAATGGTGCGTTCCATTGCACACTTAACTCGGAAAATAAACAACCTCTAACACAGAAAAGTGCAATGAAACAGCCATCCAAGTTGGAATTCCAAGTCAGAAACTTGTAGAAAGAGCCGCTTTGCCTGAGTTCACTGAAATAAACACAGCAGTATGGCGGCGCACATAGTGAACAAAAGTCATTGACAGTATGTGTTGAGAGCAGACTCCTCCTGTCTCTTTTAAAGTGCCCTCAACTGTTAAATCAGCTGCTATAGTCGCTGTGAAGTTCGCAGACTTGCAAATCAAACACCTGTTTGCATTGAGTAAAGGGCCCAAATGCAAGACACAAAGGGAAGGCAGGTAGTAACACAAAAAGTGAGCTATAATGAGCTGATTGTCCAAAATCCAAAAGTGCAAACATAAAAAGGCAGGCAACAAAAGGCAAGCAAAGGAAAATAAGACAAAGACAAAAGACAAACAAGAAAACCATTGGGAACAAATCAGGAACAGGGAACACACAAGGCTTAAATACAAACTAAACTAACAAGTGGATGAGGTGCAGGTAGAGAGACACCGGGAACAGGGCAGTGGTAACGAGATTGATGGGAGACAGGCGTGGGGGATAATCAGGCTGGGGAGGAGCACAGGAACACATGAGGAAAACAGAGCAGGAAACAACTTACCAAAAACCAAAACCATGACAACAGGCCTTCATCACCCCACAGACAGTAAAACAGACAGTTATCCCACCATATCCATAGTCCACACACCATACCAGATACACACAGGAACACAATTGCCTGTTATTGGAAATGAAAACTATTTCTCTTCCCCTCTACTTGGCAAATACATCAGCAGGCATACATTTCAGCACAGAAAAGTAGAGCATCTTTATCAATAGCCTCATAATTTGAATATTGACAGGATATGGGCCATGTTCATATTTAACATTAAAATAGTCAGCTGATGCTGTGACAGCATTAAAGAATTACAATATGACAAAAACAATGCTAACTACTGTAGAATGGCACTCAGTAGAGCGTGTACCTCCGCCAAGGCTCAACAGTATCCTTCAACATCCTTCAACGTCCTTCAACGTCTGCAAAAAACTGTTACAGATGTTTTACCAGTCTGTGGTGGCCAGTGTCCTTTTCTACGCTGTGGTGTGCTAGGGAGGAAGCAGCAAGAAGCGGGACACAGTGCGACGGGACAGACTGGTGAGGAGGGCTGGCTCTGTGGTCGGCACAGAGCTGGACTCAGTGGGGACAGTGGCAGAGAGAAGGACCCTGGCCAAACTGCTCTCCATCCTGGACAACATCCACCACCCTCTGCACAGAACCAGGCAGAGGAGCGTGGTTCAGCGTAAGACTGCTGTCAATTCAATTTTCAATTCAATTCTTCAATTCAAAGGGGCTATATTGGCATGAAAGTTTCAATAACAATGTTTCCAAAGCAGCAAAATACAATTTGTCCAAACATTCAGACAGAACACAATAAACAATAATATGAACATTAACACAAGAGATTGATTTATATTAATTATATATACAATATATCTTGTGTGTGTTTGTTTGTGTGTGTGTGTGTGTGTGTGTGTGTGTGTGTGTGTGTGTGTGTGTGTGTGTGTGTGTGAGCGTGCGTGCGTGCCTGTGTGTGTGTGTGTGTGTGTGTGTGTGTGTGTGTGTGTGTGTGTATCCCAGTCCTGCTCCACTGCCAGACTTAGAAACTCTTTGGTCCCCCTTGCCATTAGATTGTACAACAACTCTCAGTTATGGCAGGGGAAACAACCAACCTAACCAACTAACAACAAACAAACAGACAGACTGAGGACTGATTACTCTTTTTGAAACCTGACTTTGAGCAATTTTAACTTTATCTCTTTTTCACAGAGACAGTTATTTTTTGCACTTTAATGCCAATTTACATGTATAAATTTTGCACCAACTCTTGTTTCTATCTATCTATCTATCTATCTATCTATCTATCTATCTATCTATCTATCTATCTATCTATCTATCTATCTATCTATCTTCAATTCAATCAGGCCTAGTCCAATATCAAATAAAAAATATGTATCCACCTTTTTATTTGAATCTGCATCAAAAACCATAACCTCCTTGGGAGGAGGTAATATCTTATTTTTGTGTTGCTACCTATAGGTCTATATGCAAAACAATTCTACATATGCAATCATAGAGCACACTGACACACTTGTGGCTTTTTCAATCACTTCTTCTGGACTTCTTTTATTGCACAGAGAACTCAACAAGTTACAGAGCGCAGGTGCCACCTACTGGTGACTTTTTCATACATAACATTTCCTCCCCACAAAGATATGTTGTCAATAAACACAAAGTATAGTTTCTTTAGCGCAACATAAGATATGTTTTTTTTTTTTATACTTCAAATAAAAAATGGGAGTTATTCAACTTGTTGTATGTTGAAAACAATATTTCTCAGAACTCAACCTTACACCCTTATTTGAACTATTCGGTGTGTTCACTCATCACGGTAACGAACTGGTGGTTTAGTGATCCACACAGGATAGCGTCTAACAGTCTCTGTCACCTGAGTCTGTCTTGTCTGTGGTGGTACATTAGACTGATTAATCTTTGGTGATTCAGTGGTCTCAGAACCTAGATCATCATTCTTTCCAGAGTGAGTGGTGCTCGTGTGAAGTTGAGGGCAACTACCACTCTGGAGTAGTAACATGCTGGGGTAGAATTCTTCAGAACAAAACTGAGGTCCATTGTCACTCACAAGTATGTGGGGAGTGTCATAGCGACAAAAAAGGCCCCTAAGCACTTGAATGGTCTTATTGGCTGTGGTACTGTCCATGACATGCACCTCAGGCCACTTAGAATGAGTGTCCACCGCGACCAGGTACATATGTCCTTCAAATGGACCCGCAAAGTCCACATGTATCCTTTCCGAAGGACTGGAGGGCCACATCCAAGGGTGTAGAGGTGCAAGCCCAGGCTCTTTTTGTACCCTCTGACAGGAGGGGCAGGATTTAGCCTGGAGCTCAATTTGAGAGTCAACCTTGAAAGTCCATCGGCATTAGCATGTAAGGAACCTTTCCTGTATTGAATGGTGTACTCATGCGCTGACAGGAGAACGCCCACCTCTGCATTTGGGCTGCAGCCATTGGTGGTGTACTTTTTAATGGACTCAGGATGGAGGTCAGTGGACGATGGTCAGTGAGTAAGGTGAATTTGTTACCATAGAGGTACTGGTGGAACTTGCGTACTCCAAAGACTATTGCTAATGCCTCTCTCTCTATCTGAGCATAATTTTGTTCTTCCTTGCTGAGAGTTCGTGATGCAAAGGCCGTAGGTCTATCGGTGCCATCAGGCATGATGTGTGAGAGCACAGCTCCGATCCCGTATGGTGAAGCATCACACGCAAGGCGAAGGGGCAGCTCAGGGTTGTACTGGGTCAGTACCTCTTGTGATACTAGTAGTGCTTTAGCTTTCTGGAATGCTGACTCACAGGCTGACGTCCACTGCCATTTATTCCCTTTATTGAGCAGTTCATTTAATGGTTGCAGGACAGTGGCTAGGTCAGGAATAAAACGTCCATAATAGTTTAACATCCCTAGAAATGAACGTAGCTGACTGACATCACATGGCGCTGGTGCTTCCACAATGGCACGTACCTTGTCTGGAGATTTGTGGAGACCAGCCGCATCAATGATATGGCCCAAGTATTCCACGGACTCCTGGAAAAACAGGCACTTCTCCTGCTTGAGGTGCAGGCCATGCTCCTCTAGCCTGCCCAGGACTGCATCCAACGTTTTGAGGTGTGACTGTTCATCAGGACCACTGATGAGGATGTCGTCAAGGTAGCAGTGAGTATACGGCAGTCCAAGTAGCACCTGATCCATAGCCTTCTGAAATAAGGCAGGTAATGATACTATGCTGAATGGTTAACGATTAAAACGGAATAGTCCTTTCTGTGTAGAGATAGTCAGCAGCTTCCTGGACTCCTCTTCTACCTCCATCTGTAGATAGGCATTTGATAAATCCAATTTACTGAAGTGTTGACCTCCTGCTAGTGAGGCAAAAAGGTCCTCAATGCGTGAAATGGGGTATTTATCAAAACAGAGGGCTGGGTTGAGGGTGACCTTAAAATCCCCACACAGTCTCACTGTGCCATCCTTTTTGCAGACCGGCACCATGGGTGTGGCCCAATCACTTTGCTCTATTGGTGAAATCACCCCTAGCTCAGTTAGGCATTTTAGCTCCGCTTCCACTTGAGGTCGAAGAGCATAAGGCACGTTACGTGGAGAGCAGAATTTGGGTATACTGTTGGGTCTTAGAGTCAGGTCTGGCTTGAATTCCTTTCATTGTGCCTAGCTTTTTAGAGAAGACAGCTGAGTGTCTTTTTAACACTGTCTCTAAATTGTCTTTTTATCTTTGGTCAATGGCATGCACAGTCTTTAAGTCTTTCCAGTTCAGTTTAATCACTCTCAGCCACTCTCTGCCAAACAATGGAGGTGCATTTACTTTTACTACGTACAAAGGCAACTTAGCACATTGTTTATTTAGTTTTACTTGCACTTTGATGACCCCTTCTGGGGCTAGAGAATCAACAACACTGCAGCCCCTGTATCCAATTCCATTTCCATTTTCTTTCCATTTACTATAGGCAGCACAGCGATTCGTGAATATTTCCCTTTTTGAGGCAAAGAATACAGTCCAAACTCACAGTCTGTGTCAGATTTAGTTTCTTCACTTTCACTTTCATTTTCTCTTGCCTCTACATGATGAATTCTCCTCTTTTTATCTTTTACACTGCGTATAATTGCAGTTGCAGCAGCAATTTCTTTTCCAATTTCTCCACTTTCGGTTTCCTTTCTCTGTCTTGGCTGCTTTTGGCTTTACTCCTACACATGCGCTTGGTGTGGCCTTTCCTCCCACACTGGTGGCAATCACGATCTTTGTACCAGCAGTCATCATCAGTGTGATTCCTTTTCCCGCAGTGGCGGCATCTGTCACCTCTTTGTGAAAACGCTGCGTTCACTTTGAGAGAGCTGTTTAACTGCTGTACGTCACATGCAGCCGTCTCTGCCAACACGGCATAATCCACTGCTTTCTGAAACGTGAGCTCTTTCTCAGTCAAAAGACGCTTCTGCACACTTTAATCCACCACTTTCCGCTATCACCAGCAGTTTCGGAGCAAAATGGGCTTGCATAACATCCACAACGCGGTCATAATCCAGCTTCCCAGGCTTGTCAGGAGCAACCAAACTGTGGAGTAGTCCATACGTTTTAGGTCCCATCACACTAAACAGCACGGGCACTTTCTTTGCGGTCCGAATCTCATTAGCCAGGACGTAATGTTCAAAACGTTCAATATACGTTGTCCATTGCTCTCTGGCCTCATCAAAAGCATCCATATGTCCAATTACTCCAGCCATGATGCGTCTTTCAGCAGACTGTCCTGACCCGCCTCATCGGAGGAAGAGTGGCTCATTACCTCTCAACAGCCCACACTAGCATACTAGCTAGCTGTTCCATGCAGCGTGGTTGATCTTTTACGTCCAAACTTGACCCACACCGGCAGCTCACTTGCAGGTAATGAGAAAAGTCTTCCGGACTACACAACTCATTGCCAGTTTATGTTGTGTTGCTACCTATAGGTCTATATGCAAAACAATTCTACCTATGCAATCACAGAGCACACTGACACACTTGTGGCTGTTTCAATCACTTCTTCTGGACTTCTTATATTGCACAGAGAACTCAACAAGTTACAGAGCGCAGGTGCCACCTACTGGTGACTATTCATGTAGCGCAACATTAATTTCATACATAACACTTATGCTATGCTATTTGGCATTACCTGGCTGAGTGAGCACCAGCCGCAGTTGACATTGTCACTTTATGATAGTTTAGGATTATGTTGTCATCGTCATACATTAACTTAGTCATCATTCATCATTGTCAACATGGCATACACACTAGCTCCCTGCGCTCTTCTTTACTGCATGCTACTTCCTGCTTAATGCCTCAATGACACTTTCTTCCTGTTTACTCTGATCCATGGCTCTTCTGCCTGGCAGTTGCCATGGCCAGCAATCTCCCCTCCCTCCACCTGTTACTGAATAATGGTGGGTGTGGCAGTAACCATAGTTGTTAAAGCTACTGCTGCAGCCCAAGTAACAGCTAGCCAGACCAGCAGGACAAAACATCACCGAAAGTGATGCAATCGCCCCAGGAAGAGAGGAAAGAGAGGCGGCATCAGAGCTAAGCTGACCCGACTTAGACCAAGAGCTGCTCCACTGCCAAGCCTTCTTCTGGCTTATGTCCAGTCGTGGGACCGATGTTGTATGTTGTATGATGTCATCAGCAGCGACATGACTAAACAACTGGATAGAATTTTCATTGTAGCTGGTAATTTTTATCAAACAAACCTCAGAACAGCTACAAAGCCCTGTCATGTCCTCATTTTGGCCAATCAGATCATATTTCTCTGCTTCTTCTGCCTACTTACTCCCAGTTGATAAAGAGGGTCAAACCATCAGTTAAAACTGTTAGTGTGGACAGATGAAGCTACAGCAGCCCTACAGGATGGTTCTGAATGCACAGACTGACAAATGTTCAGAGATGCTGCCACTCAGGATAACAACATCAGTCTTGAGGAATATATATCTTCAGTGACATCATATATCAGCAAATGTGTTGATGATGTGTTGATCACAAAGACAGTAAGATCATTCCCCTACCAGAAGGCCTGGATGAATGGAGAGGTGAGGGCTCTATCCTATCAGTCAGGTGACAGGGAAGCATACATCACCACCAGGGCAAGAGACTGAAAGCTGGCATCAAGGAGGCAAAGAGGAGACATCAACAGTGACTGGAGAAGGGACCTCAACACCAACAGCACTAAAGATATGTGGCAGGTGATTCAAAATATCACAGGCTACAAAAGCAGGAGCACCTCCATCATGTGTGAGGCCATGCTGCCAGATGAGCTGAACACATTTTACGCTGGCTTTGCTCTCCTCAACAAAGACTCAACTGTAAAGTCTACTCCACCTCCAGAGGACCAGCCATTGTCAGTAACCATAGCGGATGTGAGAAAAATCCTGCTGAGAGTGAATACAAATAATGCTGCTGGTCAAGATGATATACCTGGCTGTGTACTAAAAACATGTGCCGATCAGCTAGCTGATGTTCTTACTGACATGTTTAACATCTCACTCTCACAGCAGACTGTTCCCTCCTGCCTCAAGACAGCCATCATCGTTCCTGTACCTATAAGGTCTGCTGTGTCTAGTCTTAATGCATCCCCCTGTGGCTCTCACCCCCATCCTGATGAAGTGCTTTGAGAAACTGGTTCTCCAGCAAATCAAAGACAACATCCCTGCCAGCCTGGACCCTCACCAGTATACTTTCAGAACCAACAGATCCACAGAGAATGCCATATCTACTGCCCTTCACTCAGTCTTTACACACATGGAGAATAAGAACAGCTACAGGATGCTGTTTGTTGACTTCAGCTCAGCCTTTAATACAATCTCACCATGAAGCTGGAAAACCATAACACTCTGGGCTTCAGTACAATACTCAACTGGATAATGGACTTCCTCACAAGTAGATCCCAGAGAGTTTGGATTGGCAGTCACACCTCCTCTATGTTAGTGCTCAACACAGGAGCCCCCCGGGGCTGTGTGCTTAGACCCCTTCTGTTCACTCTGTACAACCATGACAGAAGTGACATGACCATGACATGACCCAGACATCAGGAGAACTCTGTAGGGAAGAATGAGGACGACACCACCATCAACGGCCGCATTACAAACAACGATGCAAGTTCATATCTTCAGAGAACAATATACTGCTCCACATCAGCAAAAACCAAGGACCTGACTGTTATTTTAGAAAAAGGAGGCAAAGACACACACCTCTGTCTACATCAGTGGAGCCGAGGTGGAGCAGGTGAACACTTATAGGTTCCTAGGAATTACCATCACTGGGAACCTATCTTGGTCATCACAGATCAAGATAGATCAAGATGTGCTTTTTTTTGGTTAAAAAAGCACAGAAAGGCTCTACGGAAACCTAGGAATTTCCTAGGATTTGATATTACTGTGTTATCATAGTATTGTGGGAAAACATAGCTGAAATATCCTTTCCTGGTCATACTGTCATGGTTTTGATTTTTGGTTAGTTATTTCCTCTTTTATTTTGTAGTTTTATCATCTTGTGTTCCCAATGTTCTGTTTCCCTCAAGTCTTCCTGTGCTCCTCCCCAGCCTAGTTTAGTTTGTCTCCTGTGCTCCTGTGCCTATTCCCCTGTCCTTGTGTGCTCCTGATTTGGTCCTTGTGTTTTTTTGTTTTTTGTTTTTTTTGTATTTCTCTTTAATTTTGCCTCTGACTTTTGTTTACCTGTCTTTTGTTACTTGCTTTTTGGACTTTCACAATGGACATCAGCTCATTAAAGCTTTCTTTTTGTTTTCAACCTGCCAGCATCTACATGTCTGCATTTGGGTCCTATTTTGAACTATGACATACTGTATGTAGCCTGCTCCAGACCTTTATCCACCTACACTACAGTTCAAACTGTTTGCGGCTGCTGTTTAGTAAACGTGAAGGTTCAGTCTGGAAGTCTGTATGAATTGAATAGTCCCCATTATGGTAATTGGGAGGACTCCTGTTGGCAAGATAAGACCCTTTGAACACTACAACAGATGTGTGCTGTGGTCTTTAGGGACTGAAAGGAGAAACACTTCTCACACTTTGTACGGGATTAGAACAGAGTTTTATGAGCTAGCAGATGAGAGCATGTCTGATTCAATTGAAAGCAGACATGAAATTCCTCTGTTTCTAAGCTGAGTGCTGCAACACATACTGTCACTATGTGGGTCATTACCAGTAGGGGAGCTGAGCTGCTGGCCAAAATCCAACAGGAACTGAAGTTGCTTTGTCAGTTGGCAGGAACATTTCAAACATTTACCAACATTACACTGGCCCAGGTGTTTGATTTTTGCTCCCTGACCTGGGGATGGCTTTTCCCTGCACTTTATCTGAATGCCTCCATGCAGTCATTTCCTCAGGGGATGGTTAATACCACTGCACAGTGTTCATTCACCACCACACAGGCACTTGTCGGTTCATGCCTTGATGTTTACAAAAAGAAAACTCAATCATGGGGAAAAATGCATAGAGATATTCCTTGAGGCAAAGAGCACAGGACCATCTCAGGTACATATTCAGGTTAAAACATGCCACCATATTTCATGTAATTATTCCTGGTTACAATTGAATTGGTCAATGTTCAGACAGTTATGTCTAACTGTACTAAACAGCGTTGCTTTCAGTAGTGCGATCACAAGAAAATCTGTTGTGACACTTTAATGTGTCAGTCATCTTCCATCACTGTCATGAATACAACTTCATAAGGAAGAACAAGAGAAACAGAACACAGATTTGCCTGACAGCACCACAAAATAACGTCAGTGATTGACACAATGTGCAGAAGTGCTTCAAGCACAGTCACTGTATAGTAATCCTTTGTTGTCCCTCTATTCTGTTCACTTCATAAAGCCTTGGAGGCATCTCATACTGGAGCCAAACAAAGCTGTCCTTCTCAATAAGGGTAACAATAAAGAAACAGTTCTACAATATGACTGACAGATCTTCCACACTATGCTTCCCTCATCTACTCTGCTCCTGTACAGTCACAACATCCACAATGCTAAAACTAGAGACCATCTTGTGACGGAACCACACCAGGGGTGACACTTGGGAACATGCTCATGTTGTGACCCATGACTAGTAAGAAGTCATTACTACATCACTACTTGAGACCACACCCATAGATGGTGCTGCGTGAGTGGCAGCCTCTTACAGCAGCTCTCGCTCACCTTTGAGCTTTTTCTTCTTTTTATATTACTTTTCGTACTTCTTTTTGGAGCTCTTTCTCCGGGCAATATGGAGACCAGAGTTGTTTCTATCGCTCTGGTCATAATACTGCTTTTTTTGCTGTTTTCCGCCGTGTCCGGGGAGCCTGTACGCGGCCCTATTGTTTACAGTAGGGATCAGCGGTTGGCCCTCAGTAGCGCTGCGGCCCGATGTCCCGCGCGAGCTGAAGAGGAGTAGATGCGGGTGCCGTGCCGGAGCTACTCGCTGTAGCAGGAGGAGACGCTACAGACCCGTTCTCCCGTCTGTCATCATGGGGAATGTGAGATCTCTCCCCAACAAGATGGACGAGCTAACGGCGCTGACCTGGCACCAGAGGGACTACCATGATGCAGCATCATGGTGTTTACTGAGATGTGGCTAACGGCGCTGACCCCGGACACGGACGCTAACCTGGACGGATTTCAAATGCGCCGGGCAGACAGGACGGCAGAGAGCGATAAGAGGAAAGGAGGAGGGCTGGCTGTGTTTGTTAATGACAGATGGTGTAACTCTGGGCACATCACTGTTAAAGAACAGGTCTAGAGTAAGGACATTGAACTTTTAGCGGTTAGCATGAGGCCGTACTACCTCCCGAGGGAGTTTACACAGGTGATTGTACTCGCTGTGTATATCCCCCCCTCTGCTAACGCTGATGCAGCTTGTGACCTTCTCCACTCAGTCACAAGCTCACTGCAGACACAGCAACCACAGGCCCTCTTCCTCATCTCTGGGGATTTCAATCATGCCTCTCTGTCCTCCACCCTGCCCACATTCACACAGTATGTCACCTGCCACACCAGAGACAATAAAACACTGGACTTATTTTATGCCAACAGCAAGGAGGCATACAACTCATCCCCCCTCCCTCCCCTGGGTAGATCTGACCACAACCTGGTTCATCTCCTGCCTGTTTAAGAGCCCCTTGTTAACAGGCAACCAGTGGAAACCCGCACACTTAAGACATGGACTGAGGAGTCTGAAGAGGCTCTGAAGTACTGCTTTGACTCAACTGTGTGGGAAGAACTGTCTGTTTCTCATGGGGAGGACATTGACAGTTTAACAGGATGCATAACGGACTACATAAACTTCTGTGTTGAAAACACTGTACCCACCAGGACTGTGCAGTGTTTTTCTCACAGCAAACCCTGGATTAATCCTGAAGTAAAGGCTCTCCTTAAGGAGAAAAAGAGGGCCTTTAGGTCAGGCAACAAGGAGGAGCTGAAGGCTGTGCAGAGGGGGCTGAGGAAGAAGATCAGAGAGGGGAAGAACAGCTACAGGAGGAAGATGGAGGTCCAGCTGCAGCAGAGTAACATCAGTGGAGTCTGGAAAAGCCTTAAAACCATCTCAGGGCAGAGGACACCAGACTCTGCCAGGCTGCCGGGGATCAGACGTGGGTGAACAACCTGAATCTTATCTTCAATAGGTTTGACCAGACACCCACCCCTCCCCCGGCCCAGTCATCTCTGCTGCCCCCCACCACCTCTTCCATCCCCCCTGTTTCCTGCCCCATTCTCACCTCTACCTCCCTTTCTTCTGCAGTCAGCTTGCAGACACCCCCCACTGCCCCCCCTGATATTCAGCCCCCCTGCTCCAATCTTTCCCTCTCCACTATCCAGGTGAGGAACGAACTGAGGAAGATGAAGGTGAAGAAGGCCAAAGTCCAGACAGGATCAGCTCCAGGCTCCTCAAGTCCTGTGCAGACCAGCTGTGCAGGATTGTGGAGCCTGAAGCTGGGAAAAGTGCCACTGCTCTGGAACACCTCCTGCGTGGTACCAGTACCAAAGATCCCTCACCCTAAGGATTTCAACAGCTACAGACCAGTTGCTCTCACTTCACACCTGATGAAGACCCTGGAGCGGCTGGTCCTTGTCCATCTCCGCCCTCTGGTGGGTCCTTTTATGGACCCACTCCAGTTTGCCTACCAGCCTGGCATCGGAGTGGACAACGCCATCATCCTCCTCCTGGACAGATCACTGTCCCACCTGGAGAAGCCTGGAAGCACTGTGAGGATCATGATTTCTCCAGTGCTTTCAACACCATACAGCCTGTACTGGAGCTCACGGGGGTGGACCAACACCTCACGACCTGGATCCTCGATTACCTCACCACACCACCATGTGAGGACTCAGGGCTGTGTGTCGGACACTGTTGTCTGCAGTACGGGGGCCCCACAGGGAACAGTCCTGGCCCCTTTCCTGTTCACCCTGTACACTGCAGACTTCTCCCACCAAACACCCCACAGCCATCTACAAAAGTTCTCTGCGACTCTGCTATCGTCGGCCTCATCAGGGATGGGGACGACAGAGCCTACAGAGAACTTATTCAGGACTTTGTAGACTGGTGCCAGTGGAACCACCTCCAGCTCAACGCCAGGAAGACCAAAGAACTGGTGGTGGATTTCCGCAGGCGCAAACAACCCTGCACACAGGTGAACATCATGGGAACGGACATTGAGATGGTGACTCCCAGTACCTGGGAGTTCACCTGAACAATAAACTGGACTGGACTGATCACACTGCAGCAACCTATAAGAAAGGTCAGAGCAGACTCCATGTGCTGAGGAAGCTCAGGTCCTTTGGAGTGCAGGGGGCACTCCTGACAACTTTTTATGTCTCTGTGGTGGCATCAGCCATTTTCTATGGTGTAGTCTGCTGGAGCAGCAGTATCTCGGCAGCAGATAGGAAGAGACTTGATAAACTTATCAAGAAGGCCAGCTCCATCCTGGGATGCCCTCTTGACCCAGTGCAGGTGGTGGGAGACAGCAGGATGATGGACAAGCTGTCATCGCTGCTGGTGAAGGAGTCCCACCCCCTGCAGGTCACTATCACCGCACTGGTCAGCTCCTTCAGCGACAGGCTGATACACCCCAAGTGTGTGAAAGAGAGGTATCGCAGGTCCTTCCTTCCTGCCACTGTTAGACTGTACAACCAGCACTGCTCCCAGTAGACCTCACATGTGCACTGTGCAATAAAACATTTTTTTTAAAAACTTTACACATATCCACATACATTTTGGTTTGCACTAATTGGACAATTTTTAATACCCATATTTATTATTTATTATTTGTAAATAACAATACCAAACTGTTTGTACTTACACTGTTCATATTATAAATACCATGTCATATTGTAAATACTAAGTTCTAGGAGTGTAACAATACACAAAAATCGCGGTTCGATACGTACCTCGGTTTTGAGGTACAATACAGTACGGGAACAAAATGCAAAATATAAATTTGCTTGTTGTTTATTCTGAACTTTTGTAAACCAACAATTTATTGTAACATTATACAAAATATGAAAATAAAATAAAAAATAGAATACTGTTGTAAAGTGCTGCCTGGTAATAAGTTAAATAAATAATTTTCACTGTTTCTTTAAGTCCCTCTGCCAGGTATGCACTGGTGTGTTGTTCATACGGGCAGAGTTGCTAGGGAGAGGCTGCTTGATTGCCAAAGTCAGTGCATTTGCACTAAGTGATATTCACTCTTGGGTGGTGCCGTTTCAAGTGCCGTGGCACAACGCAGATATTCAGCCGAATTTAGCACAGAGCGACAGGAAGTCTGACACGAAACAAAAACAATACATCCAGTTGATTTTCAAAATAAAACACTCCGCATTGATACAAGCACAAAAACCTAAAAAAAGAGACAAATACGCGCTCTTCTTCTAATCCTTCAGTCGGAAACACTTCGTGTTATGTTTATAACATGTATAAATGCAGTCGTGTGGGATTTTGTAATTATCACGAGAATTCCTCGGTTTCGTTTCTCCAGCTGTTCGGTGGAACTGCGCCATGCCGGACTCGTCTTTCTCCGTTGCAATATTTAACCAGGAAGCCGAAGTGGTCCCAAGCAGGAGACTTAAGCGACAAGGGAGGGTCTTCAAGCTCTGGTTTCGCGCTAGTGTTAGCCATGATGTAAAAGGGCTGCACGTGTAGCTGCAGGCAGAAAATAAACACACGCAACTTCCGTTCTGGAAAGTCACCTGTGCACAGCCCTGTACCGAACCGAACGTCCTGTACCAAAACAATTCAATACAAATACATGTATTGTTACACCCCTACTAAGTTCATATTGTAAATACTATGTATATACGAGTTAATTCTATTTCTTATCTTCTTATTATATTGTTTATTTTTTACTTTTTATTATTGTTTAGTTTAATACTGTCCTTTGGCTGCTGTGACAAAGAAATTTCCCCATTTGCGGGACAAATAAAGGAATTATGATTCTGATTCTGATTCTGACCCATCTTCAAACTCCTCCCTCATTTTAATCTCAACTACAAACCTGTAAAGTTTCGTGACTGTATCTTGCATGGTTTTCACACTGTCACAGTGACAAAAATCTGGCTTCAGACAGACAGACATTTAAACACCTGCTCAATTTATCAAAACTGCTTCTGTGTTTGTTCCCACTACACTACTGTAGGTGTCTCCAGCAGGGTTCGAGATACGTGAGAGCCAATGGGGTCTGCGCTCCCATGAAAACAGTGAAATCACAGGACCATATAGAACGGTGATGATGACACACACTAGTTTGTGTGTGTTTCACTCTTTTTTGTCTCTAACATTTTAATGTCACCATTAGTATTAATGACTGTAGTGTACTATGTTGAGCCTGTATACTGGAAACGCTACACTTAGGGTAGTCATGACTGTCCAAAATCATGACTCCATTCAATTTCAGTCATACAAGAAATACAAGCCTTCAGTGATTTAACAATAAACAGCAAAAGATAGAAATTAAGTTTGTGACAAACAAATAAATAAAGGATCTGTGAAAAAAAATGCATCTCAGATGCAGTTTAGAGTTAGACGTAAGTTCAAATAATATTCACTAAATCTGTCCAGAGTGAACCCTCTTCACAAACAAACAAATAAAGGATCTCTGAAAAGAACATCTCTGACGCTGTCAGTTTCCTCTGTCAGCTGATTGTCTTCATCACACAGGAGAAGAGTCTAGAAGTTACACTGCAGGCTAATGCTAAGCTAGCTGCAGACTAACGCTAAGTTAGCTACAGACTGACACTTAGCTAACTGCTAGCTAATGCTATTTTTTCCTCTGGATGCATGAAGGTAGGCCGACGTGGAGAGAAAATATATACTAGGAGACTTACTGATCCTGCTCTTGATTTATTGAAATTGAAAGCTCATTTCAATCGATTTTCCATTTAATATCTAAAAGAGACCTTTTTCAAAATGTAAAAAAAACAACTGAAAAAAACCAAAACCATAAGCCAGTGTATTCCAAGTTTCCACATCCCCCCGAGATCCCAAATAGATTTGAAAGGATGTTATTTACACCCTCGATGTGTGAAAGTGTTCATGCACCCACACTAATGTGTTTTTATCTTAGCTCTTGCTACAGAGAAGATTTCATCTTAAAAAAGGGTGTAAGGGGACTTCCAGTGATGCGGACCGAGTAGCAGCGTTCGGTGTGAGCTCCCGCACTGTCGATGCAAAAATATCCTGATATTGATGCCTAACTCAGCCCAATTCGATAAAAAACACTTGTAGAACCTTAGCTGATGTCACTGGACCACTTCTGGGGTAAAGCTTTTGTTAAAATGGCTTCAAAATCCGTGAAAAAGACACAGGAGAAGAGGAGCGTCGGGGCTGGCAACACGGAGAGGGCACAAGATGGCGGCGCAGTGACTGAGGAGATAGAGGTTTTGAGCCCAGCAATGACCAAAGCCATGGCCACATTAACGGCAAATATATCTGAGGTTATAGAGGCTAAGTTTGACTCTTTTCTGCAAAAGATTGGAGACGTAATGAAAGAGTTGCAAGACACAACCAAGCGTGTTGGGGAAGCTGAACAACGCATCTCCGAGGTGGAGGACGTAAATGTCGAGACGGAGAAACGTGTCTCTTACCTGGAAAAAGCTGTGGTCGCGCTGCAGGAGCGTCTGGATGACCAGGAGGATCGAGGCAGACGTAAAAACCTCAGAATAATTGGCCTGCCAGAATCTTCAGAGGGCTCCTCTGCCGTACAGTTCATGGAGTTGTGGCTTCCCAAAGTTTTGGCACTGACCACCAAGGACAGGAAAATAAAACTGGAAAGGGCGCACTGGGTGTCGGGGCCAACGAGGAAAGGAGCCGACTCGCGCAGACCTTACCCCTGCGCTATGATTGTAAGATTTCACCACTACAGCGATCGGGTCCGGGTGCTGGAGGCGGCCAGGCGGGCGAAGGATATCCGTTCTGAGGACAGCAGGATTTTCTTTTTCCAGGACTTCTCCAGCGGAACTCAGAGGAAACGTCAGGCTTTTGACGAGGCCAGAAGGAGGCTCCAGTCACTCGGACTACACACCTATGGCCTAAATTATCCTGCAACTCTGAGGATCACCGTGGATAACACCACCAAGTCCTTTACCAAGCCCGAAGAAGCTATGGCATATATAAACACACTGGGTGGTGAAGGCACTGTACCGGACAAACAAGTGTGAGTAATTAAGATCTCAAGATCTCACAATTTAGTCATGGCCTGTGACGAACGATTTCAAAATATAGTTAATGCTGCTGTAGCGTTTGTTGCCTAAGCTCAATGTTCTGGAGAGCTAAAGTGGGAGACTGGCAGTAGCAGTATAACGTTAAGAATATTGTGTTAAGGGCTTCTGGACTCGTTTGTTCTCGCCCTTCTGTTTCATGTCAGAAGTTCATCTTGGAAACGGGGCCAGCGCGGCACGCAGCCGTAAATAATTGCACTTTGCCAATCATAAGTGAAGGTATTCTGAGGAGCCGGCGGATGTCAGACATGACCGAGATGGACCGGAAATGGCCGGAGTTGGCCGAAAGTAGCAACATTTGATTGACAGGCCCTGCCATACGGATCGTATGTGCGTTTCCTACTGTCACCACTTGGTGGTAGCACAGATATTTTCTTTTCCTTTTTTTCCCTGTGACTTTATATTATTTACTTTTTGATGGTATGGATACCAACTACTCATATTATCTGACTGAGATATCCCTGTTCTTTATATATAATATTCTGTGTGAAAATTACAAGTGATGGAGGAACATCAGCTTTGTGGAGGTAGGGCTGATTTAAATAATTGACTGATCTTGCGGACTCAGGAACATCATAGCCGCATCTGAAGTAAGGTTTAGAGGCCCTAGCAAGGGTTTCTCTTCTGAAGTTGGGGTCTCCACCCTTCTCTTTATCTTGAGTCCCATTAGTTTATTTGTTCGTGGGAGTCTGTGTGTATATAGTTGTGTTCAGGGGTTTATTCTAGGGTTATGGGAAACAGCTCAGCAATTTGAGTTTCTTCTATTTTGTTTTTGCTTTTTTCTGGTCACAAGGTATGCGCATGGAGGGAATTAGATCATGGATAGTATAATGCATAAAGACTTAAGGCAATGACCGACCCTTGCCATATTTAATTTTTTACAACTACCATGACTAATTCTGCACTTAAAGTATGTACATGGAATATTAGAGGCATACATCATCCTGTGAAAAGAAAAAAAATATTGACATATCTAAAAAAAGAAGGGGTTGATATAGCACTACTTCAGGAAACACATCTCAAAGACATAGAACATGAAAAACTTAAACGGGAATGGGTGGGACATGTACTTTTTTCGTCGTTCACGTCCAATAGCAGAGGAGTTTGTATCCTTATTAACAAACGGCTTCCTTTTACACTAGAATCCTGTACTAAGGATAATGCAGGAAGATATGTTGCAATAATAGGACACCTGTTTGGCGAAAATATTTCTATTTTAAATGTCTATGCCCCACCAGGTCATCCTCCTGATCTCATAACAAAAGCTTTTTCAGAATTAGCGGAGCTGGACTGTGCTCAGTCAATTGCTGGCAGAGACCTCAATTGCATATTAGACCCTCACATTGATAAATCACCTGCTGAAGGAACTAACCCTACTAAACAGGCATGAGCAACAGCTGATGTATATGACGAACTAGGCTACTTGGATGTGTGGCGAGCATTAAATCCAAACAACAAAGAGTTCACATTCTTCTCTAGATGATCTGAATTTCATATCTTTTTTTCAGACTGAGTTTCAGATATTTTTTTCTAATAACACACCTGATGTATCTCCTTCTATTTTATGGGAGACATGTAAGGCTTATTCACGTGGTCTTATTATGTATTGTGAAAAAAGCACAAAACGAAAAGCGTCAAGAAGAGCAACGGAAATTAGAGATACAGCTATCTGAATGTGAGAGGGCATATAACCAGAACCCTACCGATGATAATCTTAAAGCAACTTTGACCACAAGAGCAACGCTTTTAACTCACTGCTCACTCAGAAGGCAGAGCAGAGTATAAGATTCGCAAGGCAAAAACTATATGAATTTGGTAACAAACCCAGCAAGTATTTAGCCAGCCTGGTCAAGAGTAGATCTGATTCTCAGAACATATCTTCAGTTAAAGATGTCTCTGGGCAGGTGAAAATGGATAGCAATGGCGTAAATAAGGTTTTTACAGAATTTTATGAAAAGTTATATACAAGTGAGCAGCCAGCAGGGGTCTCTAGACTCATGGAGGGCTTCTTCTCCAATCTGAACCTGCCCAAGCCTAATGACCAACAAAAGACTACAACAACAACGAGCAATACACAGCGCGACGCAACTTTTCTGTGTCCATGCCTGCATATAACTGATAGTAGCACAGCAGACATGTAGCAAGTAACCCCTGTCTCCAGCTCCAAAACAAAGTAGTGAGTTCTTTACTGCAGATAACGTTTTGGTACTCTCAGGTCTGGTCTCTCATGCCAGCAGCTAACGCTACAGCTAACGCTACACGTAGTTAGCTGTAGCGTTAGCTGTGTGTATACCACCACACAGTAAGTTGTACCACTGCCAAGTTACTCCTGGGCATCTAACACACTGTCCTTTAGCACAACATGCTAATTAATCAACGTAGCTCACTGGCCGTGAATAACAGACTATTTCATACCGTCTCCTCTGCGTGTTCATGGCGGAACAGCAGCTCACTGTCCACTAACAACCGAGACAATTTCATACCGTCTCCTCTGTGTGTTCAACGTTGATAACTTCACATGTAACGTTAGTTCAGCCTCATATTTACATCGACGGTTAGCGTTAGCTCATGTGCTGAACGGCCAAAGTAACACAAACTATACTGTTAAATAAATACTTACAGTTCCATCATCTGTGGCGTTGCCAGCGTTATACTGACCCTGGTTGCTGAAACAGTCCGGCGTGAAGTGACTGGCACAGACTATAACGCTTTTGCTCACTGAAGCTGGGACGTTTCCCTGATAAAAGAAATGTAGCCACTTAGCTCTGATATCCTCTTTGGTAGGGAGGCAATGTAGCGAAACATTAGGATCCGTGCATCCGACAATAGAGCAACAGTGCTTGGCTTTCGGGTTGTACATGGTAGCAGTCAGGCTGTCGCGTACAAGCGAAGCGAGAACGAGAAAATGGCGGATCCTCGGTCAGGTAGCTGGCATAGTGTGGGAGGAGATACCCAGCGCGAGGGCCGGAGTATTCAAATCACCCGGACTATTACGTAACAGTCCGGGTGATTTGAAATCCAAATGGCTCGTTTAGAGACTCAATTCCTGACTCCGGTAGTTTACAAAACATTGACTTAGTGGTTGAAAATCACGCTTAAGGGGTGGGGAGGCACTCCGGATACGAAAATATACATACTAAAGCAAGGAAAAAGTGAGTTTTGCATAATATGTCCCCTTTAAGACTAGAGAAAATCCTTCCATTTATCATAAATAATGACCAGACAGGGTTTATTACTGGAAGGAACTCATGTAATAATGTTAGAAGGTTACTCAACATTATTCAGCTGTGTCAGTAAAATAATCTTAAAGGTATGGTAGTGTCATTGGATGCAGAAAAGGCATTCGACTGTATAGAATGGGATTTCTTGTTTTTCACACTCAAGGAATTTGATTTAGGTTAAGAATATATTGAATGGGTCAAGCTGCTTTATCATAATCCATAAGGGGCTGTTATCACGAATGGTAAAACGTCAAGGGTGCCCCTTATCGCCTTTGTTGTTTGCGACCGCAATCGAGCCACTGGCAGAAGCCATTAGAACCCACTCTACTGTTCATGGTATATCGATTAATAACAGACAACAAGATTTCTTTGTATGCTGATGATGTTTTATTATTTTTCACTCAACCGGAAATATCTATTATGTCAGTCCTTACTGTTATTAATGAGTTTGGTAAGTTTTCTGGTTACAAAATAAATTTTAGTAAGTCAGAGGCCATGCCATTGGGTCAGGTGCACCACTCCCTTCCTCCCGGCTTATCACCCTTCAGATGGGCAACAGAAGGTTTTGTTTATCTAGGTATTTTTATTACTCCTCTGCTGCAAAGGATGTTTAAAGCAAATTTTCAGCCTCTGCTTAAACGCATCCACGATGACCTAGAGAGGTGGTCTTCTTTACCACTCTCGATGCTGGGAAAAATCTCTTTGATTAAGATGAATATTTTACCTCGGCTGCTCTACAAATTATACTAAATAATAATACTATCAAGATGGTGAATGGTCAGTGTTGCAAGATTTGGTGATTTTCCGCCCAATTGGGCTACTTTCGTTTACTTCAGGCGGGAAAAAAAATACATTGGGGCGGGTGAATAAAATTTGGGCAGCTTTTGTCCACATTTGGCGAGTTTTTAATATTGTGAAAACAGCACTCTCTCTCTCTCTCTCTCTCTCTCTCTTTTAATAAAGAGACGGCCTAAATAAATAAACAAATGACGTGAGTTGTATTCAATCAGCATCTTTTTTTTTTTGTTTTCAATCAGCATCATTTCATTTGGCAACTTAAACGTGAGGTCAGTTCAGCAGACCACAAACGCACTGTAGCCGCACTGAATTTGAAGCGGGTGGCCTAGCTAAGCTAGTATCATGCGGAAGTGGGGAAAATACAAGAAATCCTACAGGAAGGAATGGGAGACCGACCCTGAACTAAAAACCTGGATCATGTCTGTCCAAGGAGACGACTCTAAAGCCCCTTGCAAGTATTGTAACACGGAACTAAGAACTCACCTTAACGATCTGAAAGAACATGGCGCCACAAAAAAACACAAGTCCCGCTGTGTGCCGAGTGTGAAATCTTTTGCTGTACCGATGGGATCTGGTGTAGGACAAGGCACAGTCAAAGATGACCAAAAACGTCGTGAACTTAGGATTGCAACCTACGTTGCCTGCCACACTTCCATCAATGCTGTTCAGGACTTGTCAGATATACTCCAAGAGGAGATGGGAGCGTTCAAAATGCACAGGACAAAGTGTACAGCTGTTATCACATCTTTTCTGGCACCACATTTCAGAGAGGAGTTAAAGGAAGATGTTGGTGAGTCTCCATATTCTCTCTATCTGAACGGTATATAAGGTATATCAGATGCGATTGTTTCTTTCCTGAGTGAATGTGGCCTGGACATCAAACATATGGTGGGGATTGCTACAGACAGCGCGAGTGTTATGGTCGGAAAAAATCACTCCATTTTCACACTGCTCAAACAGAAGCAGCCTAGTTTGCAGCTTATTCGCTGCGCTTGCCACTCACTGGATATAGTGGCTCATAAAGCAATGCAACTTCTTCCAAGCAATCTGGAATATATGATAAAAGAAACCTACAACTGGCTCGCACACTCAGCAAAAGGCCAGAGTGACTATAACAGTGTCTACAAGGCCATCAATGACGGTGGCTGTCCTCTGAAACTCATATCCCCCAGCTCAACCCGTTGGTTGGTGATCTCAGACTGTATCGAAAGAATTTTAGAGCAGGAAGATGCCCTCAAGCTGCACTTCAGTTTGGTTTCAAGTGCCGAACACTGCTATGCAGCCAGGCTTTTGAATGAAATGTACAGTGACAAATCAAACAGTCTGTACATGCACTTCCTCCAGCCCGTTTTGATGGAAATCAAAACTGTGAACAAATATTTCCAGCTGGAAACGGGAGATACGCTGGGTGTTTTTAGGGATCTTGACAGGCTGTACATGTCGACATTGAGGAGAGTTGTGAAGCCCAGCGTACTGCGCATGAACAATGACAGTCGTCTCAGGGAACTTGACCTTAAATCATCCAGCCTCTACCTCTCACACCAGGACGCGGACCTGGGCTCCTCATTCCAACAGCAGCTGGAAGCCAGCACATTAGCGCCGGAGCTGAAGGATAGGATTTCCACGCGTTGTTTTGATTTTCTAAAAGAAGTGCTGGTGCAGTATCAAATGCGTCTTCCTGCATCAATAGAAATGCTCCGCAAACTGGAGCTTTTTTGTCCGAAGCTGGTGATGTCAACAATAAATAGGCCAGGAGTAAAAGACTTGCCTGCTGAGTTTTTCTCTTGTTCGGTGGACACCTTGGAGAGCCAGTGGAGAAACATTGCATCAGCTGGCTTCTCAAGTGATCAGGCCATTGACGCCTTTTGGCTGGAAGTTGAGGCATTTCAAGATGCTGGAGGAAACCAGTGTTTCAAAGATTTAGCACTGGGTGTCATCAGATTGCTCACTCTGCCAATATCAAATGCCCACGTTGAGAGAGCGTTTTCCCAGGTGACGCTGCTAAAGGATGACACCAGAAATCGCATGGGATTACGGCTCCTTTCCAGCCTCATGGATGTGCGCTCTGGCCTGAGCAGAAACGGATTGACGTCCGCCACTTTCAAACCTCCCCGACAGTTCGAGGTTTGATTCATCCATGTATTAGCCAGCTGACCTGGCTTCCAGTGACTGTAAAAAGTTCTTAAAGTTCTCAACATTGTTCAAGTTAATGGAAAGACGCTGATTCTGCGTAAAGGTAAGATGATTTTTATGTCACCTTATCTTATTTGCACTGTGACTGATTTTGGTAACTGTAGCCCACTTATTCTATGGAATTTGCTCGTTGAATTAAAAACTAGCCTAGTTTTTCGTGGTTTTGTGTGTTCGGTATCTCAATCAGCTGCTGTACGGCCAGGTCGTTGTGCGTCTTTCAGCACCACAGGTGTGGAAAGCAGCGAGGAGAAAAAGAGAGGGAGGGAGGGAGGGAGGGAGAGGCGCTCTGTATGTGCATAATTGTGTTTTGTTTTAAATTGTTTTGCATGTAGTCCTCATACAGGTAATTTATTAAATTTATAAGGCCTACACGGCTTAAAAGTGCACCTTTTTACGTGCAGCTGGCATTATTACTAATCTGGGCCTGGCGCTAGGATGACAGAGGTTCATTTTGCAATTTGTGTAGCCTAAGGTTGATTTACTGCGCTCTTGTTGGTTGCAATTTGCAAAAACCTATTTATCTATCATTTATGTGTGGTTATTTGATGCAGATATGAAACTGGATGTGTTTTCTATTGCATGTGTTATGATTTTACGGGTTTACACGAGTGTCTGGCAACTTCGTGATTTGGACTGGTTTTTATTGGATTGGGCAGGTTCTAAGATGTGATTGGGCTGGAAGCTGTCAATCTGATCTGGCATCACTGTGAATGGTTGGTTTAGATCATTTATATGGAACTGCAAATGACCACGACTTAAATTAGCAAAATTGCAATTGCCATCGGGTCAGGGAGGACTGGCAATTCCCAATATTAGACTGTATCAAGTGGCTTCTCAATGGCTCAAAGGCTGAGGCTGCCATGCAAGGTGCCAGCTGCTCATCAGGAGCAATTTGGGGTTCATTATCTTGCTCAAGGATACTTCAACATGTAACTGGTGGGGAGCCGGGATTCGAACCAGTGACCTTCCGATCACTAGACGACCCGCTCTACCTCCTGAGCTACAGGAGTCCAATAAGGCTAACAATACAATTATGCAAACATGGGCTCAGGACCTTGGGGTGATAATAGACGAAGCTATGGAGGCGGACATATGGGAGCATGCTAACAACATATCCATACGTAATAGAGCAAAGGAATCACAATTTAAATTACTGCATCGCCTTCAGATATCACCTGAACTCAGACATAAGATAGACACAAAGAAATCCGCTCTGTGCGTGAAGTGTAATAAGGAAGTTGGTACCTTTATACACACTGTATGGACCTGTGTGCATATCCAGGATTTCTGGGTAGAAGTGGCTTTGAAATTAGATTTGGTTTTTAATAAGGAGTTGGACCTGGACCCAGTGTGTTTTTTGTTGGGATTACCACACCCACAAATACGTCTGCACGTCTGTCCGTCCTGGGAGAGGGATCCCTCCTCTGTGGCTCTTCCTGAGGTTTCTTCCGCATTTTTTCCCTGATAAAAGGGTTTATTTGGGGGCAAGTTTTTCCTCACTCGAATCGAGGGTCGAAGAACAGAGGGTGTCGTCTCTGTACAGATTGTAAAGCCCTCTGAGGCAAACTGTGATTTGTGAATTTGGGCTATACAAATAAAATTTGATTTGATTTGATTTGAAATAAAAGGATCTCATTGTCAAAAACTGTGGAATGTTTTAACATATGCTGCACGTAAAACTATATTGCTGAAATGGATTTCAAATAAGCCACCTGCAGTTTTAGATTGGCATAAGGTAATATTTGACCTTTTACCCATGGAATATCTGACATACTGGTCCAGAGGGAAAATTGGTTAATTTTATCATATATGGACCCCATTTCTCGATATATCATTTCTTAATTCTTGTAATGTATACTTATTTCTCCATTTTATATTATTATTAATTATTGTCGTTACTATTGCCATATGTTATTCTACCATGCTTGTGACTGACTGACTGCTGTGCTGAATGTTCAGCTCTGGAGGGGGGGCAGGGGGAGGGGGTCCTCTCGAAGGGGGGGATAAATGTTAAAAAAAAATAATGTTCAGTTTGTGATCGCGGGGCTTCTGGAGACTGTGATTACAGCAGAGCCATTGGAGCCATTTGATGTTTTTTTGGTTGTTTTTTTCCATTTTAAAACAAGTCCTCAGTTGTTTTAGGAGAATGCTGCAATGCTGCTTTGCTGTGAAGCTCCAGGTATGTTTTGTGGACTACGAAATTTCACCTGACTTGCCATCAGCATGAGGACAGTTTTAATTTCAGATTGTTAGTATTATTAGAAAAGTATTATTTAAAAGTACCAGGCACATTTCCAGAGGCTATATTAGTCATCTGGGAGTGACAAACTGTTATTTTATGGCCTCCGCTTCAGATTTATGAGGCTTTGTTTTCAGCGACTGAGCTGCACAAAACTGAGTAATGTCAGAATGAAGGATGTGTCATGGTGTCACCGTGACAGCCGGGGTTGCCTTGTCCTTCTAAGCGGTTGCTCTCCCTCAAGCAAGGGGCCAACTCAGTAGCTAATTTCGCGATCAATTTCAGAATTTTAGCTGCAGAGAGCGGGTGGGATGAGGTAGCACTACAAAGGGGCCTTCACACAAGGGTTAGCTGATAATATACCGGACGAATTAGCTGCTCGAGATGAGACCTCCTCCTTAGAAGAGTTAATTTCACTTTCCATTCGTCTAGACAATAGGCTGAGAGAGAGACGGAGGGAAAAGGCCACTAGATTTCCTCCCGTCGGCCCTCAGTCCAGACCTCCTAAATCGGTGCCACCTAGCCCAGTTACCACTTCTCCACCCTCGGCCACCCCTGCTGAGGAGCCCATGCAGCTTGGGCGTATGCACCTTCCCCCAGCAGAATGCCAACGCAGGCTTCAGGAAGGACTCTGCCTGTACTGTGGTGAGACTGGACATGTCATCTCGCTCTGCCCCACCCAACCAAAAGCCCGGGCTCATCACGCTACAGGGGGGCGCTGATGAGCCGAACCACCATGTCTACTACATCCCCCTCTCGGATCCAGCTCCAAGGAACCCTCTCCTGGTCCCTACAGACTCATCCCGTGCAGGTGCTCGTTGACTCAGGCTCAGACGACAGCTTCATTGACACTGACATGGTAAATCAAGCCCACATCCCTACACTCCCCCTTGCTGCACCAAAAGACGTTTTAGCTCTTGATGGCAGGCTATTAGCTCACGTCACTCACCGCACTGCCCCTTTAACGCTCCTCTTGTCCGGCAACCATAGTGAGAGGATTCAGCTGTTTGTTCTTCCCTCACCCCAATCACCTGTAGTTCTTGGGCTTCCATGGCTAAAATTACATAACCCCCAGACTGACTGGTCCTCTGCCAGGATTGGAAGCTGGAGTGTTCACTGTCACTCTAATTGCGTTCATTCTGCTGCCCCTGCCTGTATCAATGTAACTCCTACCATCCCGAAACCTCCCGACCTCACCTCTGTCCCCGCCCCCTACCAGGACTTAGGTGACGTGTTCAGTAAAGATCGGGCACTTTCATTACCGCCCCACCGGCCTTACGATTGTGCCATTGACCTACTACCTGGGGCTCCTCTCCCATCCAGCAGTCTCTATAATCTCTCTCATCCAGAACGGGAGGCCATGGAGGTCTACATACAGGACTCCCTCGCTGCCGGTCTGATCCGTCCATCCTCTTCACCTGTCAGGGCGGGATTTTTCTTTGTGGGGAAAAAAGATGGACTGCTGAGGCCCTGTATAGACTACAGAGGGTTAAACGAGATCACCATCAGGAACAAGTATCCATTACCCCTCATCGACTCAGCCTTTGCCCCCCTGCACCAAGCCGCCATTTTCTCCAAGTTGGACCTGCGCAATGCGTACCACCTGGTACACATACGCGAGAGAGAAAGTGGAAATCAGCTTTCAATACACCTCTGGGCCACTTTGAATATCTCGTCATGCCATTCGGTCTCACTAACGCCCCAGCTGTTTTCCAAAACCTTGTGAACGACGTACTCAGGGACATGCTGAATCGCTTTGTTTTTGTTTATTTGGATGATATACTCATTTTTTTCCCGGACCCTTGAGGAATTCAGCATGTTCGGACGGTGCTACGAAGGTTGTTGGAGAATAAACTCTTTGTTAAGGCTGAGAAATGTCTTTTTCATTCAACCTCTGTGGATTTTCTAGGGTTTGTCATAGAGAAGGGGCAGCTGAGGACGGATCCATCTAAAGTGCAGGCGGTGACCAGCTGGCCGGTCCCAGAAAGCTGAAAGCATCTCAAACGCTTCCAGGGATTTTCTAACTTTTATCGTCGTTTTATTCGGGACTACAGCCGAGTGGCTGCTCCACTCACTCGGCTCACCTTCACCAAGCTCCCCTTCCTTTGGACACCTGCAGTGGAGGGGGCGTTTGCCCGATTAAAGAAACTATTCTCCTCAGCCCCGGTCCTCGCACACCTGGACCCTGGTCTCCAGTTCGTGGTGGAGGTCGATGCCTCGGACACCGGAGTTGGAGCTGTTCTGTCACAGTGAACCCCCTCTGATCACAAGCTACACCCCTGTGCCTTTTTCTCTCGGCGTCTCTCCCCCGCCAAGAGAAATTATGATGTGGGTAATCGGGAGCTGTTGGCCATCGTCCTCGCCCTTCAAGAGTGGAGACACTGGCTGGAAGAAGCAGCTCACACCTTCCTCGTTTGGACCAATCATTGAAACCTCACCTACCTACGCTCAGCCAAGCTGCTGAATTCCCGCCACGCTCGCTGGGCGCTTTTCCTGGGCCGGTTCCGCTACACACTCAGCTATCGTCCAGGCTCTAGAAACACCAAGCCTGATGCCCTCTCTCGTCAGCTCTCCATCTCAGATGAGGAGGGCGCGGACAAGCCCATCATCTCCCCCCGGTGTGTGGTTGCTGCAGCCAGGTGGGACATTGAGCGGTCCATCAAGGCGGCACAGCGCACGCAGCCTCCCCCGAGTGACTGTCCTCCTGGCCGGATGTTTGTCCCGAACACCACCAGGTCCCAGGTGCTCCAGTGGGGGCATTCGTCTAAGCTGGCGTGTCACCCGGGTCTTCAGAGGACTCTGTCTCTCGTCCGACAGCATTTTTGGTGGCCCATGTTGTACGCTGACACTAAAGCGTTTGTCTCTGCCTGCTCCGTCTGCGCCCGCAGCAAAGCCTCCCACCGTGCACCTGCCGGATTTCTCCGACCACTGCCTGTCCCCCACCGACCCTGGTCGCACATCGCTGTGGACTTCGTCTCTGAAGGTAACTCGATTATACTCACCATTGTGGACAGGTTCTCTAAGGCTGTTCATTTTGTTCCCCTACCCAAACTCCCCTCAGCCTTAGAGACCGCGAACCTCCTTGTCCTCCATGTGTTTAGACTTCATGGGATCCCTGTGGACATTGTGTCAGACCGGGTCCGCAGTTCATCTCACAGGTTTGGAAGGCTTTCTGTAAGGCTATCGGGGCATCAGTCAGCCTCACCTCCGGCTATCACCTGCAGTCTAATGGCCAGACGGAGCACGCGAACCAAGACCTAGAGGCTGCGCTGCGCTGTGTTTCTGCCAGTCACCCTGTCTCTTGGGCTACTCATCTTCCCTGGGTAGAGTACGCTCACAACACTCTGGTCTGCTCCGCTACAGGTATGTCGCTGTTCATGGCATCTAACGGCTTTCAAACCTGTCTCCTCCAGCCCGTTGAGCCTTCCAGCCGAGCCCCCGCCGCCCCCCCGGCTTGTGGATGGCCAGCCAGTCTACTCGGTCCGTCGCCTGTTGGATTTCCACCGCTGGGGCAGGGGTTTCCAGTATCTGGTGGACTGGGAGGGTTACGGTCCGGGGAGGGTTACGGTGTCACAATGACAGCTGGGGTTGCCTTGTCCTGTCTGTGTGTCCCCCCCCCCCCACCTTCTCTCCCTCCGTTCTCTCCCTCACCTGCTCCTCTTCCAGTGTGTGACTGTGGGCGTGGCGGCAGCAGCAGCAGCGCGCACCTGACTCATCAACCCATCAACCTACGCTTATATTACCCTGGTCCCCTCACTGCTTCAGCGCCAGATGATTCCGTCCCGTGCGGTATTGCATTGTGCCTTAAAGAACTCTAAGTCTTTATGTATAGTACTTCTTGCCCTGGCAGTCAACGAAGTTTGCTGGTTTGAATCTCGGCTCCCCTGGGCGGAACTGAGCTACATGTCGAAGTATCCTTGAGCAAGATACTGAACCCCAAAATTGCTCCTGATGCGCAGTTAGCACCTTGTGTGGCAGCCTCCGCCATCAGAAAAGGGCCCTGGCGACTCATCCAGGGATGTACCCTGGCCTTCGCCCATTGAAAACTGGGATTGGCTCCAGTAACCCCCGCAACCCCCTGAAAGGGGGGGATAGAGTGGCAACATCCCCGCGACCCTCACGGATAAGCGGCAGAAAATGAGATGAGTGTTAAGAACTACATACCATATTGACATTTTAACTAAAAGTGTCTATAAACATGTCTATTACCTGACATTAGGGCTGGGCGATATGGCCAAAACGATATGTTATCACGATATGTTTTTTTATATTGATCGATGTCGATAATTATCACGATATACAGTATATTTAACAATAATAATGTTGAATTGACAGTTTTTTTCAGAGTTTTTTCCTTCGGACAGAACCCAAAACAAACCAGAAGGTTAATTATGGTTTATAAAATACAATTATTTATTGTCAGAATGAATAGGTGAGAAACATTCAACGGAACCAACCAACCAAATGGCTTTGTTAAACACTGAATAAATAAAATGATGAATATGTACAACAGATTGCTTGCTTCAAACGTGTCTCAAACATTTTAGAGGTAGTACACTGATTTGAACATTGATAAAGAAAATAAAATAAAAAGGTAAATGTTGAGGATGATTATGCTACTGTATTCTTTGAATATTGCACATTCTTGAGCTTGCAGGTAGTTCAGCTTTAATGCCTCCTGTTCTGTAAGACCTGATGTGGTTCGGACGTGCAACCAGTCCACATATCAGCGGTGACACCTCTGAGCTGCTCCTCCAACTTTACTCTACACTCTGCATAGAGCTGTTTTTCAACCGTGCTTATAGGCATCATATCTTTAGCGATACAGTACGTAACTGTGCTGGTTATGTCTTTGTGTCGCTTCGGTTTCTTCTCATATGGGGTAATGGCTGAAAAAGCAGCAGCAATTGTTGGCTGTCGAACTGAAGTTTGACTAGTAGAAGCAGTGGAGCTAGGCTGTTGGCTACTTGAGGGAAGGCTGACGCTAGCATGATAGCGCTAACTCATGCTTTTGGAGTACTTTTTGGGACGATACCTTTCGAGATAATGAAAGAGGTTGGTGGTGTTTCCAGTTCTGCTGAGGACTGGTCGCTGACACATTTTGCACCTAATGCTGGTCTGTCCTTTGTCAGACTTTTCAGGTAGCCGAACTATTTCCAAATAACCGAAGTGGTATGACCTTTCTTCGGTATAATTTCGTCGTCTTTGTCAGTTTCCTCGCACTCGGTTTTGCTAGTCGGACCGTTTATTTTCTTGTGTCGGCTAGACGCACAGGTGGTCACCGTCATTCTGTGTTGTTGTGAGTGGGAGGGGCCGGAAACATGTATCAACCACATGCATTTGTTTCTCTGCTGTGCGATTGGCTGTTGGTGTAGTGTTTTCTAGGTAAAGGGAAACGGACTCAAAAATAACTGTATTGAAAATAAATAAATGAAAAATGTTATCATGAAAATGTTCGAGATCGTTTTATTGCCCAGCCCTAACTGACATATCAGAAGGTAGGGGGATGGTGGTGGAGTTACAGGTGAGAAGACTGTCAAGTGGAGTTTTTAATGTCAACAGTACTATAAAAATTGCTTCATTCTTGTTTTGTCAAAAATGTCCTCACATTTCCTTTGGTCTGTCGGTACAGATCAGTTCAATCACAAACAGACTGCAGGGTTTTGTGGCTTCGTCCTCTGTGTGAAAGTTTCAGATGCGGAGAGGGGGGACAGTTTCGCTGCGGCTCTGATGAGCGGGGGCGTGTCGATCTGATGGTGTTCACAGTCTGATAACTAAACAGATCCTTCACTCATCAAATAAAAGAGAAATGACCCACAAAGCAACGTTACAGGACCAAACAACAGTAATGTGGTAACTGGTAGTGTCTTTGGCAACTAATGAGGAAAAAAATACAGTGGAGAAGTGTCTGTCATCCTGTCTGTCCTACCGACTCTTGGTCACATTTCTGCCCAAAAAACAGTGTCTGCCCCTGGCAAAAAACTTTAACTCACCATGTGGTTGTCTCCTTCCACTATTGTGTTGTTGTAGAGTGAGAGAATCAGACAACGTCCTGTTTACTGATGGTGATTATGTAATCATGTAATTTAGAGCGAAAAACGTAACTTTGTCACTTTCCAGGATGCATGGCGGGTCAGGATCTTAATCACAACACATTATAACAACATCCATATGATTATAAAGAGATGCAGATACATGTTTAGATTACCAGGAGGACACCGGGGGAAACACGTGAAAAAATCAGACAAACATCAACATCATAACGCATACCGGCACGTCTCTTTTGCATCCGCAGTGCTGTATGAATTGACACACTGGTGCGGCTTTACACCGGAGCTGCTTGGTTCTGTGTGAACAAACAAATGCGGAGAATTGGCGAACCTCCGCTGCGGAGATAATGTGGAGTCTCTGTGAAAAGGGCTACTTTCTGCTATCATGCAGGGCTAACAGACTTAAGAACTCATTTGTCCCTGCTGCCATCAGCCTTAATGTGATAGTATCTTTTGTATTTAATGTTGTACTTTTCTTTTTTGGTTATTTGTGCCTGATTGTAAAGTGGTAACTGCTGGCTGTACAACAAATTGCCCCATGGGGACAATAAAGATACCTTGAACCTTATAACCAGTGGCGGCAATTACAGACTGTGTTTAACATTTGTAATAGTGACATCACTGGATATTTTTAAAGACACCTCAGGACAATTTCCAGATGTGTTTGTGGTTAAAAAAAAACCCCAAAAACGGGGTGACTTAAGCCAAAACGTGAACTATTCTGTTGTTCTCTGTCAGTGAACATCACATCTCAGCTACTTAAAGATCACAGATCATTCCCATCATCCCTGTCTTATGTGTGTTTGATTAATGACTTTTATATTTACACCAAGCACCTAAGGGTACAGTTGCATATTATTATTTGTTAGATCTCCTAGGTAGACAGCATCATTCATTTGTGAGAAAAGAAAAAAAAAGAGGAAAAGACCTTAACAGTTATGACAAAGGCAGGACTGGTCCAACATTGTTATTATAAAGCCACGAACCTCCTGGGTGGAGTTGGGTAGATGAATAGGTCACCAAAATTAGAGTGTCTGTGCAGGTTTTTTAAAACATCATTTGACACGAGAGTAAATGGCAATTGTACATATTCAAATTAAAGACAAAAGCCACGTTAGTGAGTTTTTGTCAAGTGTGAAAGGGGTCAAAGTGTGTTACTTAGTCATGGAAGCTCACTGTTAGTTTCCTGTGTCCTACCTACAGTCAATATATGTTTCTTTTTAGGCAAGGCAAATGTATTTGTATAGCACATTTCATACCCAAAGGCAACCCAAAGTGCTTTACAGATCACACAGGCAAAAGCACAAGAAAAAAGCTGTAAAAACAATAAAAACATGCACAGAAATATGTATAGACTAAAACAATAAAAGAAAGCAACAAAGCGGATGAAGAGAGGACAAACCATAACAATTAAAACAATCAGCACACAGAATAAAAGTAATATAATAATAAGACAAACAAATAAATGTGATATAAAAGAAAATGAATTAAAAGCAGTGGTGATCAGTTAGGTATTTAGCTTGGATTTAAAAGTACTTAGCACTGTCTCATGTCTGAGCTCATCTGCTGATTTCTTTCAACACTTGAGAGGCACAAAAGCTAAATGCAGCTTCACCACGTTTAGTTTTCAGTGAGTAATCCAGAACCAGCCGACCAGAGAGGTCTGTGAGGTTCGTACTGACCCGCAGATTCCACTGGATACGGTGCAGCTACGTTACGGCTGCGTTACGGCTCCGGTACGATTGTGCTCCGTCGTCCTCGTCCGGCAACCCCCACCAGTTGCGTTTTGAGTCCGCCACGGCGCAGCTCCGCCGATCAGCTGGAGAAACGAAACCGAGGAATTCCCGCGATAATTACATTATCACACACGAACGCAGTTATATGTATGTGTTATAAACACAACAACACGAAGTGTTCCCGACCGACGGATTAGAAGAAGAGCTTGTATTTGTCTCTTTTTTGAGGTTTTTGTGTTTGTATCAACACGGAGTGTTTTATTTTGAAAATCAACCGGATTTCTTGTTGTTGTTTCGTGTCTGACTTCCTGTCTGCTCTGTGCTAAATTTGGCTGAATTGCTGCGTTGTGTTGCGGCGTCCGCCAGAATAGAAGTCCTGCGTATCTGCTCCGCAGGGCTGCGGACTGCCGGAGCTGGCACGCAGCAGACACGCAGCGCAGCGGACCTGGTGGAAGTTAACACGTAGACTAGAGTGCTACGGATCAGCTCCGCCGCCGTGGCGGAGCCGTAACGCAGCCGTACCGTATCCAGTGGAATCTGCGGGTGAGTCTGAAGATCTGATGAGTACTCAGGACCTCACCCCTTTACTGATTCATGGACAAATAACAGTATTTCAGACTTGATTCTCTCAGTAACTGGTAGCCAATGCAGAGATCTGAGAACTGGAGTTATATGCTCCGCTTTTTTGGTTCTTGTTACAACCCTGGCAGCAGCATTTTAGAGATAATGTATATACCAGCTTCTCCAGATCATGTTTGGAATTCATGTTTCTGATCCTTGCAATGTTTTTGAGGTGGTAAAAGGCTGATTTTGTTGATTAAATGTGACTCCTAAAATTAAATCAAGGAGGTTTCTAGAGGTTTCGACTATTATGGTGAGCACAGATTTGAATTCTTTCTTCACTGGTCCAAAAAAAATTACTTGACCATGGCTTTTAACCATGACCACAAAGATTTCCTAACCATAGTAAAGTAGGTACTGATTTTAACCCAAACCATGATTTTCTTAATCTTCCACCAAAAAGTTTTGTGTCTTAAACCCAGCCTAATGAAACTGTAAAGGTGATGTCATCATTTAGTTTGGGGAAAGTATTGCAACTAGGCGACCAAACAGTCCTTACTGTCAGAGCCATTAATGACGTGTTGAACATAATGTACTGTACCCAATTAAAGTTGACTAACTGGTGGATAAAGATGTCATTTGGACACATTGGACATAGGTGTGCTGATATCATGCTGATGCAATAAGAAGATTAGTTACTGACCAACAGCTTGAGGCCAAGGTGTTTGGATGCTCCTGTCCTGTTCCAGATCCTCAGCAGGAGACCAGGGCTGGCTAAAGACACGCTGGAGGTCTGAATGAGCCTCTTTATTGTCATCCTCAGAAAACACGTCTTCCACCAGTGTCAGCAATGACGCCAACACCCACAGCATCACCTGACAACATCAAGGAACACATACTGGAGTCACTTTGGTCAGCATGCAGGCCAGATGGCAGAGGATGCTGGAAAATTCAATGATTCACTTGTGCTTCATTGTAAAACCATCATCAAACAGTAGAAAATTTGCAGCAAAGACACATGCACTCAGAGGAAAATGTTATGTATTTACTGGAGCACCTAAGTGCTGAGAGGGCAAGAAACACTGATTCAGTGGTACTTTTAGCAAGAAGTAGGGTTGCCATGTATTCAAATAAAAAGCCTCTCCTTAGGCAAAAAAAGCACATGTGGAACAGTAGATATATCACAGTATAGAAATGATGATGTAACAAGTAAAAGACCTGCATTCAAAATTGTAATTGAGGTAAATGTATACACATTGCATATTATTTTACTGTATAATAACTACTGATGAATTAATATACGTTCATCTGATTTTAACTATGTTCTATACTGGAGGTGGAAATCAAGTTGGTGATTTGAATTTAATCTGGTCGCTGGGTTGGATGGGGAGGTACAGCTGGGTGTCGTCTGCTTAACAGTTAAATGAGTTATCATTTTACCTAATGGAATCATATAGATGGAAGTCTATCGAGTAGATCAGGATGTATTAAACGAAAAAATGACCCGCTACCACCAGCTAGTGCCCCAAAAGTCTGACTAGAGGAATACTTTTTTCTGAAATGGTTCTGATACAGAAGGCTTTATTGTAGATTTGAATCACAATTTCAAAGGAGCAACATTAGCTGTTGTAAAGAGCACGAATCAATCCCCGGATTCAGCAGGGTATGGGTAAGCAGAAGAGTAGAAAGCAGCACTTGTCTCTCTTTCCTTACCGCCACTGAAGTGTCCTTGAGCATGATGCCCCAGTGGAGCTGCTCAGTGGCTGGCAGGTCACACTGTGGTTGTAATGAGCCACTTCCAGGTGTGACTGTATAACTGTGTGAATTTGATCATAGCATCCCTGAAACACATAGCACTATTTTCAGTTTGAAACTACCCTGAATAAAGATGGGACAAAAGTCTAACTGTAAATGTGATCACTTTAGGAGAATGGAAGCTGTTTTTCACTGCAGTGTCATTTGAAAGAAATAGCCAGACTTCAAAGATAGCTCCAAAACTGTAGGGGGCAGCAAAACTGCTAACTGCAGCTCACTATACTGCTGTAGATTTTTTTGGCTGTAGCAACTAGCTGTGCAACTAAGTGGCTCTATTAGCTGACGGCAGCAACACATCCTCGTAACTTAACAACTGAATAGGTCGATTGCCAGTGTCTCCCAAAATGACATGATTAAAATTGTAAGCCCTCCAGCATTTCAGTGGGCAAAATCCCTTCATTTTTAAAAAGACTTTTATTGTGAAACATTTGTAGGAACCTGTTGTGGAAAAATCAATGACTTTCAAGAACTGCAGCTTCTGTCATCTTTTCTCCAGTTTATTTGATTTTTCATTTTGATGTTAAACTTAATAAGAAAAGTTAACGTGTAACTTTAGCCAAAATGCAAACTAGGCTTTTTTTGTGAATGTCAAATCTTCGTGTAAAAGCATAATTACGATGAAAAAGCCACTTTTAAGATTTACCCTAGTTTTGTTTTTGGGTCAAAATCATTTTCAATTGTGTGCTAGGGGCAGCTGTATGGTAGCATCAAAATCGCTATTTTTAAAACACTAAGAAGACTCGACACAACATGAAATTTTGCTTGTAGTATCACCAGGGTCTCTACACATGAACACGAGCATTGAGAACATTGTTTGTGTACACAAAGTTTACTAAAAAGAAGGTTTTTAAAGCTGGGCATGAAGCTGGACCGGGCTCACCGGACTGCTGGGCCAGTGATCATCAAGCTCTATAGCTCCTAGGATAAGCTGAAGATCCTTTTGGCGAGGAAGGCGAAAAATCTGGAGCACGGGGGATCCTGCATTTTCATCCATCAGGACCTGTCCTAGTAATTCCACCTTTTTAACACTCTTGGAGGAACATCTGAAGCTCTTTTTTCTATTAACGATACCTCTGATGTTCCAGCATCAGGGGTGGTAGCACCGCTATAACATTAGAGACGGGTGTCTGGTGGTAGCATCACTATAACATTAGATAAGTGTGTCTGGTGGTGGCACTGCTATAACATTAGATAGGGGTGTCTGGTGGTAGCACCGCTATAACATTAAATACGGGTGTCCCGTGGTAGCACAGCTACCTTTTTGAAACATTGCGTAACCATTGCCTTTGTTCAAATCCTGCGCGTTCACTCAATTGGCTACCTTTGGCCTCATCAAAATCACAATCAGCATTTTGAATTCACGCCCAAACGTGACTCTCCAAAATACTGACTGCCATTTTTATTTCATGCCTGAGCGTGACTTCCCCAAATCACAGCAGCCATTTTTGTAGTCAGTTCAACGGGACTTCCCTAAATCAAGGTTCCCCAGAACTACGTCGGCCATATTTTACTCACACACACAAACACACACAGATACAGACATCCCTCCAAATATCTGTGCTTGCTGTTTTTTTGTTGTGCAGCATTGCTTTTATAAGAAGCTCTAATAAACACTGTTGATTGTAACTGAGCAGTTCTCTAAGATTATTTTGCACATCTTATAACAATAGCTGGTTGAGACGGTCAGTGCTCGGATTAATGCCTTCTATTTCTCTAATTGTTGATATTTCTTTAAAGGAACTTGGGGCAAGATCAAGAAATAGGGTAACTGCAGCCATCAGCCAAGCTGGCGCAGGAGCGCGCATGAACTCTTCACAGCAGTGCAGCTGATGCCTTATCCCCTACACACGCGAAGCAGCCGCAAAGCTGGCTCGCTGTGTCTAGCGACACACAAGTGCGGCGATTTACCGTTATGGTTGATGCAGTCTGAAAGGCACAGGCGAAAGCAAAGACGGCATATTAGGGAACAAAAATATCGTGTCTGATACGGGATTGCTGTGTGTAAGCGGCTAATGTTACTACACAGACAAACAAACCGTTAGCCTGTGGCTACATCCAGCTGCTAACATCACCTCCCGGATAACAGGTTGGGCTTTCGGTCCCATATATAAAAGGGACATATTTCTAACTATTCAGACTAAAGGACCATGGAAAATGCGCAGTCTGTAACTATTCAGTGTTACACAGTGGTGGACTAAGTTACATGTTTGCAGCTAACGCCACTTTGCACGTTAGGTCACTCCATGTCTGCCAGGATCTCATATGATTTTCAAATCAAGCTCTAAACATGACCTGTAATGTTTTCTTACCTGGTTACTAGGAAATGAGCCATGTCAGCATCTGTTTTCAGTCCCAATTCAAGTTGAAACTGCCTCCATGACTCGAACATGTATCCGATATTTATTCAGGTGCTAGCCCGGCTTTGGTCGTAATTTTGTTTCGACTCACGACATGCTGCTGATAAAACCTTCGTTTTCTTCTTAGTGGACTTTGTGTGGTGGTGAGTCGTAGCAGTATCCATTACTACCTAAACACTAATTTGGGTCCACCGCGCTTGTCTTCTTCCCGTATCCAAGGACGTGCATTCAGCGTCATCTGACGTCACGTCTGCAAGACTGCGCAGGAAATTCGTGCCCGAATTGCAGTACATTATGCAGCACACAGCCTGTTCAAGGCAATGGAGAGATATTTGGGTGGGCTCATTCTTTTTGGTTTTGAACGCTTCATCACCCATTAGCATTAAAAAACTTAAAATGCATGTTTATTTTTTCACAAATCCTGCCCCAAGTTCCTTTAATATTAACAATTTTAAGTAAACTTCAGGCCTTGAGACTAAAAGCATATCATTTGATTAATGATCCCTGATTCCAGGGTGGTGCTCCTGTGATTATTAATGAATAGTAATAACATACATTTCAGTGTTTAACGTTTTAATGATTTAATTAATAGTTAATAATCAATTAATATTCCCCATTGATTTCAACAAATGCAAAGGCTTATTTAAGAGGAGTAATTATTTCATACACCTTAGCTACAAGAAAATTAGTGTTAAGACAACAACTAGAGCTAGATCTCCAACCTAGAGAGGGAGTTCACACACTCTCAGGGGAGTTAAACATTTAGAAATTAAACATATATTATTATTGTTATTATTATTATTAAACGTTTTTACCAAAATCTGTATTCTCCTGAATGCCCTGATAGTGCCGATGACAGGGCTAGATTTTTAGACTGCATAAATTTGTCCACTCTGTCGGCTGAGAGCATGGACATTCTATGTTGTCCGGTTACTAAAGAGTAGAGGTGTAGTCCAGGGTATATGCGGGTATACAGTGTATACCCGCTTATTTTTAAGTCAGCATTATTTATACCCACTTCTAAATCCCCCCTGATGCGTACCATTCAGTAGTATCTGCGAGCCAAATTGCCCATTTTTTCCCCAGGATGGTGAAGCCATGACCCACGCTACTCACCCACTGCCTCTAATTGGCTAGTATGCGCTGCCTTTACTGATTCGATTGGTTAACTTTTGGAGGAAGAGAAGGGCGGGTCATGCCGGTAAGATGAAGCGAGCTATTCAAACAAAAATTTCATTTCACAATTACAAACGTCCTCACCAATCAACATCAGCCAGCAGCTCAGCTAATGTTAGCGATGCTACACTGGTACAGTTAAGCCCAACGTCGACGCCCGCTCTGCCCCCCACCCCCGTCGGAGAGGATGCTGTCAGTGAAGGAGATGCTGCCTCTTCGCCCACAGCCAAAGATGCCGATACAACTTCGGATGAAGACGTCAACTAAGGTAGGTGGGCGTCGGCCCTTTTTTAAGATTCATTGCTGGACCTTGTAAATGATGTTAATAACATGTCAGGGCTCGACAGTCACGGATATAGCTACAGCTACATCATGTGTAATTGACTGTTTAGGGAGGAAAAATTAAATAAATAAAATGAAACGGATTATGACAACTTTACACTTTTTAATTGGTTGTGGTCATTGTTTCCTTTGTTATATTTATAGCCTGTAATTCAATCACTTTTGTTATTTTATAACCTGTAATTCAATCACTTTTGTTGTTTTTCTGTAGACATTAATAATGACTGGCCAGACCTGTGGACTGCCAAACAAAAAGAAGATGTGTGTGTGTGTGTGTGTTTGTCCTTGGATGTATGTGGAAGAAATGGACCATGCACACATACAGCCGTGGATACAGTAGTTGCATTGTTTGCTTCACAGGATGTCTGGTCTGTAGCAGTGTGAACTCCATTGGGATCAACAAGGAGCAAGGTGTATCACTCTCAAGAGAATGGATGAACTTTGAAATTCAAGTGTCTGGCCAGGAAAGTAGAACAACAAGTCTGTCAGCCTTGAGAAATAAGGTGAGGAAACATGCTTTGTCCAAGGCCCACACTCTCTGTGAAGGTGGCAGAGCAACAGAATAAAGCTGCCATTGAGAATGCAATGGAGAGTCCTACATGAAGAAAACTGATGCTGTGTTTCAAACAGCCTACCATCTTGCCAAAAAGAACCAACCCTTTTCTGACCATGAGAGCCTCATTGAGCTGCAGGAATTGAATGGTGTTATAATGGGCTCAATACTTCATTCACGTAACAGTGCAACACAAATAATACAACATGTTGCCAGTGAGATGCAGAGCAAAATCGTCAGTAGCATTATAGCATCATCCAGTAATAACGGTGTCACGATTTCGATTTTAAATCGAAATTGATCAAAATTTCGTCACAATCTCGAACTTCCAATCAAAAAATGGAATCGTCGATGCTGCCACGCCCCCCATGTCACGTCCGGTTGGCTTGCCAAGGGGAAAAAAACACACATGTATTGAAGTGCTGCGAGTCAACCTCCTCTAACTTAGCTACTAGCTAAGCCAGTAGCTCTATTAGCTACAGCCAGTCAAACGATAGCATGGTGTTAAACCATTCCTGTTCAGCTCCCAGACCGTGGTCGGGAAGCACAGGGGAGATGATTTCCTCCAGGGCTGAAGTTTATGTTTACCTTCGGGGTGAACCCCCTTTCACGTGTTAAGCTGGTCGGGAAATAATACCAGGGAGCTTTGCTGTATCTTAAGGAGCCGTCGCTTTTATTCACAGCCAAACTGCAGCTTATATTGTACACTTTATTGCTGTTGCTACTACTGCTACTCAATCATTCACTGTCCGCACGTACGCACACTCCCTCACTCTCGCTCGCCCACTCACACCTTACGCACCTTGTATATGTCCAACTGTTCGGAAATAGTTTGTTAAGACACTTGAAGAAGACTATGGACATGGCAGTTTTATTCTTTTGTTTGTTTTGTTGTGAACTTGAATGTCATCTTCTGTGAAGAAGACTGCAGTTCCAAAAGAGAAACTAGATGGCAGGTTATTTTGTTTAAGTTTCCAATTGACTGAAGATATAAGTTATTGTTACATTATGTTGTTAATAAATGTTTTAAATTTGACAATATAGTGTGGTACATTGCTAACAAAGGTCAGATGATGATGACTGTCTAATAACATGCCGAAATAAATAAATAAATAAATAAAATAAAATGTTATATTGCATAAAAGTCTAGTCTAAAAATGGCATAGCAACCTGTGCTTTAAAAAAAATAAATGTAAAAATCGAGAATCGAATCGAACCGTGACCTTAGAATCGAATCGAGGATTTGGAGAATTGTGACACCCCTATCCAGTAAGTTAGCTGTCCTAATTGACGAGGCAGCTTCTTTAAGTCACAAAGCTGTCATGACAGTTTCTATTAAAGCATCAATTCAAGAAGAAAGCCCTGAGTTCATATTCCTTGAACTTGTTGAACTGGAAAATCAGAGAGCAGATGGCATATTACAGGTGTTACTCACTGTTTAACTAATGCTGGCTTTACAGAAGAGTGGCTTCATGAAAACTGGGTAAGCCAGTGTCATGTTAGGAAAGAAGTCAGGAGTAGCAACCAGGCTGACCTCGAGATTCCCAAGCTTTTCGTATGGCACTGTATGAACCATAGACTTGAACTCGCTGTGTCAGATGCAGTTGATGAGGTAAACTCTGTCAATCACTTCAAAACTTTTATCCAGAAGCTATCTTCTCTGTATAGTACGTCAAACAAAAATGGACATGAACTTATAAATGCAGCAGCTGAAGTAGGCTCCGGCTCCAGCTTCAGTCTCGTTCGATAACTCTCCTCAGAGCAGAGCATCTGCCGAAACGCTCAATCAGAATGATCCAGTCATTCAAAAAGAGTTCAGGTGAGAAATATAGTGAGGATTTAGAAGCAATAAATACTGGGGAGTATCGGTCTACAGCACTGAAAACAATTGCAAAGCTGAAGTCTATCAATCCAGGCCAGTTCTTACAAAGCCTTGTGAACAATCTGGAGAAATGCTTGTCTTTTGAGGATGAGACCATCAAGGACCTCAGAATCCTTGATCAGAGTAAATGGCCATCAAAGCCCAGCATCCGCCATGGTGAAGAACAAATTAAGCGACTGTGCAAGCGATTTAACTTGTGCACAGACCAAGCACTGAATGGGATGTGGGACCTACTGGAAGAGCCCAGTAGTCAGCCCAAGGACCTAAAACCACTCATGAACTGTATGAAAACATTCCCTGTCAGTACAGCAGAGTGTGAGAGGAACTTTAGCCTTATGAACAATATAAGCTCAGACAAGAGGGCTGTCCTACTGATCTCAAACATATCAAACTTCAGGTAACGTAGCAGCGCGACGAGTCCTTGCTCACTAAGCAGCTAAACTTTAGCGCCGCTCCGTGTTGAGATCCAGCCCTGTGTGGGTCACTACACTGTTATTGGTCAGGCGCGCACACGCTGTTAACAATACCATTGGCTGTAGAGTGTGACAATCTGTCAATAAACATCAGCCAACAGTTCTCCGATCTAAATTGATCTCACAAGTCGCCTCTGTTACGTTTGAATGACGCAAATCCGTCATAGCGACGGAGAACTTTAATCCATGCTGGCCCCACCGGGCCAGTGCTTGGAATGTTCTGGTGGCCCTGGCGGTTTTAAAAGTACGTCCGGGCCACCGGGCCATTTATATTGACGACCCCTGCGTTAAGAGTTGGTCAGCTGGTCCCAGGTCTGCTGGTTATTCTACCACAGGCACCCCTCCATATGACTGTTCAAAGCAGCATAATGGCAGAAGCTGCAGCAGGAGGATGGCTTTCAAATCGCGCTGACCTCTAATATTTGATGACGAGTTACCAGTGCTCAGTGCGACAGGCTGCAGCTGTGAAGTCATCACAGCACCGAGCTGACAGAGAGCAGTAAGTGTGTCTGTTGTGTTAAAACTTGTAAGTTTAATGTATACACCCGGTACATGCTTCAAAAAGACTATAACCTCTTGATTTCTGCTGTAATGTAGCGAAATGTGCATTTAATTAGTCACACTCAGTGGTGTAGTGATGAAGAGAAAAGCAGAGACCAAATTATTCACATGAAACAAAGACAAACTACTGATGTAATGTTTCAACCACAGATGGTCTTTAGGTAAAAGTGAAGACAGGAAGTCAGATGAGTCGTCTGATATGAGACATTTTCAGAAAGATAACAGACTGATGTAGCCACATCTCTAATCTTAGTGTCTTCATGTAATTGGACAGACCAGATGTGGGGTCATTTGTACGCGATTTCATCAAAGTTTAAGGACATGGTAACATTTTGACACTCTTTTTTATTTATTTTTTTGGTATAACAGACACAATCTATTATGCGTATGCACACAATTTGCTAATTCATTTTCCAGATCATAATATACTATAGGAGACAAAAAGCAAACAATATCATTTTAACTTAACAGAGTTAAATACTAATGTGATATACAAACTGGGAATATTGTCCTGGTGTATATGTGGCATTTGATCCAATCAGGAGATGATGATTTGTCATTTCATCATAAATAAATACAGACGTCTGTTCCTTTACCCATAGAAGACCATCTGTGGTTGAAATAATCAGATCCGTCAGATTCACATCAACTAAAAGACAGTATTTTTGAAGTAACTCATGAAGTAGCTATTTTGATCACTGCCTTTATTTTTACTTGAGCAGAAAACAATAAGATATTTACAAAAGCAAACAAGTGAGTGGAAAGTGTTTGTTCAGGTAGTGCTTGAGTTAAACAGTCTGATGGCTGTGGGGATGAATGATCTGCGGTAGCGCTCCTTCTAAGACAGTGGGTGTAAGAGTCTGCTGCTGAAAGAGCTGCTCAATGCTGCCACAGTTTGGTGCACATCCTCCTCTCACCCACCACAGTCAGGACAGAGCTGGCCCTCCTGACCAGTTTGTTCAGTCTCTTTCTGTCCCTGTCTGTGCTGCTACCTCCCCAGCAGACCACTGCATAAAGGACCGCTGATGCCACCACAGTGTCATAAAATGTTCGAAGTAATGTCCTCTGTACCCCAAAGGACCTGTCTCCTCAGCAGATGGAGGTGACTTTGGCCATTCTTATACAGGGCATCCGTGTTGTCAGTCCAGTCCAGTTTATTGTTAAGGTGAACACCCAGGTATTTGTTTTTATCCACCATCTCTATGTCCAAACCCTGGATGTTCACTGGTGTGATATGTGGTGTCTTCCTCTGGAAGTTGACCACCTCCTTTGTTTTACTGGTGTTTATGTGCAGGTGGTTGCATTCACACCAGTTAACAAAGTCATTGATGACCCCCCTATATTCCTGTTCATTCACCTCAGACACATATCCAACAATGGCTGTATCATCTGAGAATTTTTGGAGGTGACAATTCACAGTGTTGTGTGTGAAGTCCGATGGGTAGAGGGTGAAAAAGAAGGGAGAGAGCCCCGTACCCTGAGGGGCTCCCATACTGCATAGAACCATGTCTGAGATACAGTCCTTGAGTCTCACATACTGTGGCCTGTGTGAGAAAGTCTGTAGTCCATGCAGCCAGGTGTTGGTCAACTCCCACCCCTTCCAGTTCCCCCCTCATAAGTGCCGGCTGTATTGTGTTAAAATCACTGGAGAAGTAAAAAAACAACCCTCACAGTGCGTCCAGTGTTCTCCAGGTTTGTAATTGTTCTGTGCAGTAGGTAGATGACTGTGTCATCCACCCCGATTTCGGGACGGTAAGCAAACGGAAGGGGTTCCAGTGTCGTGCTCACCTGGGGACGGATGTGCCTGAGAATAATCCTCTCCATGGTCTTCATCAGGTGAAAAGTTAAGGCGATAGGGCAGAAGTGGCCAGGCTCCTTGGGGTGCACAGACTTTGGCACCACACAGGACGTCTTCCACAGGACAGGGACTCTCTCCAGAGTAAGGCTCAGGTTGAAGATGTGCGTGACCACCCCACAGAGCTGGTCTGCACAGTCCTTTAACACTCTGGAGCTGATGCCATCAGGGCCTGTGGCTTTTCTCGCCTTAATCTTCCTCATTTCCATTCTCACCTGCTCAGTTGTCAAGAAGAACTTGTCCAGTTTCCCTCCCCTCTGTCCAAGAACTCTTCCTAAGCCGCTGCAGGAGCAGGGCACTGAACATCGTCAGGGACCCCTTCCACCCTCTCCACACATTCTTTGAACTGCTCCCATCAGGAAAACGGTTCAAAAGTCTAAAAGGTTGAACAAACAGACTAATCAACAGCTTCCTTCCACAAGCTGTTAGATTGCTGAACTGCTGATCTGGAGCATGCGCACTACTGCACTTCATGAGCCTTAGTCATAGTTTTAGTTTTAAATTATTATAGTAATATATTGTGTGTATTTATTGTGTTTGTGTTATGGGATCCCGGAGAGACGCAATCTCATTTTTGCTGCACTACTTTTGTAGGTACAGCTTAATGACAATAAAGCTTTGATTGATTGATTGATCGATTGATTGAGAGGGGGGAGATGGGGGGAGGGAGTGGTGGAAGGCTGGGAGGAGTGGGGGATGGTGTGGAGTCATAAAAGAGGGGTGTCGATGAAGAAGACAGGTTAGGGGGGAGAGAGGGGGTTGTTCTTGAGAGGTGTGACGGGTCAGGGTGGGTGGGAAAACACCATACTTTCCTGGAGGGCACAGTGTTCTCCACACAGAAATGAATGTAATCTGTGATCCAGTCTGTCAGGCTGTTGATGTCTTCCCCATGTGGGCTGCAGAGTGCTTCCCAGTCTGTGGTGTCAAAGCAGTCTCTCAGCCTTTCCCTGGTCTCCTCAGACCAAACCTTCACTGACTTTTTCTGTGGCGGATATTTATTCACCACAGGTATATAGTCAGGTAGCAGATGGACCAGGTTGTGATCTGAGCAACCAAGTGGGGGGAGGATGTGTATGCTTCCTTCAAGTTTGCATACAGTAGATCCAAGGTTTTATTGCCCCTGGTGTGACATTTCACATACTGGGTGAAGGGAGGGAGAATAGAGGACAGGGGAGCATGGTTAAAGTCCCCAGAGATGAGGAGGAGGGACTGTGGGTGCTGAGTCTGAAGTTGAGAAACAACAGTGTGGAGGAGCTCACAGGCTGCAGCAGCAACGGCCAAGGGAGGGATGTACACAGTTGTGATGATTACATGTGAAAACTCCCTCGGAAGATAGTATGGCCAATGCTAACAGCTAGTAGCTCAATGTCTCTGGTGCAGCGCTGCTCTTTAACACTGATGTGTCCAGGGTTGCACCATCTCTTATTAAAGGATAACTACCGTTTTTTACAACCTGGACCTTTTTTCTAGCAAAATATATGGTCATTTACTCACCCAGATAACTTTGGTGTCATTTGGCGATTGTCGATGTTACTCGCATTATATGGATATATCGGCGCTACACTGGATCTAATTTCGTCCAAACGACGCCAAATGACACCAAAGTTATCTGGGTGAGTAAATGACCATATATTTTGCTAGAAAAAAGGTCCAGGTTGTAAAAAACGGTAGTTATCCTTTACCAAACTCAATGCAAATACTCCCTCCAAGGATTAATAAGTCTGTTTTTTCTGATATTGATAAGGCTTTTTTTCGAAATTTATCTGGCAGGGGAAAAAAACATGCCTCAATCTCAAAACGCTACAGCTGCCAAAAGAGAGAGGTGGTGCTCTAATGCCCAACGTTATGTTTTATAACTGGGCATGTCACATGCGTATAGTGTCAGACTGCCTGAGGTATGATATCCATATAAACGCCTAGCACTGCCCCTCTTCTTATTTGCTTAGCATTGTCACGAATGAAACATCCTTGCTACAGCTGAGGTTAGAAACAGTCCAATTATGATGAACACAATCAAAACATGGGGAGGGATTGTTAGGCTCACCCAAAGGAAGGGTCCCTTTTCAGTCCCACACCCCATTATACAAAACAACGCCTTAGTCCCTGGATTGGGAACGAATATATTTTAATGCTGGTATGATCACAGTATTAAGATTGTCGGTTATTTATGTGAGTCAGAAAAATCACTATATATCCCACGGTTCAACATTGAGAGTCAGTATAGGATCCTCCACAGATTGCAGAACACACCCCAATCCTTTCACACTGTCTATCCTGGGATCTCTCCCCTCCTAGTCAAGTGCAAGAAAAGAGGTTGGGTCTTGCATACATTACATTTGGAGCTGCCCTCTGATACATAAATGCTGGGAAAAAACTACACAGGAACTTAATTCCATTTTGAGTAAAAAATACTAAATAAATCCTGGTTTTTTTCTGTATGGTATCTCAGGTGAAGGGTTCCCAGCAAAAACTACTAAACAAATGTCTTCTATTAGCAATATTCTAATGGATTAAGCCCAGACCTCCAACTGTGAACCAGCTTTGCCGATGGAGCGTTTGAGCTCAGTTTTGAAGGGGAATGAGAAGGTATTTGATAAGTTGTAGTTGTAGTTGTACCCTTTCTAAACCATCTCCCAGAGTGCACAGCAGACTTAATACGCAGGGGGTGCTGCAATGTGGACTGATGTCTCTCCGGTACCCCTATGAATGCCTAATGCTCCCTCCTGGGTATTCTGTTGTTCTGCCTTCGTGCTGTATTCCCTAATCTATGTGACATATCTAAGCTCTATGAACTGTCCGTGTTATGTACCTTGTAATGCTGCAATGGGTGTCTGTTGTTCTCTTTTTTATTTTTTCATCCCACATGGTCTATGATTCGCTAATACCAGTTGGGTATCTTTTTTTCTTAAAAAAAATTCAATAAAATGTTATTTAAAAAATGTAAGAAAATGACATTGTTATCAATAAAACCTTCACTGTGAAAAAAAATAAATAAAATAAAATAAAACAATATGTGTCACAGTTATCCTGGGGCTCTCATTAAGATCCATCAGGAGTGGCTGAGTTATGTGCAAGAGCTAGTGGTGAAACACCTGAGAAACAGGAACTAGCAGGAAATGTCACATTAGTGAGCTCATCTTAAATAAACTGTGATTACACAGACAGAAATGATTTAGTTGTTTCAAATGGTAATTCTATATTTACTTTTTTTAAAAGAAAATTGGTTTGCATGCTTTTTATTAAGCAAGGTTAACAAGTGTAGAGACATGCAGTTTTTTGTATTTGCACTGAATGCATTGATTTACAGTGTTACATACATTGTGGAAATTGAAAGCTGCACTGGGTAAGCCGATCTATCTCGTCCCATGGAAATTGTGCCTGGCTTCCCTGTGTCTGGCTTTCAGCCTACACAAGCCCTGTCTACCTGCAGCCATCACCTGAACCTCTTTAATTACTTAATTGACATGTGACACCTTCTCACTGTGCAGGTAAAATTAATATTTTAACATCACTTATGAAATTGGTTTCTCTGCGGTGTCGGCAGGGACTTAAGGGCCAGATCAGTATAGTGGAAACAGGCTGATGATGAAACATATATGCCGACAGTCTGCCCACAAACCCTACTGGCCTACTTTTCCTTCTGATTCTCATACATTCACAAACTCAGGCTCACCTTCCAGTTCTTCAGGTGATGCTGGGTAGTTGACACCTCCCGCCTCCACCAGGTTTTTCCATCTGAAAAAAGAATAACAACAACCATAATTATAAAGAGAAGCACTAGTCAATCAGGCGTCTAATAAACCGGTCTACTAGCTTTCCTTCACTTGAATAACGAGATACAATTAATCTTTACTCCTCAAAAGAGCTCACTATGATTCATTTAAATTTACATTACATTTAGGGCATTTAGCAGACGCTTTTGTCCAAAGCGACTTACAATAAGTACATTTGTCACAAGAAAGAAACCACAACATATCTCTGTAGATAAAGTAGAAAGGATAGAAACAATATTCAAGCCCTCGTCAGAGCAAAGTAGTTGCTTATTCATCAAGGATACCTTTGATAAGTGCTATGATGTAAGTGCTGAAGGTAGGAACATACAAGTGCATATGTTGTTTTTTTTTAGGGGGGGTGGGGGGGGGTCTTGAGTCTTTTGTGAAAGATGGCGAGCGATTCTGCTGTCCTGACGTTGGTCGGGAGTTCATTCCACCACTGGGGTGCCAGAACAGAGAAGAGTTGGGATTTCGCTGTGCAGTTTTTGTTTGCTCTCAGCGATGGTGATACCAGTCGACTGGCCGATGTAGTAGAGCGAAGTGCTCGTGATGGGGCGTTTAGTCTGATCAGTGTCTGGAGGTAGACAGGTGCAGTTCGGTTGACGGCCTTGAAGGCTAGCACCATGGTCTTGAATCTGATGTGGGCCGCAACCGGAAGCCAGTGGAGGTCATGGAGTAGGGGGGTCACATGGGAGAATTTGAGTAGATTGAAAACGAGGCGTGCTGCAGCGTTCTGGATACGTTGCAAAGGTTTAGTTGCAGAGGCTGGGAGTCAAGCCAATAGCGAGTTGCAGTAGTCGAGGCGGGAGATGACCAGTGATTGAACCAGGAGTTGCATTGCTTCCTTTGTGAGGAAGGACCGGATCCTGCGGATGTTGTAGAGGGCAAATCTACAGGATCGGGCCACCGCGGTGATGTTGGGGGTGCAGGAAAGTCGTGATTCATGCTCTGTTTACCACAGTGCCATAGCTACTGAGAGCTAATTCCTGTCACTGACTGAAGGCGACCATCAGCAGGGACAGAACTGGATTCATCTGGAGGTTATTGGTTCGTCAGGCACCACCAGTCTATGGAGTGGATCTGCTGGTTGCTTGTGATCCTTTCTTCATTCTTGTTTCTTTTGTGAGCTGTGTATGCTGCATAGTGAAGAATGAGCTTAAAGTGAGCAGGACACTTACTGTCTGATCTGCTAATGTTTTCAACACCAAACCGGTCCCAGCATGTGTCAGAGTTGAAGCTTGTACTGTCTAACCCATGTATCTGTGTCCTCTCGATGTGAACACAAATCTGTGTCTCATTGTTTACTCATTGAATATAATGACGTCACAATAGAACTATAATAAATTTGAGGTTGCCAACTTTAACTATATAAATATCTGAACAACCACTTCTGACTGAATGTATGAATGCACCAAATTTATAGATAAACAATCACACACAATCCAACATTGAGGCAGCCCACAGATATCTTTTTCTCTTAAGATCGTAACCGCTGTGACACAATCAGAAAATAACTTTTATTTCTCTAATAAACTGCTTTTCCCTGATACAGCCGCTCACTCTCTTCATTCACTTGTAACTTGCTCGACCACTGCCTCTCTGTCTCTCTCTGTCTCCCTCGTTGAGGTGGGGAATCAGCCAACTTGAGTGTTTTAATAAACGGTGACCAACAAATCCTGCATAGCGTCCCTCTAAATTAAGGTTTAATAATAATAAAAAGCATCATCTTCCACCTCCTTCTCATTCCTGCCAAGCAAAAGTTTGGTCACTCACACCAAAGTCACTGATCTACTTAGTGATACTAACACCTATGAGACACTGAGGCAAGATCCTACCAGTAGCTACAAAAAGAAGGTTATAGAATATCTGCAAAAACTGGAAAAGGACAAAGCCATTGACAGGCCATTACGTTACTGACTGTACCCCGGGGAAGACATCCCATGTATCTATGGACTAACCCTAACCCATCAGCAGCATCAACTCAGTTACTTTTAACATATCCAAGCACTTAGCCAGTATCCTAGCACCTTTGGTCGGCAACAGTTTTTACATGCTTTCCCACTCAAAAAGCGGTTAAGATGGTGAAGAAACGCCTGCTACAGGACAGCATTCTGTCCAGCAGAATCAACTTCACCCCAGACCACATCTGTGCCTTACTGGACCTCTGTCTGATGACCACCTACTTCCAGTACAGTGAAGGTTTCTACAGACAGAAGCACGGCTGTGCCATGGGCTCACCAGTGTCCCCAATAGTGGCCAACCTCTACATGGAGGAAGTTAAGAGCAGAGCCTTGATTACCTTCACAGGAACTGCTCCTAGCCACTGGTTCTAATATATGGACGACACCTGGTTTCAAAATCAGAGCAAGGGAAGTGGAAGCCTTCACAGAACATATAAATGCTGTTGACAATGACATCAAGTTCACACAGGAAGATGTCAGAGGAGACAGTCTGCCCTTCTTGGACTGTGCAGTACACTTTGAAGAAGACAGAAGCCTCAACATTGAGGTGTACAGAAAACCTACACACAGATCAATACTTGCTGTTTGACTCTCATCACCCACTGGAGCACAAGCTGGAGGTCATCAGAACCTTAAACCATCAGGCTGAGACCGTGCCCACTACGTCAGAGGGGAAGGAGAAGGAGCAGAAGCACATCAGGGGAGCACTTAAAACCTGTGGCTACCCAAACTGGACCTTTGTCAAAACCACTTAGAGATCCAGAGCAGACAGAGAGAAGGAGACGAGAAAACGTAACAACATCGTCATTCTCTATGTGCGGGAACATCTGAGAAACTCAGGAGGAGTTTGGGTCATCGACTCAGAAGTGGCCCTAATGACTCTGTAAGGACACTCCAACACAGAGTTTAAAAGCCTGCAACTCCCTTCGAGTTAGTTAGTTCAGTTGCCTACAATACAGAACTTAGAATCTTCAGGTTTCACTTCACTGCATTTACTAACAGCTGGTTGGGAATCACTCCCTCAGTCACTCAATCACTAGCCCTTTTCACACAGAGATGCTGCATTATCGCAGCAGCGAAGGCTCGCCTTTTCTCTGCCTTTGTTTGTTCCCACTGAACCAAGCGGCGCTGCAGAACCAAAAGAGGCATAAATGGTACACATCATGACATTGACATGTGTTTCCACCTATCAATATAAACATGTCTAAATGATTATAATCATATGGATGCAGTTATAATGTTTTGTGATTGAAAGTGACAAAGTTATGTTTTTCTCTCACTCATGGGGAGGGATGCTGTTTTCTGGGGGAAAGTTCACTTAACCCTCTAGGCGCCAGAGTTTATTTAGCAATATATTCCGTTTGGACTTTAAGATTTCAAAAGGCTGTAGCTTGGAAGTGGTGAGAGATAAATCCATACTGTAAATGAGAAAAATATTCATAATGACCTAAAGTTTGTGATGGGAGTAAATTTACTCATCTAATTTGCATATTGTGACGTCACCAGGTGACTGGATGTAACTTTCAATAAAACTCATGTTTGAACATATTTACACAGAAAAAAAAAATTTATATTGTCATCTCATCCTCAAAATAAAGGAACAGGAATCTGATAGGAGTAAATTTCCTAATCTAATTTGTAAAAAGAAAAGAAAACTCTCGCCGTGATCAGTGCGTGTTGCTTGTGTGACAGTGTGTGCAGCTGCAGCATGATCAGAGTCACTCGTCTCTGACGAGCGATCGTCATCAGAGGGCAGATCGTCCCTTTCTGAATCGCGATCAGCAAAGATATGTGCAAGCACCTCATCCGCACTGTAAAGTCTTTGGGGCATTTTGTTTTTTATTACAAAAATCGCTATCTGTGTCTCTATCTGTCCAGCACACTTCTGCCACCGCTCCGCGGCTCTCTCCTCTCCCACTCTGCCGCTTAGCCGGTGCCGCTCTGACAGCCGGTGTCGGGTTTCAAACTTTTTTTTCTCAGGTATTTTGCATAGAAACACACCCACAAATGACATCAGGATTGAAGCTGAATCTAGTGGCCATCTAGTGGTAGCAAGCAGTAACAGCACAGGGCAGTAGATTTAAAGATATGGGCTGTTTTATTCAGCAATGTTGCCTGTCGCAATAATGCGAGTTTGGCGCCTAGAGGGTTAAGTCTCTGTCAGGAGGGCTCACCGTCGGGATGATTTTTTTCAATACAAGTTACCAGAGACAGTAACTCGCATCACATAATCACTGCCATTCAACAGCGGGAGCCACCTGGCTCATGACGAAGGGGACAGACAGGATGACAGACAGGATGACAGACAGACTGACAGAGGCTTTTTCCACGTATAACTGCTGTATTTTTTTCCTCATATCAGTTACCAAAGACACTACCAGTTACCACATTACTGTTGTTTGGTCCTGTAACGTTGCTTTGTGGGTTGAAGTGTGGGACAATTAGCTTTTATTTGATAAGTGAAGGACCTGTTGTCAGACTGTGAACACCATCAGACCGACACACCCCTGATCCTCGCTGCTGGCTCTTCCATTCACACAGATGGCGGCTGACCTCTGCTTTGGCTCTGATAATACCTCCAGAGGTGGATCAGAGTCACACAGAACTTTCCCCCCCTCTGCATCTGAAACTTTCACACAGACTGCAATGCCGAGAATCAGCGAATGATTCAGAAGCACAAGAGAAACAGAAAGGGAAAGACAGGTCAGATAAACAGGTCTAAAAAAATTTGCAAACTTGCAACACCCTTGAAAGGATGCAATCCAAAATATTGAATAAATCTTACAACACATTTTATAGCATTATAGAGTGAAAGAGTAACTTCCGAATTTCCCAACCTATACCCTGTTATCCCAGGTTTTATTTTTTATTTATTTTTTTTTTTTACATCTTAGTGACTAATGGGGACAACAATTTCTGAAATGTGTCCAGCACTGAGCCTGACCTCTGCAGCCAGCTGCAGCCGGGCAGGTAATGATGTAATCCTCCGGGCCACTGTGTCCATTCAAAGTGCTTCTTTTTGCCACTGACGCACTATTATAGTCGAACAACATGATTGAAAAAATGTGAGAACACAGACTGTATCGCCACCTTCACATGAATTGGCACTGGCCACTGCTGGCTTTCATGTCATCTGTGTGTTCTCTGTGTGCAGACACACTGAGGCCTGGACTACACGTATATGGATATTTTTTTAAGTGGATATTTTCGTCCTCATTTAAAAAAAAACTCTGTCCACACCACAGAAATATCTCTGTCCATACGAAGAGGCAAAACTGAAAACAATCGCCTCTGAAGCCTGCAATGCCATGCCCGGCCGATAGGTGGCAATTAGCAAAATGTAAAATACCACAGAAGAAGAATGTTATGAGCATGCGCAGTCAAACGGTCCAGAAGAAGCAGTCAAATGGCGGCAGTTATTTCCACTCCTCATCAACCACATCCCCTGCCATGAAATTGTCCCACCATTTGCTGGTCCGACCCAGTCTGACCCAAAACCGTGGACGCTTGGGGCTATCCAGTAATATTGGCCGCAGCAGACGCCTTTGAGTACCGGTGGAGTGCAGTTGATGCAACAACGTTATGTTCATGTGTAGAGCTGAGATGAGACCTAAAAGTGCAAAGCACACATACAGTAGATAGCCCGGTACATGTCGGCCATTGTTGTTGACAACCGTTTTGCTGCAATGCGTATGTGCAAACGGCTTGTCGCTAGGCACTTGACGTCATCGCGTCAACACCAGCTCCGTTTAACATCGCTACATGGATCCACTCAATCGGATATATTTTTTTATTTCTCCACTTTTTTATCCATTTAAAAATATCTCCGTTTATGTGGGTGAAATCGCCGTGTTCGTGTGGCTGAGAGGCCCAATTGGACAGAAAAATGTGCGTTTAGGAATATATCGTATTCGTGTAGTCCAGGCCTGAAATGTGTCACAAGCTTTTCCAGCGTCTTCCTCCCCTCCTCCCTTGTGGGTAGGGCACTGACTGTTTTCTTTCCCTTTTTAAAAAAGCAATAATCAAGGCATCAGAGTGTCACTGTGAGGCAGACGTCTCCCCTTGATTTTTAGTTAAATCATTAACTAAGCTAACTCCCCCCCCTGCTCATTCAGCTAAAGAGAAAATGAATCTTCTGGTATCCCTGCCCTCTTTATCCAATCAGGACAGAGAACTCCACAAAGAGGTGGTCCTGTCGGGGTCCGCCCGCTATTCCGACATCCCGCTATTCCGACATGTCTCTATTTAGACATGCCGCTATTCCGACATGTCTCCGACAATGACAAAAAACAATGTCGAAATAGTGGGACGCTTGAAAAATAACTTTAATGCTGCTATTCCGACAATTACAGGTCACTGTCTAAATAGCGGCATGTCGGAATAGCAGCATGTAACCGGTCCTGTCAGCTTGATGAACAGACAGAGAGCAGGATCCTCTTGTACTGAAGGATCAGACAAAGAGAGAGTGAGTCATGAAGTGTGGTGACGAGAAGAGGAGGGAGGGTACTGCTCCCCGCAAACTGGACAGGAAGTTACTGAAAATGACGGCAACGCTCACATCAGCTTTAAAGGTCCCATATTATGAAAAACTCACTTTTTCTGGGATTTGGGGTGTTATTTTGGGTCTATGGTGCTGCCGCACGCATAAAAACTTTGAAAAAAGACCATCCGTGCTTTTTTTGAGTGAGATACAGATTTCTGACGGTGTCTTGCCTGCAGTTTCCAGATGAGTGAGTCAAATTCGGCTTCGGTTATCGACGTCGACGACCGGTCATTTGAATAATCCCACCCACAGTGTCCACCCACCAGGTACAGCACTACCGTCTCGGAGATCCGCCATTACGCTATCGAAAGCACCATGTCGAAGCGCAACGAGAAGTGCTCTGTTTCTGGTTATAAAAATCAACATAAGTGCCTATATCCTGTCCCAGCTACAGAAGAGACAGTGGCTGCGTTTCATTTTTAACGACAACGTGCCGGCTATGGTTGTTGTGAGTCTGTTTGTGTGTGCTAACCACTTCACATCGGACTGCTTCAGTAACGAGGGTCAGCACAAAGCTGACTTTGCCTCGACACTGACTCTCGTAAAAGGATCAGTCCCAACCATACGGGACACAGCAACTGCACCCGAGCCACAGGTAAGTGTCGCCACGTTTTGATAGTATTTACAGTTGCCTACGAGTATGGTGAAGTCAGCTTGAAATTGGCTAACTAGTTAGCTCCACTTCGGTCCGCTATGCAATGGCGTTTGAAGCGAGTTTAATATCAATGATATTACGAGGGAGCTTGGTTGTCACAGTAAAAAGTCTGGAAACATGTGCAGACTGGAGACACAGACTATGCAAACAGTGTCCAAGAGTTTGGAGACTATGTTGGAGACAAACACAGCTTTCGCTAGCTGTTTTTAGATGTTACCTGTTGCAGGTCAGTGGGGGATGGGAGCCGGGTGGTTGTGTTGGGGAGTCCTGCTGCAGCCGCAGAGTCTGTATTTCTTCAGTAGCCTCTCCTTCTCGGTCCGATTCTGGGTCAAACTGGTATGGTTGAACGACAGCATCTCGCGAGCCATAGTGATACATCCACCGTAAACATTAGCGCATGCTACCGCTAGCGTGAACGGCATCCTCTCCCTGAGAGGGGCGTGTAGCAGGACGGAGCTCATTAGCATTAAAGGTGCAGGCACAGAAACAGCCTGCTCTCAGTAGAGCTCACTTGAGCCACTTTTAGACAGCTGAAATTCAGGACCACGGATGGGTTTGGGGCAATACATTTCGAATACAGTGTTGTTGGACCTCTGACAGCTGTGTGAAATTGATGAAAAACAGTATAATATGGGACCTTTAACATAATGTATTTAAGTATTTCAAACACACAAATACAAGCTCTTAAAGTATTTTATCAGAAGTTATATTTTGTCTTCCTCTGCCAAGCAAAATATGACTGACACAATACTCTAAAGTAATTAAATACCTATTTGGTAACACTTTATAATAACGATCATTAGTAAGTCCTTTATAAGACATTAGTTAATGATGAACAAATCATGAACAAAACATTAATAAACCTTTGTAAATGATTAGTTAATACTAAATGAACATATCACAAATATGTTGTAAGTCATTTGCAAATGACTTGTTAACCATGGAATATTCATGAACAAATCATTAGTTAATGATTACTTAATGATTTGTTGATATATTATGAATGACTTGAGTGATTATAAGAAATTATTATTAATGAATGCTGTTAACATATCACAAATATGTTGCAAGTCATCTACAACTGATCAGTTAATTATGAAATATTCATGAAATAATCATTAGTACATGTTTACCTAATGATTTGTTATGTAATGAAAGAGGCCTGTTCTTCATCTTTTATAACTCATGTGTAAATGTATTACTGAATAATCTATAAGTCATTTACAAGTGCTTTTGCATCCCCCTAATCTAAAGTGTACACACTTCATCACCAGAGAATGTGTTCATATCATTTGTAGTTCTTCCTTACCTGCCACAAATTATCTATATATGTAAGTAAGTTATTTACAAACTTTTCAGCAGCCCTCTAATCTTAAATTTCAACTTTTCATGTACCAAGGAAGTAGCATACTATTTTAGTATGGAAGAATTATCCTATTTTTAATCAAGAGCGTAGATTTTCAGTTTGAGAGCATGATTTCATTCCTTTTCAGTGACAGCTCCTTCTCGTGCTCAGATTTATTCTCCTCATGCTCACATTGTGTGCTCGCACTGAGATGTCTGCTGCTTTCTTTCATGCTTGTGCTCACAGTTCTTCTTCTTGCACACAAAAATTTTGCTCACATTCAAATATGTCCTGTGCTCGCTCAGATCTAAAGTCTACATGCTCAGATCTAATGTGCACGCACTCAGAACAAGCACCTCCTGTCAGGTTGAGGTGTCTGCTCAGACTCAAGGCTGTCCCTCCCTGCGCAATAGGGAGACAGCTAGAGTGTGGACCAATCAAATGACGGATGCCGCCTTGGGTGTGTTCCTTCACCTTTTTTTGAGTGCTCCGTAGGGGCGAGTATATGGTCTGTTTGTAAAACTGCTTCTCTCAAAATACACCAATTAACCACATCAGCCAGCTATTTGAATCATCACCTATTTGAGACGCCAGCATATTTATGTATAATTAATCTTACGTAATCCTAAAAAGAGTTATCGTAGTTTAGATTTTTTTAAATGTAATATTAGCGGATATATGTTATATAGTATACTCACGCTAACGTAGGTATGATACGATAGTCGAGTGGTTACGTACGCTGCCGGCCATATCATTTTAAACCATGGGACGCCGGCCGTAGCACTAGCCCTTTTCACACAGCCGTCTGCACCAATTCTCTGCATCTGCCTCTGTGTGTGTGAAAGTTTCAGATGCGGCGAGGGGTGTTTACATTTTAGATTGGGGGGATGCAAAAGCACTTGTAAATGACTTATAGATGATTCAGTAATTCAGTAAAACACATGAGTTATAAAAGATGAAGAACAGGCCTCTTTCATTACATAACAAATCATTAGGTAAACATTTACTAATGATTATTTCATGAATGTTTCATAATTAACTAATCAGTTGTAGATGACTTGCAACATATTTGTGATATGTTAACAGCATTCTTTAATAATAATTTCTTATAATCACTCACAAGTCATTCATAATATATCAACAAATCATTAAGTAATCATTTACTAATGATTTGTTCATGAATATTCCATGGCTTACAAGTCATTTGCAGATGACTTACAACATATTTGTGATATGTTCATTTAGTATTAACTAATCATTTACAAAGGTTTATTAATGTTTTGTTCATGATTGTTCATCATTAACTAATGTCTTATAAAGGACTTACTAATGATCGTTATTATAAAGTGTTACCACATATTTAAATACATTTAATTGAAATACTGCCCATCTTTTGTTATGTCTCTGGTCCACTGCGCAGTAAGAAAGTTCAGAGTAGCAGTTTTACTAAGACTTTACTAAGATGGGCAGTGCCTCATCCCAGGGCCTCTTACTACTACTAAAATCCTACAAGGTGCTCCATTACTTACAGGATATAAATGTGGATCAGTGGTACTCAGTGCTAGCTTAAACCAGTCTGCGACAGTCACTAAATATGCACCCAAACTTTCCAAGAGGCTGCTCTCCAAGACTCAACACAATGCATTGAACCAGATGCTTGCTCTTCCTCAGAGGTGGGAGAAGGGGAGGGAGGCAGATGGCTCTTAGCTGCAGCAATTTATTGGTCCAATCCAGAAGCAGCAATTACTATGCCTCGAACAATCACAGGGCCCCATCTAATTTACCTCCAATACACACACACACACACACACACACACACACACACACCATTTCCACCCACACTTTCTCACTTCCAGCTCGTCAAATTCTCTAGTGTAAAGTTAGCAATAGAGTCCTGCAGGAATGAATCCTAAAACCCTGATATCAGTCAGCTTTTTCTCACTTCCTCGTCTCAAAGTCAGTGGGGTTTTGAATGAGTTTTCAGTTAAATGTGTGAAATAAGGTGTGTGGTTACCACAGACTGATGATATTTACATGTTTTGTTCTCTGACATAAAATCCATCATTAAATGTCCCACAGTTTAATTATAAAGCTCTTCCATGTGTTAAAAATGGTTAGCGGTTGCTAACAAGTGTCTAAATGAGACTATAGAGGTTGTTGGGGAAGTTAAATGTCATCACAGCGAACACGGAGACTCATCTACTCACTAGTCCGTCTTTAGAGGCCCACTTTAGTTACAAACTATTCTAACTCTGACTTTACAACTTGTACATTGATCAGTTTATAGAAAACCTGTATAGTAATTGTGTAATAAGACGCTTAGTGGTGGTGACGTTTAAGTCATGTGACGGTAATGTCGTCTGTTTATAGCCTAACATTAGCTTTTTACTGCACATTTAATTTAAGTTTAAAAAACACAAAGTGGAGTTCATCTGTGAAGATTATCTTAATGAACAGAACCTGGAAGGATCATAAACTTGTGTTTGACACAGATTATTTTCTGCCATAATCCAAAATACAATTAAATAATCCCACAGAGAGAACCAGGACCATGCTAACTTCCTGTTGCCTACAAAAATACGTCATCCCTGCAGCTCTCTATAATACATGGTTAGACTTTCAAAATAAAGCTTGCTGACAAACAGTTAATTAATTATGACAAATGACTTTTGAACTGTGTTCAACGTTGTCAAACAGTCGTGGTTTGGTTAGGATTAGACACAAAAAATGCTTGGTTAGGTTTAGGAAAAGAGCATGCTGTGGCTTAAAATAACTAGTTACACTGGCTGCACCACACAATCAAGCTACCTTTCAAAGCTCAGATGTTGAGATGGAAAACAACGTTAGGAGCGGTGGAGATGTTGCATAATGGGACATTATACAGAGACATTTAACTATCATGGTTTGATTACACATGAATGTTTGTACATGATTACATCTCTTGGTAACACCTCTCATCAGCACACGCATATGCACACGTGCGCGCACACACACACACACACACGCAACAGGACAAAGTGTTCAGTCAACTCTGGAACGTTTGAAGTGCCTGAACTAGTGTAAGTGAAAATGAATCCATCCATTACACACACTTTGTAAATCAGTGTCCAAATACGTCCACTGTATACATCTGTATACATCATCTCAAAATGATTCCACATCACCATGTTAGTATTCTGATGAATCATCATGAACTGACCCAAAAAAGTCTGTTCTGTCTATAAGTTTTAACCTTTCTGTGATTACCTTTAAGATTCATCCAAATCATTTTATACATTCATTGAATACACGACAGATCCCTGATCACTTCAGTAAACATCCCAAGCCTCTGAGCCTGCTCTTCAGAAAAAAATCCAATCCAAATGTATTTATAAAGTACGTTTAAAAACAACAACAGTCGGTCAAAGTGCTAGACAGAGTTTTGAAGGCCCCGTTCATTCCTATGAAAGCTGGTCATGGCGCAAAAATGAGCTAAAATGGCTGGATTTCCTTGGCTATAAAATTACCTTGATCTTCTATGTTGTGGGGCCCATAAGAGTATGTGCAAGAGACTTCCGTCGACCAAACTTGAATTGAAATAAAATTATTTACTTTTGCAGCTCTTTTAGACTTTCAAAATTGTATTGGAGCGAATGGCTTAACTTATGATAGTGGGGGTTGTGATGCTCAAAAATGTATCCACTGTTTTACAGCCACTTCCATGGACTTCTTTGATAACGTAAGCTTATGGGAAAAAAATGTATTTGGCCCACAGTGCATCACATGACGATGTAATAGCACGGTTTGGCCACGACAAAAGTTGACTTCACAGCCTGGTGCTCTTCCTGGGGGGCTTGGCAGCAACACACTCCTGTGACGGCTAACGTTAGCACGAAGCACTCACCTACAGCAGTAAGGAGTAATCAGAACCTTTTCGGACCGAGGTATGGTCATGACAGTTATTTTTGGTGTTTATATGATTGTGGCATATGACAAAGTTGTTTATATATTTATTAGACTAAAAAAGGTAAGAAGCGAACTACCTGCAAACACATATCCCTGTTGGCCAGTGAGAGCTACAGGGCAGTCAGTGTTGGTTAAGTCAGGCAGTGTGTGTTTGATCTGCGAGAGCTGCATTAACTACAGTAAATACTGAAGTAAAAATGGGAGCATTCACACTTTGTGTTGCCACTGTGCTAGCTCTAGAGAACAGAGCACACTGGACTGTATCTCTTGTCAGCACTGAGGAACTTACAGGAAGTTGTAAGCGCTAACAGTAGCTTGTCTGCCCTGGCTAGCTTCACTCATCCTCCTTCTTTTCAAAGTGCTTTTCCCTATGTTCAGTCACAGTAGCTCTCGATGGCATAATGTACTCAGGCTGAAGGTACAAAACTAGCTTTTTGAATCCCTTGTCCTCTACACTGATTGGCAGCATACCTGCTCAGACCAGCGCATCACACTGTTTCTCCATGGCTAGCATCGATGTGACCTTTGGCTGCGAGCCATCCTCAGACATGACAACAGGGTGTCAGTTCTTGTGTGGTACAGCATAGTTCAATACTATTACTACAGTACACACATCTGACTCTGTTGCCTTGTGGAGGACATGTTCCCACACTGAGCTTCGCTTCACTTTTTACCTAAGTCTGCTCTAGTGAAGCTGTTAGCATACAGTGTAACTGGTTAAAACTACAGGTGGAAACACTTTTACACTTTATCTGTGGTTAGATGACTGGTTGATGTCGATGAGTCCATTGTGATCACAGTGTGATTGTGCCCCACAAGGCCTCCACAGTCAGTTTAATTTCCCTAACACTGTGCATAAACACTGGCATCCAATCACACACTTTTGGAACAGAATGTATAATATCCATGTTTATGTGTGTGTATAAAATGAGCTTTTATAAATCAAGTGCACACTGTTTGGAGTGTGAGTGTGACTGGTGTGGAGCAGATGGTGATGTGAGCTCAACACAGAAGAAACTACATGCTCTTTCCACCTAAATACAGCATATTCTTCTCTGAGATCATTTCTTTCAGATCTGCCTGGTTATGAATTATGATGTTTGTCTACCTGCAATGAAACACAAACAACTTGTTGCGCACAGAGGTGATCACAATCTTTCAGACTGCAAAGTTGACACAAGTATTACCAGACTACAAGGAAGTCACAGAGACCAGAGGGGGGAGGCAGGGCCACCATGTTTGTCTCTGAGAGACAGAGCTCTGAGAGAGTCTCTGAGAGACAGGAGGCGTTTCAGAAGTGTTGTTCTGTTGTCTGTGTCAAGCACATCTGTTGGAATGGATGCGATTCTACAGGAAGTCATTACAGCACTGATAGAGTGCGGCAGGAATGAGCCCTTACACCCCGAGATAACTTGGTTTCTTTTGCACTTCCAGCTCCCTCAGCTGGAATTTTCTTTTCGAATGGGTTTTAGGTGAGATGCCTGAAATAAGGTATGTGGTTAACACAAGCTTAAGAGATATTCACATTTTGCTCTACAACATAATACTCCATGTTTGAATTAAACGTTTTTACATGTCTTAAAATAGACCATCTAGGAAAATACAACAGTACCATGGTATAACACAGTTGCAGTGGCCCTTAAAGGAATGAAAATTGGAGGCTGTTGTGACTTTCTTAGTTCGGTGTTGGGTGTCTACATCTCTACAACTCTCTGTAATTCTACTTGATTGATGGAACACCATTCTTCCAAATGATATTCCCTCTCCTGAGTTGAATATGATTCACATAATCTTCATACTCACCAAATTATTCAGTGACCCCCTGCCCTATGGATGAAATCAGTCCCATCATTGAATAGTTTCATCAGAGGAAAAAGGTGATCCCTCAGAACAGCACTGATTTCTGATTTTTGATTTGCAATAAACCTTCCCTCTAAGGGGACAAGAGGATCCAAACCATGTCAGCATGGTTTGGATCATTTGCCCCAGGATTCCCCCACTGTAGGGCTGCAGTGTTCAGCTAATTGATGTACACCACACATGTACTTGCCTACGTGTTGAGAACTACTGTGAACATGGCTGCAGCCACAGCGAGACTTCACTTCAGATTACTTTTTCCTGACCATCACAACATTATGCTGGACAATATGTACAACTAAATGAAACTAAAATATTTGGCTGGGCTTACAAAGCACAGTATACATTCACATGTTGTGAGACCAATACAATACAAATTATAGGAATACATGATTCTATATTCTCTTGCCTTCCTACTTGACATGCATTAAATAAACTGATCTCATATTGTATGTGTCTAGTTTGCCTAATTTTCCAAGCTTTAGAAATAAAACTATCCCATACATTTACTCTCAGTCCAACTTTTCATTAGCCTACAATGAAACTAAATGTAATCAATGCACATTGTGGAGATTCATCACAGTCATGGAGCTTGCTGAAGCGTGCACTGCTACATCCTGCAAAATCACATCTATCCAGGTGAAATAACACATTTTAGCAACATTGAAACAAAAATTATGATTCAAGTTTTCTATCATTTAAAAACGTTTAGAATAAAGTAAAAAAAATGACTATGACTACAGGTCAGTTACTTCAAACCCCTTACCCAACAACAAATCTGAATGAAAACAGAAAATATTGAACAAATTTGATAATGCCATGTGTTACTAAGACTAGTGGATGATGAAGGATCATTGGCTCCACTAAAGCTTCTTTAAAATGATAACACATTCACACCTGCTCGCCGGGACCTGCTGCTGCTCACTGTTCCTGTAAAAGATGTATAAATTAGCACTGTATTTATATAAATGAACACCCCAGCAGTTCTGACTCAGACACAAAGTGGATGTGTTTCTATACCTGCCATACTTTGCTGAGTATTGGCACATTTTATGCAGCCTGTAACTCTTCCTACCGGGGTCCACTGAGGGGTAAGAAGTTGTATTAAATTGTAATATTGCTACAGCTGCATTAATACTCATATTTCCTGTATTTGTGTTCCTGTAAAAAGACAGCAGAATGCTACTCTGGACAACTTCACCAGGCCAGACTAAATATTGTGACTTTTCTTCAGTGTCTTACCTCAAAAACACTCAAAACACTCAAAAACTGGCTGCATTATCTCTTTATACATCATCATCATCATCATCATCATCATCATCATTGGTTATGAAAGCTGGAGGCATGTTCTTCTACATACAGAATGTTACTTTATCAATATATCCTCTGGGTCTGATTTTTTGTCTGTTAACTCCGTCCACATTTTTCAACAAATTCACTCCATTCAAACATCAAAATATTCATCTCATCTGTAGGACATTATTGCTATTACTTTTCTCATTGATATTATTCATAATTTCAGAGATATTCAAAGTTTTTCTGACATTTCTTTCCCATTTAATGTATGGAATGTTCAAAAATCCCATATTTTCACACTATTTCAACCATTTTAAAACTGTATCTACTCATTAATTCCTTCAAATAGAAACTCCATTCAAACTTTATTTATTTATTTGTATCTATTTTTTATTATTGAAATACTCCATATTTGTTCTACATTCAAGGTATTATTCATAAATCCCATTAAAACATTTTTTAAATATTCACTGTTCTTTGAAGCTTAGTCATACCTCAGTGATAATGCAAGTCAATTAGAAATCACTTCAAACCCACTCATTTTCAAACTCTTCCCAACACTTTTTTACATTCTCATAGCAACTCCATTCTAACTGTGAAACATTCACAAAGATTAGGACTTTCTCAAATCAATTCAAATATATATATAAAATAGTACAAGTATAGTTGTCTCACAGCAGTAAGAGGCCATTGTTAGTGTTTTTCTAAACCACATTCTCCATAAACTCTGTTGGTGTGACTCGTACCATCAACACTACCTAAACCCTGGGTCTTCATCGGGAGGTCCACGACCCCTAGGGGTCCCCAGAGTTACTGCGGGAGGACTGCCAAATTAACGTTTGATAATATTTTGAAAGTTTTAATTTGTTGAAAAATTCAAATATGTCTTAAATATACATTAACACAAATCCATCATCACACCATTGATGATAGTCTACCCATGATTCCTTGTACAATCATGTGACTGATTAATTGTACGTGAAATCACCGTGCCACACCTATCCATAATGGCGAACTAGTCAGACAAATATGTAGTACTGAAACATATTGGCCAGTTATCTTTATTATTATCTGTATTATGCATATGTATTACATATATATATTATGTGTATTATTATATGTATGTATAGGACATTCTGGAGCCACAGTTGATCTTTTGGTATATTTTCGACACACCCTCCACCTCAGGAACCACTACAGAAACTTCAGAGGGTGAGGCTAACATTAGCCATCAGTAGCCACATCTGCTGCTGACGTGTTTAAACAGAGCACATTATTATAGATATATGTAGTAGGGGGTCACTGCTCCATCTCTCTATTAGCCTGAAATACATTGAAGGGTCTAAACCATCTTCTACATGTTTTGGCTCTGGTTGTAGCAGTCTTACCTGCAGTATGGAATGGTTCACCAGAAAATACCTGATATCAAACAATTCAGGCATACCAGTTTGAGCTGTAGCTTTACCAGTTAGTTCAGCACACCTGACTCACTGTAGAAAACAGCTGGCTGAATTAGCATAGCAAGCAATGAGCACTATCATTATGGCAGTGCTCTGAGAGTTTGGTGGAGAGTTTCCTGACCTTGAAATTCTCTAAGCCTGTCTGTGTGGTATTTTAGTGCCCAGCAGTTTGCAGTGTACAGGTGAGAGCAGAGCAGCAAACATTATCCCCACATTTAGGACAAAACATTTAATAAAATAGTGAGCTAGTAATGGTAGGTATAATGTTCACCGTCTTTAGCTGCTAACTGCTCCACTATGTTAACCAGCTGCTTTGGTGCTGCTGTTTGGTGTTGGACAGGTGGTGCACAGTGGGTTAATCACATCTTGTTGTCTGAAAGCTGCTGCTTGAGTGCTCAGACTAAACCATGGCATATAAAACCAAACTACAACTAAAAGAGATGAGAAAGCTATTGGAGCTGCAGAATTGGGCGTTGATACCAGCCTTAACCTGTAAATATCAATGATTACAGCCTCAATGATATTAAAGTAAGAATACAACATGTATTAACACAAGGCTGGGGTCCACTTGTCCCTTTTGTAACCTCTATCCTCCTGTCCATATTAAAGCTTATCAAGTGAGAATCTGAAGTCACATTCCTCCCACCTGTAATATTCTTGGCAAACAGATTGTTGTTGTGTCAACAATTGAGAGAGCTGTTAAATATTGCCTTAACTCATTACAGTAATGTACCTAAAATAAGTCTATTTTGCGTTGGAGAAGCAAGTGGCTGCTGAGCTGGAGCTCAGTCCAATAACTCGTTGTCTGTAATGTTGTCCCAACAACTTCCTTTTCATCAGAGGCTGCTCCCTCACCAACAGGCAGCGTTGTTATCTACAGTACACTCTATTACAAAATGGAACAATGTAAGTGATGAGAAACAGACAAAGCTGCCATCAGTATGGTATGTCCATGCTGGACCATGATAGCAGAGAGAGGTTGTCTACAAAGAGTCATAAAGCAGGAGTTGTGCTTCTGACTTCACTAAATAAAGAGACTTCATTAATAATGAATAATCATTCCACACTGTCATACATACAGTGATGATCATCATCAATTAAGTCTGACAGGATGTTGTGATTAGAGACTATTGTCCTGCCGGGTCAGATCGCTGCAGATGTAATATGTTCTTAATGTTCTTTGCCACAGCACATGGCCTTCCAAAATAGTTACAAACATCCTGAAGTACAAAATACTTGTTCTGACCTGACGCCAGTTCTCTGCCTGCCTCCATCTCGTTCTCATGTCTGTCTGTCAGTGTGTAGCAGTCTCTCAGTGTGAAGTAGTTAGAGGAGATATCTGAGTTAGGGACCGTGAAGCTGCCGCTGAACACCAGCAAGTCTCAGTGTCATTCTTATATTTCTCCATACAAACTGTAATAACCGAGCTTGAAGCCTCTCTCAGGATTATTTCTGACACTGAAACTTTGAGGCTGAACTCAGGTCAGGGTTCACACACAAACATTATTATGCCACATTAAGCATTAATAGTCTTCTTACCTTTGCCGAGTTTGCGCGCACCGCCGATCATGGACTTGAGTGTAAAAAGCAACGTGACGGCGTCCTGCTGCTGTAATAATGATGATGATGATGATGATGATAATAATCCCCACACACTCGGATAAAATTCTCTGCAGAGCCGTGCGTCGCTTCCTCGGTTATGTTCCGGGGCATAGTGGCGCAGTCCTGGTCTTACTGCTCCTCATGGCTGAAGACATTGTCAGAAAGTGACAGCACTGACCGCACCGCACCGCACCGCACCGCAGATCCTCCTGCTGGACTGAGCTCACTGCTCCACACAGCTTCCGAGCCGTGCCGTGCGTCCTGCTGCAGGACAATTTCTGTGGGCCGGCCGACTCAAGCTTCACGTCTAGGTGTGTGTGTGTGTGTGTGTGTGTGTCTGACAGCAGTGTATTTTTCACCTGTGCGTAGCCTACTCTTCAGACTGTTTAAGCGACAGTTTCTACTGCTGGAGCAGAAACATATCAATAATCAATATGTATGTATGTATTTGTGCACTAATTGTAGTTTCATGTCCAGGATAATGTCCTTGGAGGCTGTTGAAGTCCTACAGACCCCCCACCTATGTGCCTGTTAAGCCCAGCACAGCCAGGACTGCCATGCTGCACTAACAGTCTGTTTGAAGCAGCCTCGGGTCACTGGACACACATTTATTTAAGAACACACTCAGAGAATCATTTGCCTGCTTCAGTGGCTTTAAGAAGGCTGTTTAAATTACATGTACATTTTCCATCTCATTTTATTAGTGTCACATTGATGCAATGCTTTTCTATCATGGTGAGTCACTGTTCAGTGATAACTGTAAAACACATGATGTTTATGTAGAAGATGCGCTCCACTAAAACATATAAGGTTTATCAGTAAGCCTGCATTAAGTTAATGGGACTACATTATTGAATTTATTCACATTGACTCGACAGGACAGGACAGGAAAAACTTTGCATTAAATGTGACACTAATAAAATGTACCTGTAATAAATATAATTAAAGTCACTGTTGTAGGTACCCTGTGGTCATTCTATACAGTAAACTCACATGACAAAGGTCTCAGATAGAGTTTTGGGGGGGCCTTTGACCCTTTATTGAATAGACTTACAGTGAAGATAGAGATGGAGATGAAGGACACGGTGCTGCGGGGTGTCTAAACTATTGGACCAGTAATGTCGGACCTGCCCGACTTGGTATTGTATTGTAGCATAGCAATTTTTTTAAAGAAATAACCAAGTAATCTAATTACTAAAACCAATTTTCATGCAGGAGCCTCAGAGAGTGCCCCCTCACATCAATCAACAGCATCCTTTGTTTCAGCAAATGCCTCAATATGATTCAATATGGCGATATATGTGTTTATGTTCCAGTGATAGCTGCATCTGCACTGATTATGACTCGGCGATGAGATGACGTCACTGCAGCGCAACAAAATGTTTGACTTTGCAGCAGGAGACCACAGTTTGCTTCCTACCACCAGTTCATGTTGGTTTGTTTTAACATGACCTTTATTATGCACACTGCCACTTTCCAACACCAATTATATGTATTTTTGTACGTTTGATTACACTTTAAATGGCTGACCGAACAGAATTATATCAATTAATAGCCCTGTAATGATTTTTACACATTAATATGAATGTCCACTATTAATGCTAGACGTAGTACTGATAATAATAATAATAATAATAATCATGTTTTTTACCAAACTGAATCAAACCATATGATGCATCGTTTGGAATTAGAACCTGCAGATGGACAGATGGACAGACAGAAAGTAGATTTTGTGTGTACAAATTAGACTAAAGTAACAGAATGGACAAACAGGAGCACAAAATGATTTACCATAAAGATACATACAAAATCTAAATGTTATTGTATTGTGTTTGTTGAAGTTATTATATGGGCAAAGAAAAAAGGGTCAGTAATCAGGTGATGTGTAATATGTATGTAATGTAATATGTGAAGTGTGTTTTATTGTCCAAGTGTTATACATTGCTCTTATCCTAGATGTAAAACAATATATAGAGTAAAAATGTCCTCTAAAGTAACAATGTGGACATTTAAGGTTGGATTAACCTTGAGCCTTGAAATAACGTCTTTTAAATTACCTTAATGGAGACAGACTCCTGCAGATTGCTCTGGTTCGAGGCTTCTCATGTGCTCAATTTTTTGATGTTTAGAGCCCAAAGGAAGAAATGAAAAACTAAAACATTGAACTTGTTTCCATAACCTCAGCCTCCAGTGGAACACAGCTTCATCTGTCACAACTGAAGGCACATCGTCCTGCTCATCAGAAAACTCTTTTGCTTGTCACTCTAAAGGACACTTACAAATAATGTTTTTTCATCATTTCATGTAGAGGACTTGTTACTCATACATACTGTATACTGACTCAATAATGTTATTAGTGGTCAGTAGTCTTATGTTACGTGTGTATGTATATAACTATCCATCTAACTGAGATTTATTAAGCAGCCAAATGTTAAAATATGTGGTAGGTTCTCAAACATAGTGTATACACTGCAATGCATTTGTATGTTCATGACTATTTCCTCATCCGTAGTTATGTATTCATGCATGTACCAATGTATACATGCTTGTGTGTATGTTTAAAGTGTACACTAATGTACAGTATGTCATCAGTTTAATGCAGCACATACATACACACAAGTAAACATGTATTTTGTGTCCTTTCAGATGCAGTATGTGCTTTTTCTTTCTTTCTCGGCTGCTGTGCAAATTAAACAATGTTTAATAAAACCCAGACAGAACAGGAGCCTTCAGAACCAGCACTCCCTCTTGATTGATCGTGTGCTGATCTAAGAGTCTCCAACAGCCGGTGCTCCATCTTGTGGGGATTTTTAAAGATAGAGCTCAATAATAATTCTCAGGACTAATTCAGTGTAAAAACATCACAGGACCAAATCATGAGTTCATTTAACAATCTATCACCCTAAAGCCAAGTCAGCAGTCCAACCAGTGCTTGTAAGAAAAGGGACACTTCACCAGTAAAGAGGTAAAGAAAGAAGTGAGATCATATCTGACCTTCTTAAGTCACTACAATGTTCTTTTAGATGATAAACTATCTCTGAAACAGCAAACTGTTTGCCCAGAGAGCGCAATAAAAGAAACAACAGGCTTCAGGACATTTCCCACTAGCGAGTGCTGGTGTGCAACCCTCAATCCTGTGTGACTTATCAAGATTGGCCTGGACTCAAGTAAAACTCCACTGCAGCCTTTTAAACCCATCTCCTGATTGTTAGGAACAGCCTTCCACCCTCTCCTTCTACACAGCATCTCCTGCCGCAGCCGAGCCAAAAACACAAGATTAAAACCCTCTGAAGGCTGCAGCTCCTTCTATGGGCAGCTACGGCCTGTTGATCACTGCTGAAGCCTGACCCCGCCACCCTACACCAACCAGGGACCACTCTTAACTTGAAGGGCTGTGTGATGAGCGGGGCTGAGGTGATGGTGGTGGAGACCTGGCAGGGGCTGCCAGGCAGGAGACAACAGCTCAGAGGGGCATTGAGGAGTGACACATTTATTCATGACTAACCTGCTCAGTGAACTGCGTCTGCTGCACACACCACAAGAACCACCTGCCACTGCCAAGTCCACCAGTGACACTCTTCACTTTTTAACTTCCACCCTCACAACACATCCAGAACAACAGTGTCACTTCCATCCTGTCAAAGACTTACAACAGGTCATCTTCTCTCCACTCCCCCACTTCTCCTTACTCATTCATGTGAAAATAATTAAACTTTTTCACCTCATTTGTATATGATATTTTGTTTTTATAATTATAATGTTGGTCATGTGGAGGAGGACATAAAGGAAGTGAAGCCTTGAAAGTATAACAGAAGAAGTAAAATCAATTCTATTTAGTCTCCGGTGTAGAGTCTGAAACACAGTGAGAATTCAGCTCAGAAGCAGAATGACAAAGAACACTCATATTAAATATGCTCACTTGTATCTTGTATCACTTGTGTCATATTCAGAATATATTTACATGAAACATAGAGACACCTGGTTATTTGACTCTGTAGGTTTACATTAATCTAACACGATGCAAGTTTTTGAGCATCTTTAACTCCTCAACATGTCAGCCAGTGTCTCTCACTGTCTGATGTTCCCCACAGAGTAATCCTGTACAGAGACCAGCCAAGTGCTCATTTGAAGGGATTTTAAACTGGACGTTACTGTATCCAACAACATTAATTGCATAAATATGTCTAAATATGTCTATGTCTAAGAAAGTGTTCCTGAGCTGCAGCAGCAGGGAGTGTCATAGTCAGCTCACGCATACTGGTCCAGGTGCTCCTGCATCACTGTAGAGGCTGATTCACCAATAATAAGATGAGGTTTCACACTATTTGATCTTTAGCTATTAAAAAGGTTGAAGAACACAAACATAGGGCTCATCTGTTATGACTGCAGAAGATTTTCACAGAAAAATACCACTTTTTAAAATGACAATCTTGATTTTTCATGATTTTCACTGATTTTCTTTCTTTTCCTACTGCAAGCTAAAGACTGATCACCACAGTTCAATGTAAATGAGACGCTCTTTCAGTGAGGGCAGTTCCAGTTCATGCTTCTGGTGTGTTTTGGGTCATTATGCTGATTCTTCTCCACTTCTTGGGAGGACAGACACACTCAGAACAGAGCAAAGTTTGGGAGGGCAGAGCAGATGTAGTAACGTTGCTGGCGAAGCAATATGTCTGCAGAGAAATTTAAATTAAATGTTTGGGGTTTTTTAAAAATATTTTCCACCACTGGCATGTCAGCTAATGTCAAACAGTCAACTGTCCAGATTATTTTAGAACTGTATTCGGAGATCAAACTGAAAGTGAGAGCACTTGTCATGTTGGTAGTTATTACAATACTAATACTTAAACTGTGCTGGATAATTGTGTAATATTTTCATCATGATGTTCATGTGTTGATATTTGACCAGGGCCAACACAGAAAGAACAGTGATGTAATGTACTGAGTCTGGGCTGAATGTTGGCTTGTTTCATTTCACTGTGATTGCGGTGCAGAGTCAACTTTTTAGCTAGTGTAAGAAAATGATGTGGCAGACCAAGTTCAAGTTGTCTTTTGTTAATGTGACGCTCCATGTCATCTCCTCTATTTTATCTTTAAAACACTGCACTTGAACTTTATTTTCCGCTGGGTTGTCGTTTAAGCTGTGTTGGAGTCCCTTGGACGTGATTCAGTGTCAAAATGCCAAAGAAATACAAGAGTCAGAAGCCGAGTGCGTCTGCTGCTACCAACAAAGCTATATTAGCAGCTATTGAGATTGCCAACTTGAAAAAATCTCTGGAAAGCCACCTCGACTCAATCGAAATCTGTTTGTCCTCATTTCAGAAGAAACACCACGAAAAGGAGTGTTGTATTAACGATATAGACAAGGCCCTGTCAGCCACTGATAACCGCATCACAATACTGGAAGCTACATGCAATGAGCTACAGGTGGCTAATGGTCTCCTCAGAGCCAAAGTGAATGACTTGGAGGGCCGCTCTCGCAGACTCAACCTCAGGATTGTGGGCATTAAAGAAGGGGAAGAAAAAGGCAGCCCTACTGATTTTGTCTCAAAGTTGATCCCGGAGCTACTTGGCCAAGGCAACTTCAGCAGGCCTGTTAAAATTGATCGAGCCCACCAAAGCCTGAGGCCCAAGCCGCAGCCTAATGAGCGGCCGCGGGTCATCATCGCCAAGGTCCACAACTTGTGGGACGTGATCAACATCCTTTGGCTCAGTGGTCAACTGGGTCCACTGCGCTACCTGGGCGAGAAGATCTCTATATTCCCTGACTACACGCCGGAGGTATCATCACAGCGGCAGGCTTTTTGTACTTATTTTGGAGCACATTGTATCTACTCGGACTCTTGATATACAGCATCAATGGATACGTTTCATGTACAAACAACCCTTGTGTGGAGATGCACACAGTGCCCTAGTTTAAGTGGGGTTTTCAGCGTGCAGTTTGGCTGGCTCTGTTACCCGGCAGCCTCCTTGTTAACTAGTGGGATGTACCGCTTAGTTCTTTCAGCGGGCCTGGGTTGTTTGGGGTTTTTATATGTTGTTCTTTGTTTCTCCCTTGTCGTTGTAGTCACCCGTTGCACTGCCAGCTCTCTGTATGTCACATGTCAATTTTCACTTTTCGTACCTCTCTTTAAATCCATGTTCACTGCTCACTTAAGTCAGGAATGAGCCACATCACTTTTACCTCTTGGAATTGTATGGGTATGGACAAAGTTTTTTAATGTGACAAAGTATTTTCACGCTTAAATTCGTCGTCGTCTGACATTGTCTTTTTTACAGGAGACCCATTTTCGACCTTCAGAGCACAGGCGCTTGAGAGTCGTGTGAGTGTATCAGGTGTACCAGTCCACCTTTTCCTCCAAGGCGGGTTGCCATTCTTGTTCGCAGAACCATTCAATTTGTATTCAAATCCAAGACTACTCACCCAGATGGGAGGTTCATCCTTGTTACTGGCAAGGTCAACTCATTTCCGTTAGCTCTTAAATATTTATGCCCCTAATTTCGACTGCCCCAAATTTTTCTGTAAGGTATTTCACCTTGTCACTGAACATAATAGTCATAATATTATTGTTGGCAGGGATTTTAACTGTTACTTTGATGCTCTGCTGGACAGATCCTCCTTGAAAGGAGCCCCATTGTTGAAATCCTACCCCATTCTCAATAATCTTGCGAAATCACTGGACCTGGTGGACATCTGGAGACATCAGCACCCTTTAGAGAGGCAATATTCTTTTTTTTCTCCTGTGCATGGAAGTTTTACCAGAATTGATTATCAGCTGGTTGACTCTAGACTAATTTCAAACGTAATATTTTAATTTCAACCCATGCCCCCCTTTCAATGAAAATTGACTTCAATCTTCATGCTCCTCATTATAATTGGAAACTCAACCCTTCTCTATATTCAGATGTTCCTTTTAGTAGCTACATCTCAGCCAAGATTGCTGATTTTCTGCACATAAATCACAATGGTGCCGTCTCAGACTCTACTCTGTGGGAGTCCTTTAAAGTCGTTATAAGAGGTCACATCATCTCGTACCAGTCATCTCGTAAAAGGGCCAGGTGGACATTGAGACTGAGCTATTAGAAATGGAGGACTCTTACTGAATCACAGGTTCTGAAGACACCCTTATTTTTGAAAGTAAAATATGAGTATAATCATATTCTTGGCGAGCAGGTCGGGAACCATATTTGTAATTAAAATAAATTAATTTAATTAAACTTATTTCGCAAATTAAAGCAGAAGCATTCCGAGTTAGGTGATAAGGCCGATAAATTGCTTGCCAGGCAGCTGAAGGGAGTCCAAGCTGACAGGGCAATTCATAAAATCTCTTCGCCCACTGGACAGCTATTAACAGACCACAAGCAGATTAATGACAGATTTTTAGTTTTTATAGTCAGCTATATGTCTCTAAATCTACTGCCACCGATTCAGATATTGCTAATATTCTCCATACACTAGATATTCCTGTCCTTACAGAGCCCGCGAGACAAGAACTGAACTCTAACATTATGCTGGAGGAGATCAAAATCGCCATCTGTTCTTTTCCTAATGGCAAAGCACGCGGCCCTGATGGCTTTGGAATATAATTCTACAAGAATCATATAGACATCATAGCCCCTCTTTTGCTCCAGGAGCCGAGTGCACCAGCTGGGCGTAAAAAACCTGTCATCCAGTTCACTTTCTGAATATATATCGAGCGGGTTTGTCCTGTCACAGATGAGTCTTTCTCGTCTAAATGCCCTCTCGTTAATTATCCGGTAAACAAGACGTCCTGCCATCCTTGCTTCTTTTTTCTGGCTGTTTGATTCTGTTAAAATTACCATGGTTACAAGTCCGAATCTTCAACTTACGCCTGCTCCACACTAGGCGTAAAAGTTACGCCCAGGCGGAACACACAGGGCTTAAGTCTAACCCGCAGATTCCACTGGATACGGTACTGCTACGGTACGGCTGCGTTACGGCTCCGGTACGATTGTGCTCCGTCGTCCTCGTCCGGCAACCCCCACCAGTTGCGTTTTGAGTCCGCTACGGCGCAGCTCCGCCGATCAGCTGGAGAAATGAAACCGAGGAATTCCCGCGATAATTACATTATCACACACGAACGCAGTTATATGTATGTGCTATAAACACAACAACACGAAGTGTTCCCGACCGACGGATTAGAAGAAGAGCTTGTATTTGTCTCTTTTTTGAGGTTTTTGTGTTTGTATCAACACGGAGTGTTTTATTTTAAAAAACAACCGGATTTCTTGTTGTTGTTTCGTGTCTGACTTCCTGTCTGCTCTGTGCTAAATTCGGCCAGAATAGAAGTCCTGCGTATCTGCTCCGCAGGGCTGCGGACTGCCGGAGCTGGCACGCAGCAGACACGCAGCGCAGCGGACCTGGTGGAAGTTAACACATAGACTAAAGTGCTACGGATCAGCCCCGCCGCCGTAACGCAGCCGTACCGTATCCAGTGGAATCTGCGGGTAACTGGTGCACTAGTCTTAACCTTAAACTGGTCGTAACCTTCCGTTTTAAGTCGGACCTAATGCTACGCCCAGGCGTACGCCCGGCTGGTGCACTCGGCTCCAGATGGTTAATTGCTTGGTGAAAAATGGTACTTTCCCTCATACTCTGTACAACGCTCACATTTGTGTCCTCCTGAAAAAAGACAGAGACGAAACAAATGTTGCATCTTATCAACTCTTAAGTCTGCTCAACTCCGACCAAAAAATTATTGTAAAAGTCCTGACGAACTGTTAAACAAATGTATTGGCACATTAATTCACCCCAATCATTCAGGTTTCATTCCTGATAGATACTCCTTCTGCAACACCAGGGGCCTCATGTATCAATGTTGCGTATGCACAAAAACGTGGCGTACGTCATTGTCCACGCCAACGTTCAGATGTATCAAAAGTGAAATGACCGTGGAAATGTGCGGTGCCCCACGCCAGCTTCATGGCTGGCGTACGCACGTTTCTACAGCTATTGGTCCTTTGGCGACACTTTGAGGTGATGCTGGGAAACTGTTAATTATGTGAAAACAATTAGTCCTCAGAGTAATGTGCACATCAGAGACACATTAATGGACAATTAACACACACGTGTTTGCAATCATATGCATGGATATAAAAGCATGCGCAAAGTGATGAAAAAATGGCATTAACATTGGCAGCCTTGGCCTTGTTAGAAGACATCGCAAATGGTAACATCAGACGTGAGAGGGTGTTTAGAGAACGGGAAGATCTGTTGGCAAATGACGACAACTGGCTCATGAGTCGTTTTAGGTTGCCGAGGCCAGTGTTACTGGAGCTGTGCGCAGAGCTGCGGCCGGCTCTAGAACGACACACAGCCAGGAGCCAGGGGTTGTCCGTGCCCACACAGGTGCTGACCACTCTGGGGTTTCTGGCAACAGGTCAGGAGTGTGCCAGTCCACTCTGAGCTGAGCCATGCCAGCTGTGTGGGACGGGATCATAAGAATGTCATCCAGGTAAATCAAATTCCCATACAATGCTGTTGAACAGGCCAACATTTAAGCGCAATTTGCAGCAAGAGCTGGTTTCCCTAATGTAATCGGAGCTATTGACTGCACACATAAAAGCGCCATCACAGGATGAATTTGTTTTTGTCAACAGGAAACATTTTCATTCAATTAATGTTCAAATAATATGTGATGCGCAAATGCAGCTCACCAACATCGTGGCAAGGTGGCCTGGTTCAACGCATGACTCGTTCTTTCTTACCAATAGCATGGTTGGTAACAGGCTGGAGGTTGGCACGGTGCGCGATGGGTGGCTTCTCGGTGAGTAAATAATGTAACCGTTTAATTGCGCCACGAATGTAAACCAGCACAATGCCCATTTGGGCACGTGCAATCAAATATATGCATTTGTTTTTCCCTAGTGAAAAAAGAGCGGCAGAGCTATCTAACAAGCCCTTCATTGTCTCCTTGTGTTCAGTATTTGTGTCAATAAACGCGTGTGTAAAGTTGAAATGTCACACTGCAGTAGCCATGGCGCACTTCTGCAGTCATTAATATAAGTGTGATCACTCTTGTCAATCCTTGTAATTAAGTTGTTTTGTCCTGTTTGTTTCCCACTAATGGTAGCACTTATATATATTATATACATTTTTATATAATGTGGGGGGGGGGGGTGCTGCTGTACACACCGGAGAAGGTGTGCCGCATTGTGCTGGCCTGTGGTGTCTTGCACAACGTGGCACACCGCCATGGCATACCACTGCCAGAACACATCCCCCCCACCAGAGGAACCGGATGCCGGACCCGTCAACCTCGACCCACCCCGGGAAGCGATACGGGCCCGGCAGCATCTGATTTCAACGATGTAAAGAGGCAGGGACACAATTTACTTTTTAAGTGCATTTATTGCGTTGCAAATATCTCCAAGGACATTGACAATTTGATCTAGACGATCACTGACGCCACGGATTGCTCTAAAAATTCCCTCCTGTGATTCCAGCACAGCTTGTGTGAGGACACGGCCAGTCGGCGGACGTCAGCTGGTGTGGAGTCGCTGGGGTGCGTGGTGCTGGTGGAGCCGGTGGAGACGCAGGGGAGCATGGTGCAGGTGGAGGTGCTGGTGGAGCCGTAGGAGACGCCGGTGGAGACGCCAGGGCGCGCGGTGCCGGTGGAGGTGCCCTCTCCTGGTTCATCGTCTATTCAGAAATGATTAAAAAAAATGAAGTAATTAAACATGAGTCGATGTGTTTATATCCTGGCAACTTTACGCACGAGCATGTGTAATGTGAGCAGCCTATTGTACGACCAGTATAATGACAACATTTCTGAGTTTAACACATTTACTTTGGGGATGATCTGTGTCTCCTTCATGGGCCCCCACAACTCCAGATAGAGCTGTGTCACCCACAATAGCCGCCACTCTCTGATCAAAGGGGGTCAGTTCCTCCCCTCCTGTCCCCCCGCCCGTTGCGGTCACGCTTTCCCGGTGGGCAGAAATCCTCCACTTCACCTCCACCTTCACGTCGGACCATTTTTTTTTATTTCAGTGAGTGTGCACTGCTCCGACCCCACAGCGTTCACTGCCTCACACACACGCTCCCACTCACATTTCTTTTTTTTTGTGTTTATCCCTGACGAGAGGCTACCAAATAACACAGGTCTTCGCGTCTCGACTTCATTTAAAAGCGTTTCGAGCTCAGACTCGGTGAAGTTTGATGGTCTGATGGTGCAGAGAGGGGAATCCCCGGTGCAGGCCCTATTTAAATTAATTTGCATATTTAAATAAGGGCGTGGACAGGGAGGAGTTTAGCACTTCTACATGTGTGCTCATTTCCACGTTGATTGGGATGTACAAAGGAAAAGTGCTTGGATCCATGCGTACATCTGATTTTTTTTGTGCGTACGACAGTTTCTGGATTGTAGCGTACGCCATGTTTCAGTAGGAAATCCACGCAAGTCTTAGTACATGAGGCCCCAGATGTCTACTTAATTTAATGTATTCAACTAAGTTGTCCCACTCAGCTGTTATCTCATTAGATGCCCAGCAGGCTTTTGACCAAGTTGAGTGGAAGTACATGTTTGCCACTCTCAAAAAATTCGGTTTTGGGTTGAAATTAATGACTATATTAAAGATGCTTTCTGCTTGTTCCCAATCTTCCGTTATAACTAACCATGAAAGGTCCGTCTCGTTCTCCTTACACCGTGGTACTAGGCAGGGCTGTCACCTCTCTCCAATGCTCTTCGCTCTTGCTCTCGAGCCACTAGCCATAGCCATCAGAGGTTTACCATAAACTGGGAAAAATCTGTCTTTATGTCTCTGTCTAATGGTCTCGATTCCAGTTTTCTTGACAATTTGCCCTTTAGAATTTCCCATGACCATTTAACCTATTTGGGGATTAACATCCCCAGAAACCCAAAACTTCTTTCTAAACTCAACTATTTGGATTTGGTTGATAGGCTTAAGAGCATGATAGATATTTGGAAACTTCTTCCACTTTCGTTAATAGGCTGAGTTAACATCATTAAAATGGTAGTGCTCCCCAGATTTACTTATCTTTTTCAGAACGTGCCCATTTTTCTCACATCATCCTTTTTCAAGACGTTAGACTCTGTAATTATGCCCCTCATCTGGGCCTACAAGCCCCCGCATATTTCAAAGGCACACTTACAGAAGCCCACTGGGTGGCCTAGGTCTCCCTGTCTTTCGTCATTACTATTGGGCCTGTAATGCCAGAGCATGGGTTTTCTGGAATCAAACTTCGGCTGGGTGTGGTGAGGAACACGGACTCTACCCTAGATGGCCTGAGATAGAATCCTGTAATGCTGTATCACTTACCGGAGCCTCCTTGTCTGCCATCTTATTTTCTTATCCTAATATTAATTTCAAATCGTTGAGCAATCACTTTTTGTTCTGCAACTTGCTTAAAATTTTAAGGCAAATTAAGGGTATCCTGGGTCTCCCAAGAACTGTCCATTTATGCTTCTATATGCCAGAACCCCTGTTTTAAGCCAGGACTGATGGATGCAGTTTTTAAGCACTGGTCAGATAAGGGGTTATCCGCCATCAAGGATCTCTACATTGATAATCATTTTGCTTCTTTTGCCCAGCTTCAGACGAAGTTCCTTCTGGTCAATTTTTTCGTTATTTGCAAATTAGTAATTTTGTTAAGCAATTTTTTCCTTGTCTTGATACGATCGCAATACAACATGTTTTTTCTGATAGTGTAACGCCCATTAGTTACACACACAGTGTAATCCCCAATTTCTACTGCTTAACGTTGGCTGTATCCAAATTCAGGGGCTGCAGCCCTGGAAGGGTGCATTTGAAGGCCAATTACGTCACAACGCTGCGCGAAGGCTGTCCAAATTCAAAGGCTCCTTCAAATGCAGCCCACAAATGCAGCCTGCACTTCCCTCTTTTTGGAGGACGCACCGCTACTATCCCTCGCGGCCTGCTATATCCCAAGATCCTTTGCGCTGCGCTGCTCAGTCCCGAAACAGAAGAGGAAGCAAGAGAAAATGGTGACATCAAGTGGCGCAGACATGACATTCAAATTTAAGTAATGGGTTTATACTCGGTTTTTAGTCATTTGAACATCCAACGCCAGATATGTTTAACTTCAAGGGACTATAAAATCTCCAAATTTCAACTTTCAGTTAAAATACGTGACGCTGGTAATGCTATGGTAAATATAGTTGTTACTCACCAATGGGTTAATGTTTATTTTGTAATGTTGATCATTCAATTTAGATTTGACACATTGTACACACGCAAATGAATGTACACGTTTGATAGATTTGAACCAAAACAGACTATAATGCATGAACATCTGGTGACACAACCAGGAAATACTCCGAAGGCTAGACCGTCCCATTTAACAACGGTGGACGCGGCCTTCAAGGTCTCTCTGAAGGACCCGGCCTCCGTAGGCCGCAAAGGCCGCGTCCTTGAAGGCTGCAGCCCCTGAATTTGGACACTGCCAATGTGTAGAGCTATACAGCCTAGTAGATTTCAGATGTAGTTGCTTAGTTTCACCAACAGGATGCGCATTCATCCCACACAAACGCTGGCAGCGCCCCTAGTTTTCTTGTTTTTTTCTGTGTTGTCGGTCATTTCCATGCAGAAAAACGTGTGTTGAGGTTGAAAATGTATTTTATTGTGTATTTCTGTTGGAAAAAAATGACATCTCTGTTAATTGCGCTAGCACATACTATACAGTTAAGAAAGCTGGTTTAAACTGGATTGAGCTGGTTGTTGAGCTAAAACACATGCAGCTGTGTGCAATTGAGTTTAGAGAAGATAATTCATTTCATTTTCTTGGGTAAAAAAACATGATTGAAAGTCATTCATTTCATAATTTGTGTACATTAAGCTGTGATGGGTTAAAAAAACATTTAAAATGTATATACATAATTGTGTGTTGGCTGTTAAAAAGTTATTGTGCAGCTGTATATGATACTTTGTCATTGAATAATTCATGTTCATTGATTTAAGATAAAAAGAGAGTTAATACTGTACAGTTAAGATAAATAGATAAAAAGATAAATACATGAAGAAGAGAGATTAACGAGATGAATAAGATTTTATTTAAAAGAGATGCTACTACTACTGCCCTATGCAGGTTGTTTTTTTTTTAATGAGTGGATTCTGATGGCGGCCAGAGCCGGTGGATCGTGGAGCGGGACGCAGGCCTATACGCGTGGAGGGGGTGACGTCAACGGGAGCTTCACTGTGCATTGGAAAGAACATCTCTTCATACAGATTAGAAATAAATCATAAAATCATTACACAAACATACTGAAAAAGGACAAACTGTGAACATTGACTTAATCCAGCCTTGACTTTCTTTTTGGACTTTTTTTGGACTCTTTTTGAATTTTCTGTCTGGTTTTGTTTAATATTTTGGGCCCATATTTCATAACTCATGCTATGAAGTGTTCTGTTGTTCTATTAAGAGTAATTCAGTGCAATTTTCTGAGTTGTTGATAACTTCTGATACAGGAAAGGAATTCAGTCATATCTGAAGTATTTTATGTTTTGCACTTAAAGGTGGCACTGTTGCCAATAAAGCTATTTTTGTTACTACTCTTTCAAACCGTTGTCCTGTTCCATTAACCCTCCTTGAGGGTATCTATTTCTTCTGATTGGCCTAAATTGAGAGTACATGACAGTAATTTTATTATATGTACATTAGACAGTGTTACAATAGCATGACCAAAGCTCCCACCTCTAAACACCTGATCTCCCACTTTGTTAACCTCTTTTCCATGGCAACCCCTTATCTCCAGATTAAAGAGCCGTGGATCGAGGACACTGGTGAAATAATCTCAGATGAGTTATGGGAGAAAGGATAAAAGCATGCTCTATTAATGCTAGCTCATTCAGTTTAAAGTCATTCACCGGTTGCACTTTTCTAAGACTAAACTGAATAGAATCTTCCCTTCTGTCTCTACCACTTGTGATACATGTAAATCAGCTTGACATCTTTCATTTATAGTGTTGTATATAACAGACAACTGGCTCCTGACTGTCTCTTATTGATATCGGGCTGTTCTAATGACTCTCTAGTTCTCCCCTCTACTTTACAATAAGCTCTCATGTTTGGTGTGGTCATTGCAAAACGGGTCATTTTAAGAGAATGGAAGTCAATCTCCCCTCCCTGCTTCCAAAAATGGCTAAATGACATGGTTTCTTGTCTACATCTAGAGGAAATACTCTGGATATACTCTGTCTAGTTCCCGCACCAAGTTAGGAAGATCTGGGGCCCTTTCATTGAACATATCAGGAGGGAAAGACCAAAAGCTGGGAATTGATCGTGCTTTATTTATTTATTTTTTTCTCTCTGTTTGTTTGTTTTTTTTTGTATGTGGCTGTGGCGCATTTTACGTTTTTTTTTTTCTATCTACACCTGGGATTTTGATATCCTTATTACAGCAGTCCTGCCTTGATCCCCTTTGGCCCCGGCCTCCTAGTCTTCATTTCTGACCCCCTTTTTTAAAAAATTCTTTAACTTTTTTACGAGTGGACACTCTGGGGCATCTTGTTAAATGAATGGACATGTGCAGTTGTACATTTTCTTCTCTTTGTATTTAATGAGTGCTGGTCATTTTTGTTTGTTTTGGGTTTTTTTGTCTCTGTTTTCATTGTTTGGTTTCTTGTCTTATTTTGTTCCTTGTATTTGCTTGTCTTAATTTAAAAAATGTTTTTAAAAAAAGTGATCGAGTAGGGTTTGGGGAGATGTAGCTCATCTCATACGTTTACTTACTATTTGTGTCATGTGAAATGTTTCGGTGATAGCCTCTGTCTGTCTGCCTGCCTGCCTGCCTGCCTGTCCGTCCATCTGTCCATCCAGTTTAAACTGAAGAAGAACCGCTCCATCCATCAGAGAAATCTCTATCAACATATGAAGGCAGTGGGATACACTTGAAAGCTCTGGAACAAGCTAATAAGTGGACCTTGAGTTAAAATTGTCTTGTGAACTGTCAAGCTGAACGTGATGATCCTTAGTTCTGATAGGTAAGGTTAAGTTTACATTTTGAGATGAGTGTCTTCACTGTGAGCTGAACTGAGCTGACAGCGTCTCACATGGAGAACATCCGTTGTTCATCATTCATGCCTATATGATAACCTTGCCTCTGGCAGTCTAAATTCTTGAGAACACAGTTATTCTCAAGGAACAGAAGTTTTTCTCCTGCAGGTTCCCAAATCCACTTTTGGTTAGTTACGCTGAATACCTCCATTTATGGCACTTCCATAAGTCGACCAGCTCTGCCAGGCCTCCCTCCTCATCCTAATGTACGAGACTGACCGGCTGCATCTGATTATTTTCCCATAAATCTCGACCTTACACAGAGCACTACATCATCAGTCCTCTCCTCCACACTTCCCAAAGGAAATAATTAACTTTTCCCTGCCAACAGAATGATGGCTTAACCCTTCAGAAAGGAACTGATGGCTGAAATAATTTTATTTCAGTGCTCATTTAAACTCAATTTAGCCCCTGTCAGTATGATGTATATTCAGGTGTATGGTTATCAGCTGCACAAACAGGATGAATAATGTGGAGGAAATTAGATCTCAGTAGAAGTTGCACAGGCAACGACCTGACCTCGTATCAACAGGAACAGTTATTTGTACTTTTGCTTGTAAGCTGCTACTTACATTTGACTTGACCAAGAGCAACACATGCTTGTGTTTTATAGAGCAAAGTGGATGAGTGACGGAGCGATACGAGTGACTGCCAAACCTCACATGCTTCTTCAGTCATGGCCAATTACAACTGGCAGCTGATGTTAGAGCCGGCAGGCACAGACAGAAGTATCCTGACAAAATAACCCTGATCATCAGCTCAAAGCTGAACACTACCCTGCAATCAGCACACACCCTTAGGTCAGGGCCGCTACTGCTCATGCCATACCTCCCAGGATCTCACTGGGACTCACACTGCTGCTCCCGCTATCAAGGAGGCTCACAGTAGCTGGAAGGACCTGATACCTTAATGTTGCTTTGTTCAAGACAACCTTTTGTCACTGACCCCACTGGCCCCCTGGGCTCCAGCCAGAGTGCAGGGAGTGACACGGGGTCACTGTTATACTGGGTGATCACACATGGCTCTCACAGTGTCCTGCTGGTGGCAGCATGCAGGTTGTGGGCAAGATATCTACTCAGGTGTACACTCCTTTGCTCAGTCACAATGTTGGACTCAAACACTCATCTACAGGACACTGTAAGCTTGAAGGAACATTCCACCCAATAAAAATGAGAAATTCAGTCATTATCTACCCACCCATGTGCCAATCGAAAGACAGCTGCCCAGTGCCCCAGAGTCTCTGCTGCCCAGTGAACCAGAGTCTCCACTGACCAGCAACCTATCAGACGGCTCTCCATTTCTGCTGCTCTCCAGTCTTTTGCCTTCGCCATCAGCCTCCAGAGGGTTTCCGCATTCACTGCTGGCAGACAGGAGCAGCTTGTCAGCCCACATCAGCCCATGTTTGCATTCTGGTTTGGACCTGGTCTCAACTAAGAAGTCTTGTTGGTCTTGTCCCTGTCAGAAATGCAGCACTAGGTTTACTGTAGAAGACTTGATTTGTGTTACAGCATATGGTGTAACAGGTAAACACAGGGACACGTCACAAAAACTAGTTAGAACAAATATAAAACCACCAAGAACAACAACACACCATCATAAACAGGTTCAAGCTGCTGCCAGGATCACTGAGCTGTCTGAACGAATGGATCACACCATTAGCTTTAAAGTAAAACTCTCGCCAAAATGCGACCTAGGCTTTTTTTGTGAAGGAGCCCGAGTCAAACCTTCGTGTAAAAGCATAATTACGACGAAAAAGCCACTTTTAAGATTTACCGTATTTTCGTTTTCGGGTCAAAATTATTTTCAATGGCGTGCTAGGGGCAACATTACGGTAGCATCAAAATCGCTTTTTTTAAAACACTAAGAAGACTTGACACAACATGAAACTTTGCTCGTAGTATCACATGAACACGAGCATTGAGAACATTGTTTGTGTACACAGAGTTTACTAAAAAGAAGGTTTTTGAACAACTCATGTAGCAGTAGCTTGCTCCGCTCGCCACCGTCCTGCCAGTCGAGAAGCGTCAATCCCCGAGTGGGATGTAACATGGAGCTTTCCATCTTTACTCTACTCCATGTTACGTCACACTCAGGGATCAACGCTTCTCGACTAGCAGTTTGAAATTAATTTATTGTTATTGGCCATTAGATTAGAAAACAAACTCACTGCTGATTTTGTTAATCAAAACAAATGCCTAACATTTGATCCGAAATAGTAATATAGTAATATTTGGACACGACTCTTGTGTTACTCTTTATGTTAACTTAAGTATGACTTATTGGGTACTTTTTACTTGACAACTTTTTTTAGCCATTCATGGCCATCAATGTACCCCCAGTTAGATGAAGACAATCCCCCTGTGAGATATGAATGGTTTGAGGAAAATAAGATGTGAAATGAAACATTATTTCACATTTTATTTTCCTAACAAGCGTCTCACCACAGTCCACAGATAATCACCTCCAATTCACACTTTTCAAACTCAGACTTGCATGAAGCATTACAGATCAGCAGTGTTTTCACACATTGGGCCTCACGCCAGAACATTTTCTTATTCTTTTTCTAAACTTCTCTTAGTTCTCTTACTTCTTTGAATCCTGCTTGTAAAAGTGTTCCAGGCTGGACTCAGCAAGCCTGCTTCTAACTGCTTGTGCTTGTTTGGGCCTGATGTTGTGTGTTCTTGAGATTCAACCTAACAACATTATGTAGGTAGAGTGTGTGTGTGGGAATCTGACAGCCTGTCGTTGGTGGCTGACCTCCAGTGAGTAGTTTAAATAGAGGATATGTTAGACATTTCATTAGCAGAGTCACAGCGCTACCTTAGGTGTGCTCTCAGAGGTGCTCTTGAGAAAATGTCATGTTAATGTATGTTGACGTCAGATTTTGGGCCCTGCTCATGTCTTTTGTCTGGGTAGGAAACCTGAAGTTAACTCAAAGAACCACAGGAATAACATTCTAGAATAACTCCACACAGAAAGGTCTCTGACAGCCGGTTGGTTCAAACCCATAAATGAGGGTAACCACTGCACCACCACTTCCGTCTTCACATTCCAGTTAGGAGCAAGGGTTCCTCTGCTGTTCACCTCAGAGTGACATTACATGGAGTTTGAGAGGATCCTCCTGAGATGAGGGTTATGACAGGTAAAGACAAATGCATGGATTCTATCTGCAGGGGCCCCACATGTGCCGCTGTTGAGTGAAGGTTTTCACAGGGGAGTGTGCTGCAGAGGCACTGTCGGTGGAAATAAAGGAGAAAGCAACCTGAGCCTGTACAGCCACACAGTGCTACAGAGTGGAGCTGAGCCAGCCCCCAGCTCCACGATTAATTAAAACAAAATGACGGTCTGGGACGACCAACCTAGATCAGGTTCCACAGATGAAAAGAAAGCGAGCAAGATGAAAACTGCGTCTGTAACCAGAGCCGGACTGCCCATTGTAGCTGGTATGTGGACGCTGTCCCTCGGTGTCCTCACCATTACCATGTTGTCATGCCCAGGCCACCTACATAGTAGTGAGGAGCTTCTGTTTGTGTGCACTCGCCCAGTGACCCCCCAAACACACAGCTTGAGAGCACATCCAGGTCAAGGCTCCTCTTTTAATAGTGGCCACCTGCTCCTTCTGTCCATAGCATAGCTGTTTGGGATCTCACGCTTTCTAAATCTGTTTTCTATTTACTGCAGTGCTGCAGTACACAGCCAGGCTGAGGGTTGCAATAACGCGCCTTCAGTGTCTTTTTTTATTTAACATGGTTCAACTCTGACACAGTATGTTTGTTGTTGTCTGCTAAAAAATCCTATAAAACATGTCATCGCTTGCCCCTTCACATGCATGCTGTTCATGCTAAGTGCAAATGTTTAGCATATCGAGGAAAACAACACCATTTTATTAATCCATCAATACCTTTATCAATGGACCAAATATGTCTGTACAGGTGTACTGTGTGTGTAATGTGAACGGGCCATGCAGCTTTGTATTGTTTTGGTTCAGTCTCACAGCTCTCATCAACCAACTGTTCTCACTGACACAGCTCTGATAAACCAACAGTACCTGTGCAGCTCTAACCATCAGACAGACACAGTTACACAGACCAGCTGGTGAACATACCTTTTCTCGGGAGTCAGAGGATACCAAGCCAAAGTGAATACTGGACTCTCATCCATGATGTGAACCACATTAACAGTTGCTCTGTGTCTGCCTGATGTTTGGTATCATGTCACATAAACTTGATGAAATAATGGATTACATCGACCTATTAAGCACACCCGCACTGTTTGAGAAGAACATTGACTATTAGACAGGAAGAAAACCTGTGGAGGGGGCTTTAAAGCAGCTTCGACTAAGACCCCGTATCTCGGATCATATTTTAGAAAATATTTTCCGGTTTTCCTTCTGGTGTCCCCTGGCTGCTCAGCCCGAGCTCTGAGTGATTTACAGAGTTTCATGATAAACAGATGGCTTCACTTAATGCTCACATAAACAATCTAAGTAGGCACATTAATATAAAGGTAAATAAATACACAAGCAAGTTTAAAAAATGGTTTAAACAAGTTCAAAGAAATATCAATTTATGTCACATTTTGTAAATGAATTTATGCCTACAGTTATTTTAAATATTATTGTAGTATACTTAATGGCACATTAATGTATTTATTGATCCACAGGCCCATTGTTCTGCCATTACTCACTGATCTCATTATTACCTTCAAAGCTGCAAATCACTGTTGTGTATCTTATTTGAAGTATCAGCCACCTCCCACGAGCACACTTGGTTTAAAGGGCACCCTGTAGTTTTGGAGAAGAAATTCAAACTTTATTGAATTTTATATGACATTAATGAGGTGATAATACAAAGTCAGAAATGTGTATTTTGTCCATAAGTGAATAAACAAGCTGTTCTCAGAGGATGATAAGGTCCCAGAACACTGTTTGAAGCTAAAAAGGTGGCAGGGTCCGCCACATATAAACAAAGTAAACCAGTATAAATGGTGTTGTCCTTTAAGGTCAGTTTGTTTATTCAGTTTATTCAGTCATGAAAACAGAGAGAGTTTATTTATTTAGTTTGTTTAGGCAGAAAAATTAAGATCTTTCTTCAACAAAACTACAGAGTGCTCCTTTAAAGTTCATGTTGAATTATATTGAGTATGTGCACACACAACATTTCAGGAGGTCACAATTACAATGTCAATATGCTCATGTTGTCCGTCAACCCCCACTGGCTCCGTTTTGAGTGCAGCACGGTGCAGCACTGCCGGACAGCTGGAGTTGCGAGAAAGAGGAGTTTACACGATAATTACAGAATCACGTGCGACCGCAGTTATACCTATGTGTTATATATTATTTATAATATATAAATAATCTGTTACCTTTCTGTTCCCAGTTCAAAGTACTGGACCCATAATCATGTTCACCTGTTGAAGGCACTAGATAAAAGGTTAAGGGATTCATTTATACTGATGAGATACCTGAACACACCAACACTAAGCTATGGAACAAGCCCAATGCCAAAGGAAAGAGAGGATTCTCCATACAGAGGATCAAAGAGGCAGCAGAAGAAGACCTCTGTGTGAAAGCCATAGGGCTGACCTTCCGGAGACAGGGATGTAGCTGCACCAGACCTGGAAGGAAATCTGACCTTCCTGCTGCGTGCTGTGGCTGTCTGCTTGTCAAATCCAAATAACATGAAAATCGGGGGCAAAAAAGAAGAGCCATCTTGCAAGTAGAATCGAGCAATAACTGCACCCTGTGTCACATCTAGACTGGACTGTCCCATAGCACTGAATGAAGGCCAAGCTCCTTACAGAAAATGCCAATAGAACACCTACCCAAAGCAGTTAATAAGGCTCCAGGGGCAACAGTGATAGCCAGGAATCCACTCACCATATCACATTAAGCTTCTGACTGGGAGATACAAGTGGTCCCGAAGAATAAAGTTGTCTGAAGTGGCAGTAAACTCAGACATTGTCCCTGTATCCAGAAGCACACAAACCATCTTAGGCAACTGAATAAGAGAAGCATTCTTGAGCTGAATGCACGTAGATGCTTGGTGCATGCTGTTGCTTGCTAGCTAGGGTACAGTACCACAGCTGTTTGGGGCAAATACACACCTGACAAAATGAGTAATATGAAATAACACAATTGATCCTGCAGTCCAAATCACTTCTCTGGTGGTAAAAACCATTAAAGTACCACTGCTGATGAAAATCTGATAAGTCTCAGGGACTAATGTTTATTGACAAGGTAATGGTTTTGTTTTCATTCATGTTACATTAAGTCTAAATCTCAAACCTACCTCCTCAGTCTATGAATTTCTGTCAAATGTACAGAAGCTCTCTTCCATGTACAGAGGCTGCGTCCTCCATGTACAGAGACTGTGTCCTCTTTATACAGAATCTGTGTCCGCCATGTACAGAGGCTGTGTCCTCCATGTACAGAGACTGTGTCCTCTTTATACAGAATCTGTGTCCTCCATGTACAGAGGCTGTGTCCTCCATGTTGCATATCTACTCCATCTATCAGCTCTGCTGCCGTGGCGGATCGGGGTGGACCAAACACCAGATCTGTGTTCGAACACAGAACACGGATCTGGTTGATCCAGTGTGTACCTCCACTGGTTCCACTGCGTTGTGTATCTACTCGCAGCAGGTGGGGGTTTACGGACGACGGAGCACGGAGCAAAACCGTTGCGGAGCCGTTCCATAACATATATGCAACCAGTGGAATTCCTGGGTAAGCCTTTTACTAGCTGATGGACTGAAACCACTCCCCCTCTGCCCTCTATTAGTCCCCATTCTCCACAATCAAAGTACTCTACAGTAAACCTGAACACAATGACACCCCCTGTCCAATCATTCCTGTTTTTGTCAGTGTTAGAAGTAACATCAGGGCTTCTGGTTTGACTACTGACGGAGTAGGTCGCACACCGGGAGAGCTCTGTTGAAATACTAACTAAATCCAAAACATACATACATACAGATTTATTACCGCAATTACCTTGTGCAAACTTGTGTGAGGAACCAGTTAACATGGGAAAACCTTCAAAAAGGCAAACCAACATACAGAAGAGCAACATTCGGAAAATAATCAAGGTGACGATACAGAAGCTAGCCAAAACGAACAGCATGCTACTAGCAATGCGCCGCTAACCCTGGCTGACATGGAGAAACTTCTCAAGTCAATGGAAGACCGCATCATAGCCAAACTTTCTGACCAGCTTTCTGACGTCACTTACTAGAGACGCGCTCCTGTTCACATGTGGACGTGCATGACAAACATTGTTTCATTATTTAAAAAAATATATTTTATAAGCCTTTATATATTTTTTTATATAGTTAATTAGCATGATACGTCACCTCTCACACATTCCCTATCATATATGGATGTGCATGGGTACGCAAGAATATAATGACAAATGAAAGTAATGCTAGCTGACGTATCCTGTGCATTCATAACACTTCTCTCTATTGTTATGGCTGTTCTGTTTGCTGTGTGTGTACACATACTGTGCACATACTGTAAATTCTACTGTCGTTGTTGCTGTGATTCTATTTGCTAATGCCAGTGTCTTTTATACGGAGTTTCATGCTAAATTCAGAATGGTTTTGTTTCCTTGTGAAAACAGAGTTCAAGTGTAAGTTAAGTGTGCTTTTCCCATGTATCTATTTATTTTGTGTTATCCCCCTCACCACCGCTGCTGCTCACATCATCCATGCCTATTACCCCTTAGTATATGATAACTACATCTAACTGCAACCGAAATCGACCCATCCATTTTGTTTCCTTAAATGCTAAAGGTATGAATAATAGGGTTAAAAGACAGAAAATAGTGCCCTATCTACAACAATTAAATTCAGACATAAGTTTTCTACAGGAAACCCACCTTAAGAATGATCACATGATGATCATGTTTATGCCCCAAACTTTGATGATTGTAATATCTTCAACAACACCTGTTTTCTACCATACCCATTGATAATAATTACAATTTGATTATAGGAGGTGACTTTAACTCAGTACCGAATACCATAACAGACAGGTCGTCAAAGAAGGTCCAACCTCTCACCAAATCTGCCAAAGCTATGAATGATTTCATGGCCCAGAATGGTGTCTCAGATATCTGGAGATAAGCGTTCTCCTTTTTTGTCCACCCTACATACACCCGCATCGATTATTTTCTTTTAGATAACAAGTTACTGAGAAATGTTAGCTCTTGCTCTTATCACAGTATCACTATATCAGATCATGGAGCTGTCTCATTTCATGTAACATTACCCAACTGTGTTAGGCCCTCTCGCAACTGGAGACTTAATCCTCTTCTCCTAGCTGACGAAGAATTTGTGAAGCATGTTTCTTCTCAAATTCATTTCTTTATTGAAACCAATGCCTTCCCAGAAATGTCCCACTCAACATTATGGGAGACCCTCAAAGCCTATCTTCGTGGGCAAATAATTGAATACTCCTCCAGGGCTAAAAAAGTAAGAGACTCCAAACTTAACGACAACCCGTGATCGATTGCAGAGATTGACAGTTACTACTCATCCTCTCCCACCCCAGCACTTTTTAAAGAAAGACTGTGACTACAGACTGAATACAACTTAGCCTCCACCGACAAAGCAACATACCTACTCACATAAGCTCAATTCAACGTTTATGACTCAGGTGATAAGGTCGGAAAGTTACTAGTGCAGCAAGCCCGCCAAGCCTGTCTAATTCCTAAGATTTATGATACAACAGGCGAAATAGCTACACACCATATGGAAATCAACAACACTTTCAAACAGTATTACAGTAACTTAAACAGCTCAGAATGTGTTGATAACCTTTAACAGCTTAACCGCCTCTTTGACAACCTCACTCTACCTTCTGCTTCGGCTGAACAAAAATCTTTACTTGGAGGTGAGATCTCCAATGCAGAGATACTGACAGCTATCAACTCTAAAATGCAACAAAACACCTGGCCCGGACGGATATACCTCTGAATTTTATAAAATATTTGCACTTGAGCTTTGCCCCCTGCTCCAAGCCATGTTTAATGAATCCCTGTCATCTGGACATCTCCCACCCACCTTATGTCAAGCAGTGATAAGCCTTTTACCAAAAGCGGGCAAGGACCCCCTCCAGTGCGCCTCCTATCATCCAATTTCTGTACTGAATGTAGATTACAAAATCTTACCCAAAATTCTAGCAACGAGACTGGAGAAAATTGGCCCACAAATAATTTCACCTGACCAAACAGGTTTCATTTTAAATTGGCACTCTAGTTTTAGCCTTAGGCGACTCTTTAACATTGTCTACTCCCCCTCGACTCAATCCCCTGAAATGGTCATATCACTTGACGCTGAAAAAGTGTTTGATCGAGTCGAATGGCAGTATTTGTATTTGGCCCTAAAGAAATTTGGTTTTGAAGACCCTTCCATCTCCTGGATAAAACTCCCCTATTCTCGACCTCTAGCAGCAGTAATTACAAATGGACAGCGATCGGAATATTTCTCTCTTGGCAGAGGTACTTGTCAAGGCTGCAACTTATCCCCTCTTCTCTTCACCATTGCAATCAAACCTCTAGCTATTGCTCTAAGACAATCCAAAGAGTTTCTGGGCATAGAACGAGGGGGCCTAACGCATAAATGATCATTATATGCAGACAATGTTAGTTTATATGTTTCAGACCCAGTAAAATTTGTTCCTTACATTCTCAATACCCTTGTCCAATTTGGAAAACTCTAAGGCTATAGAATCAATTAAAAAAAAAGTGAAATGTTTCCTCTTAACCAGACAGCCACTCTAATCCCTGCTTCATGTTTTCCATTTAGAATTGCCAATAAGGGCTTTAAATATCTTGAAGTTGAGATCACACCAACTTTCTCATCACTTTTCACTAAGAACTTTAGCATTCTGTTTGAAAAATGTAAGAAAGATATGGCCAGATGGATGAACTGTCCATAGTTGGACGAATTAATCTGGTAAAAATGATCACCAAAATTCCTTCACCTTTTCCAAAACATCCCCATTTTGATTAAAAAAACATTCTTCTATTCACTGGAGAAGAGCATATCATCGTTCATCTGGAATCGTAGACGAAAAAGAATCAAAAGAAGTGCCCTTCAAATATCTAAAAAAAAAAGGCCTGTAGCTCATGGGTAATGGTAGCTCATCCAGCTTGTTGTCAAGGGAGTGGACGTTGGAGAGTAGGAGTGACGGTATTGCTGGTCTGGAGGGGTTAGCCTTAAGCCTAACATGGATCCTGGCTCTCTTCCCCCTCTTTTGTTTACATTCGCACCGCTTTCGCCTACTCTTCTTACAGTTGGCTGGCTCCAATAAGATCCCGTGCTGGGCGTAATATGTCCACATCACAACCAAGCGTCATAGTTTTAGCAGCCTGCGTTACCCTGATTTTTAGTAAAAGAGAAGAGGGGGCTGATAGCAGAAAGCAATGGAGGTGAGAACCCCAGCGCTAATGCTTCAACGCCCTTAAAGAAGCTGAAGACGACATCGTCGGAGAAAGTGCACTGGAACCGAGATGCACACCGCAAGGGAGCACGGGACAGGTTACAAGGATTTCTCCGTGACATTGAAGATTCTATCGGACCTTTTACTCAGGGTACAAGTGAGAACTGTATATCCCCATGGTAAGACTACATGATTAGACAGACTAATAATCTCACCCAATAAACACCCAAGATGTGAGAGACTCTCTGTTGTTTAATACCCTTAAGTGTTTCATGATGTGAATTACAACAGTCATATTGTTAGTTGGGGAAATGTTAATAAGCCATAGCCCAAACAGTTCAAAATAAGACACCTTTAGTCTGGAAATTTAAAATCACCCTATGTGTGCACTGAATTATATACTTGTACAGAGATATAACAGTTTGCACTGGTGAGGCCCTTCGTATTTCAAAGGGCTTTCCTTTCCAATTGATAATTCAAAAAAGAAATTTCAATTATGGAAGTCATTTCTGTTTGGAAGTGTGTTCATGTTCATGTTCTGTGTCACCGTACACACTTACGTTAAACTGTTAAGGTCACCTAGGTTTTATATTGTTTTTTTCAAGAATATAAAATAATTACACTTAACGTTAACGGGTTACAAAGTCCAATAAAAAGGGGAAAACTTATAGCCAAGATGAAAAGAGAAACCAACATATAATTTTTTGGCAGGAAACCCATCTGGTACAAACCGAACATGAAAAACTGAAGAAACTGGGATTTAAAAACACGTTCTACTCCTCTTATTCTAACGGACATGCAAGAGGAGTCGCAATATTAATATCAAACAAGGTGGCTTTCCAGCTTTCTTCACAAATTATTGATAAAGAGGGGCGTTATGTTATAGTTAAAGGTTTTCTCGACTCTAGAGAGGTAACATTATGTTTATAGACCACCAGGACAGGACAAATTCCTGATTAAGAAATTATTTGATATAATTGCCACAGAAATCGCCGGTATTCTAATTTGTGGAGGGGACTGGAATGTGCAACTGCATCCAACCTTAGATTCCACAAACCCAACAAAAAGAACAAACCCTGAGTCATTGTTGGTAAGAAAAATGCTTTAAGGTAATGGTATGATTGACATATGAAGGGTACTCCAAGCCTCTGCAAAACAGTTTACCTTCTTCTCCCGCCCTCACGCTGTTTATTCGAGGGTTGACTATTTATATGTTTTTTAATTTTTATGTTTAGCTCAGAGAGACACAGAATCATAGGCTGTAATATAGGGACTAGAGATGTGTCTCATCATGCAGGAGTGTATTTGAGACTTCACGTGGATGTTCAACCCAAAAGCACTGTCTGGAGACTTAATACTAACCTCCTGAATGATTGACAGTGTGAGAAATTTATTGAAAAGGAAATTAAGGATTACATGGAATTTAATAGCAATGAGGAAGTTTCTATGGGATGCCGCAAAAGTGGTGCTGAGGGGCAAACTTATAATGTGGGCCTCAAGAAAGAAAAAAGAAAAACAGAAACATTGACCGACCTAAAAAACAAACAAGAGCATGTTGAGCTAAACAACCCGCAAATACTACAAAAGATAAATGAAACAAAGCAGGAATTAAATAAGATATGTGACAACCAAGTGGAGCTTAAACTGAAATATATAAAACAGTATTATTATGAAAATGGGGCTAGAGCTATGAAAATGCTGGCATGGAATCTCTGTAAACAACAATCTGAAAGGTCCATTTTTAAAATCAGGGACCCCGATACCAACGAGATGTGTCATAATCTAGAGGATATACAACAAGCTTTTGAAAAATACTATAAGAAATTATACTCTCAACCTTGGGCAACAGTCATTAAAAGTTTCTTGGATTCCCTAGATTTACCATCAGTAGGCGTGGAACAAAATAAATTGGTAACACAAGAAATTAGAGAAGCAGAGATTAATAATGCCACATCACGACTAAAAAAACAAGTAAAGTACTGGGGAGGAGACGGGCACCCAGCAGAATGGTACAAGACATTTAGGAACTTATTGACACCTATACTTCTAAAATGTTTTAACTATGTCCTTAAGGGAGGTGATGCCCAAGCATCCTGGAAACAGACGATGAAATCTGTGATTCCAAAGGACGGGAAAGAGAGGACAGCTCGTACAGACCAATTTCAGTTTTAAACATTACAGATTATTCACCTCAATTATGGCAAAAAGACTAGAAAATATAATTCCTGAACTGATTGACACTGACCAAACAGGATTTATTAAAAACAGGCAGACACACGATAACGTGAGGCGTGCTTTGTACCTAGTTGACAGTGTAAGTAATATAACCATATAACCATAAGTAAGTAGTTAGTGGTTAATGACAACTGGTAACAAGTACTGAGATATTAAAGAATGTAATCAAAATGTGAAAGAATCATAAATTAATGGTTAAAACATGTATTGCTCTGCAGTAGTTGATTGAACATGCACCTATTGATTGAATTGATGATTAAACTACTGAATTGTGTTAACTTAGAGTGAAATATAACCATAAATGTAAGAGTGAAATCATGTAACTAAATATACCACATTTTTTATTATTGTTGTTAAAAGAAATGCAGTCAGTAGGGCAGTAGAACAAATCACGGAGGAGAGAAAAAGTCTCACAGCCGCAACACAGAGGAGGCGAGGTCATTTCGTAGATAAGGCAGGCTGGGAAAATCCAGGATGGCAGCTGCACAAAAACATCAGAGGGCATCCCGATGTAGAGCTTGGGTCAACCAATGCAGAGCTTGTGTCGACACATGCAGAGCTTGGGTCGACCAAGGTAGAGTTTGTGCGAGCAAGGAAGATCAAAGGAAATGTCGACAAATGAAGACAAGGTTTGGGCACGTGTTTTAGCCTTGTGCGGGAAAATACCTGAGTCAGCAAAATTTGATACATAAACAGAAGGACGAGCCAGGATTGGACAAACCATGGTGCCCAGCCCCCGTATTAGTGAATATAAGGAGCATGTTTTGTATTGAGAATTTGGGTTGTATCGGATGAACTTTTGTCTGTATAATCTCATGTTTTCAACAATTAAACATTACTGCATTCGGCTTTGGAGGACTCCTAGAGATTATTTCCTTTTATTGGTGACTTTTTGAAACTCTGAAAAACCTTTTTGGACAAACAAAGATTCGGAAGTCGATACACAACAACAGCATGAGCAAAAACAATTCAAAATCTCTGGCAATTAGCCTTGACGCAGAAAAGGCTTTCGACTCGGTGAGGTGGGAGTTTCTGTACTTGGTGTTGCAGCGTTTTGTCTTCAATGACGCAGTTAAAAGGATGTCTTAGATCAATATATCACTCACCAACTGGTTGGATCAAAATAAATGGCAATCCCTCCAAAGCAGTTACTCTAGAACTTGGATGCCGCCAAGGATGCCCCCTAAGCTCCACCCTCTTTGCATTATTCATAGAGCCACTTGCTCAGGTAATTAGCGAAGATGTTGAAATAACGGGAATTCTAGTTAAAGAAATAGAACACAAGATATATGGGGCGCTGATTGTAAAGTTGTGCATGCTAAAATAAACAGCAACTTTCCGCCACATTTAGCAACAAGCCACATTTAAAAAACGTGATTTTTTTAATGTTACTTTTGACCAGATTTACAGCAGTATTTGTAAACTTTGTGATATTTACTTCTCTTGTAAATATATAATAATAAATATAATGTTAAATCTAAATCTAAATGTTATATTTAAATCTAAATCTAAATGTTATATTTAAATCTAAATGTTAAATCTAAATGTTATATTTAAATATAAATGTTAAATCTAAATGTTAAATCTAAATCTAAATGTTAAATCTAAATGTGAAATCTAAATGCTAAATCTAAATGCTGATGAACAGGCCCTCAACCCACGTATGTTGGGCTGTGGCACCGTCGGAGGGTGCGTGCAACCAACCTAAATAGGATACATATCACCCAAAACACAACAGTGAAATTTTCAGTGACTTCCTGTGTCCAGTGGGTGGCGCTATGGACATGACGCAGTATTGATCCATAGTACATGTATGACGAATTTGGTGTAGATGAGAAATCGTATGTTTGAAAAATGAAAATGGCCGCGCACACAATCCAAGATGGCCAACTTCCTGTTGGGGCGAGAAAGTCCACAAAATTAATTTCTGTCTAAATCGATGAGACCTATTAGTCCTGCAAATTTCATGAAGATCGGAGAAAGTGGTTGTTCACATGACCCGGCGTTAGGGGGCGTTATAGATATGATGCAGTATTGCTGCATAGACGTATTGGGGGGGATGATGCTGAGTGAATATGAAGTCTGTGGTGTTAAAGCTGTAGGAGGAGTTTGTTAAAGTACGAGGCAGGAAATGTCTGAAAATGGCCACTGTGAATCAAAATGGCCGACTTCCTGTTGGACTGAGGGTATGGGTCCAGGGCTCTGGGGTCTGGTCATGATACATATGCGTGCCGAATTTCGTTAATGTATGTGCATGTATACAGTCGTCTGGCCACACCCACACCCAATCATGTTGAATTATCAAATTTTTCACCAGATGTGACGTATGTTCCGAGTTTGGTGGTTTTTGGGGTATGTTCAGGCCGCCAAAACTGGCCTTAAAGCTATAGTTGGCAAGATTTGAAAGTGGCACCTCCTCTCAGCTCCACCCCCTCCTCCCCCTCCCATCAGTGCTCCGTCCAAAGCCAAGCCCCCACAAACTTGAACACGCATCTGACAGTAGAGCTGTGTCCAAATTCAGGGGCTGCATCCTTCGAAGGACCCGGCCTTTGTGGACTCCGAAGGCCAGGTCCTTCGGAGAGTCCTTTGACGGCCGCGTCAACCATTGTTAAATTGGACGGTCTAGCCTTCGGAGTATTTCCTGGTTGCGTCACCAGATGTTCCCGCCCTTACCGTTACGTCACGATTGATGCCGTCCAGGCCCGCGAAAGAGGGTTGACTGAATGGATTTTATGGTTTTCTGAACGTGTAACATTTTGAAAGTGAAGCCTTTTAAGGCTTTACTTCCAACGGCATAATGCTAATTTATGCCGTATGCTTATGCATTACCAGCGTCACGTATTTTATCTGAAAGTCTGCTGAAGTTTAACATATCTGGCAATGGATGTTCAAATGAGTAAAAACCGAGTATAAACCCAGTACTTACATTTAAATGTCAAGTCTGCACCACTTGCTGTCGCCATTTTTCTTGCTTTCCCTCTAATTTTTCGGGACTGAGGAGCGGCGCTCAAAGGATCTTGGGATATAGGAGGCTGCGAAGGATAGTAGCGGTGCGTCCTCCGAAAACAGGGAAAAGAAGGCTGCATTTGTGGGCTGCATTTGAAGGAGCCTTCGAATTTGGACAGCCTTCGCACAGCGTTGTGACGGAATTGGCCTTCAAATGCGGCCTTCGAAGGCTGCAGCCCCTGAATTTGGACACAGCTTAGGAGTCAGCAGGGCAGGCTGGCTTACACCGACAGAGATGCTAATGTTAGCATTGGGCTAATACAAGCTACAAAAGTAGCTATGTTGGCTAACATTACATATTTCATGAAAATAACAAATCCCCCCGAAGCAAAACAAATAATTACCTGTCCAACAGAAAGACAGCAACCTCTGCATCACTTCTTAGGCCCTTCAGCTCCCTCAGTTGTCCATTCAAAAGCTGAACCGATGTTGACTCTGGTTTTCCCTCTGGCTTTATCCAAAGCCTTTTTCGTTGCAGCCTTTTCTGCCTCCGGCTTTTCTTAGCCCGTTTAGCGGGGCGAGCCGTTACACACACACACTGTACATACTGTATATATAATTAATGTAAATCAATCTTGGTGTTGTGTTTGTGTTGTTATTTGTTATGTTACGTCTGAGTGTTTGGACAGATGCTTTGGCAACATTGTTGTTAAACTTTCATGTCAATAAAGCCCCTTTGAATTTGAATTTGAATTTGTTACAAGTAACACTGGAAGTGCTACTTTTGGCTGCATTTTCTCTTCCATTGTTCTCTCCTACTAACTTTTTCGTTCCTTTTTCTGAACACATTATGTAATAAGAGGGATCTGCCTGCACTAGTGATATGAAACTCTGGCGCGGCTTCTGTAGTGCAAACGGCTGTGAGGTAGACTCGCATGCACGTGGAAGCGTGCCTCCAGGCAAATATAGTATAGTGACTGTTTAGGCTAGAAAAATGTACTAAATGACGTTGCTTTGAGTATTTGAGGATGTCGCCACTTCAGGACACTTGGATTGCAGCGGACGAGCAGGAATATTACAAAGTTTTTGTGTAGTTTTATGGACCTTTTCGTCTCGGACACCATTGACGCCCGTTATATGGATTTTTGCTGCAGGAGGGTACCCCTGCGGTTCTCCAGCTGCACTTTGAGGAATAAGAAACTACACCAGACTTCTCATCAGCATAAGGGTGAGTCGATAATGACTGAATTTTGTTCTAGAGGGAACTATTCCTTTAAAGTGTCTGCTAGCCACCAGGCTGCTAGCTTCCAATCTGCTCCAGTGTTTGTTACAGTGGCTTGCAAAAGTATTCATACCCCTTCAACTTTTCCACATTTTATCAAGTTTCAACCACAAACTGTAAATGTATTTTATTTGGATTTTATGTGATAGACCAACACAAAGTGGCGCATAATTGTGAAGTGGAAGGAAAATGATACATGGTTCTGAAATTTTTTTACAAATAAAAAACAGAAAAGGGTGGTGTGCAAAAGTATTCAGTCCCCCTGAGTCAATACTTTGTAGAACCACCTTTTGCTGCAATGACAGCTGCAGGTCTTTTGGGGTATGTCTCTACCAGCTTTGCACATCTAAAGACTGACATTTTTGCCCATTCTTCCTTGCAAAATAGCTCAGTCTCAGTCAGATTGGATGGTAGGTATCTGTGAACAGCAATGTTGAAGTCTTGCCAGAGATTCTAAATTGGATTTAGGTCTGGACTTTGACTGGGCCATTCTAACACATGAATATGCTTTGATCTAAACCATTCCATTGTATCTCTGGCTGTATGTTTAGGGTCATTGTTCTGCTGGAAGGTGAACCTCCGCGCCAATCTCAAGTCTTTTGCAGACTCTAACAGGTTTTCTTCCAAGATTGCCCTGTATTTGGCTCCATACATCTTCCCATCAACCCTGATCAGTCCTGTCCCTACTGAAGAAAAGCATCCCCACAGCATGATGCTTCACGGTGGGGATGGTGTGTTCAGGGTGATGTGCAGTGTTAGTTTTCCACCACACAGTGTTTTGCATTTAGGCCAAAAACTTCAATTTTGGTCTCATCTGACCAGAGCAACTTCCTCCACATGTTTGCTGTGTCCCCCACATGGCTTGTGGCAAACTACAAACGAGACTTCTTATGGCTTTGTTTCAACAATTGCTTTGTTCTTGCCACTCTTCCATAAAGGCCCGATTTGTGGAGTGCGCGACTAATAGTTGTCCCGTGGACAGATTCTCCCACCTGAGCTACCATGGGCCTCTTGGCTGCTTCTCTGATCAATGCTCTCCTTGCCCGGCCTGTCAGTTAAGGTGGACAGCCATGTCTTGGTAGGTTTGCAGTTGTGCCATACTCTTTCCATTTTCGGATGATGGATTGAACAGTGCTCCATGAGATGTTCAAAACTTGGGATATTTTTTCATAACCTAACCCTGCTTTAAACTTCTCCACAACTTTATCCCTGACCTGTCTGGTGTGTTCCTTGGGCTTCATGATGCTGTTTGTTCACTAATGTTCTCTAACAAACCTCTGAGGCCTTCACAGAACAGCTGTATTTATACTGAGATTAGATTACACACTTTACTAATTAGGTGACTTATGAAGGCAATTGGTTGCACTGGATTTTATTTTGGTGTATCAGAGTAAAGGGGGCTGAATACTGTTTTTTATTTGTAAAAAAAAAATTGAAAACCATATATCATTTTCCCTCCACTCCACAATTATGCGCCACCTTGTGTTGGTCTATCACATAAAATCCCAATGAAATACATTTACGTTTGTGGTTGAAATGTGACAAAATGTGGGAAGTTCAAGGGGCATGAATACTTTGCAAGCCACTGTAGCTGTCAGCCGGCTGACCTCCGGTCAGCTCCAGGGCCAGCTAGTCCCCAGCCTAAGACTGTTGACACCTTCAACAGGCCCCAAGTGTCTTCTTTCTGTGGAACCCGCCTAGCCTACAAGATGCCTCCACTGGAAAAAAACTTGGACAAGCCCCAAGTGTCCCCTGCTCCTCCGTTGGTGGCCCTGGTCGACACCTGTTCCTGCTCCTCCATCGGCGGCTCTGCCAACACCGGCCAGTGGCTCCTGGTCAGCGGCCCGGCCGACACCAACCAGTGGTTCCCGGTCGGCTGCACCTGTTTCTCCGTTGGCGGTCCGACCGACATCCACCAGTGGTTCCCAGCCTCCTGCTCATCCTCTAGAGGGCTTCCGCCATCGCTGCCAGCCTCCTACTACTTGTAATCCCAATGTTGAATAGTGCCGTCCTTGCTGTGCGATGTCTAGTAAAAAGTTTGGGGGAACTGGTCGCTCCTGTTATTCCTTGCTAAGTTAGCAGCTCTGTACTGAGAAAATTGGTCACGATGGTCAAGAATCAACAAAAAAACACCAAAAAGCAAGTCTGCAATGAGTTAGAAGCTACTGGAAGACAGGTGTCAGTGTCCACAGTGTTTTACATCAACATGAGCTGAGAGGCTGCCATGCAAGAAAGAAGCCCTTGCTCCAAAAGCGGGACCTTAAAGCTCAACTGAAGAGAGAAGGTGAGGCCTTTAACCCCAAGAACACCACACCTACTGTCAAGAATGGTGTTGTATTATGCTGTGGGACTGTTTTGCTGCCAGTGGATCTGCTGCTCTAAAGAAAGTAAATGGAATGAAGAAGAAGGATTATCTCCAAATTCTCAAGGAAAACCTAAAATCATCAGCAGAAGAATGGCTCTTGGGTGCAGTTGGGTGTTCCAACAGGATAATGATACCAAACACACATCAAAAGTGGTAAAGGAACGGATCAATCAGGCTAGAATATAGGTTTTGGAATGGCCTTCCCAAAGTCTTGAACCCCATCGAGAACATGTGGGCTGTGCCGAAGAAACAAGTCTGTGCCTTAAATGTGCTTTCATCTGTCATTGCAGCATCTGTCATTCTGTCAGTGAGCTGTCAAATGTCTGTGCTATCTCAGCTTTGTTAATATTTGTGTGACACACCATGATGTATGTGATGTATCTACCGCTGCGCAAAGGGTTGTGGGTCAGAATAGTAAGAAAAACATGCTGGCTTACATACTGCAAAATGCGACTGGATGTAGTAGGACATCCTGGTATTTTTGGCATTCTGCATTTCGCATAATTTGTATTGGGACATATTAAAAATGTTCTGGCATACTAAATAGTATGTTAGCATGGGTATTGGAAAACAGGGATTCTATCACTACTGGCACCAGGTTGCCAGTTCCTCTCCCCACTACCTCTTTTTCTTTGCACCAACCTCTACTGCTGCCTGTTGCCCTCCCCTTTATCTCCCCTCTACAATGACCTCTCCCACTCCTTACTGCCACCAGGTTAGAACGTGCACTTAGCAGAGAGTTACCTGTCTCCCACCAAGTTTTTCTCTCTGCAGCCCATTAGCCATCCCTTGCTGCAGCATCTACAATTACTCCATAACCACTTATCCTGCAGGCAAGCAACACTCAGTTTTCCGTGGCTTCGGACTCTCCTGTGTCGGTGCACCTTCATCAACAAATCCTCACCGGTAATTATATCAACCTAGCTGAACTGCTCCTTCCCTCCGTCAACCAACCTTCTCAACCAAGACTGAACGACAGCCACTAAGGCATGTTCATCACAAATGTTAAAGTCTCCAATCGTTCTGAAAAGCTCACAGCCCTAGAGCTCACGATTACCTGACCCCACTCCTTCAGCTGGCCCTCTGCTTTGGAGGAACACGTTTCTGTCACTATCGCGTTCAGTTTGCCTCCAACGCAGCAGCATGGCTTCAACAATTTAATCAGGATGCCTGCTGGGGTTGCCTCGACCAGGACTTGTACTGTAGCCTCTTCGCTGCTCCTTCAAGTCGCATCTGGCACATATGTGGATCATCTGCTAATTCTGCCACTGTATGTACCCCTCCAAAAAACACAAACTCAAAGCCACAAGCCTTGCTGCACAAAATGACAACCAGTCCTCCATCTAGGTTGACTGACTGCATATAATTCCTCAAGGTTGGTCATACTTTCCGCACATGCTGTCGCTCGTATCTGCCATACCATCACTTCTGACCCAAAGCTGAAAAATGCCTCTGGAAACACCTTCTCACAAACTGGAATGGCATCACCTTCTGCCTTAAAGACCACCTGAGTAACCCACACAACATTGGCGTCGGGGCCCCTCGACTTTGGAACGACCTACCTGAGGAGATAAGGCTCGCAGAATCAGTAACTTCTTCTAAATCACTTCTTAAAACCCATTTTTATAGACTTGCTTTCATGTGAAGTCATCCTTTTTTTTTTTTTACAGAATGTTCATCCTTCCTTGTGATGTCTTTTTCTTACTGTCTTTCAATGCTTTTATTTGTAATTTTTAATCTATTTATTGTCCCTTATTCTTTTTACTGCCCACAATCTTTTTATCTGTTCTTAATTCCTTAGCTGTGATGTTGTCTTCTTATCATCCTTTACTGATTCTTTTCTTTTATTTATTTTTTATTTTTGCATAACTTTTTTCTGGCTTTCTTTTTCTGTGATTTTGCCTGTTTTATCACTTTTATTCTTTCTATTTGTAATGACTCATTTTGACTTTTTGTGTTTTTACATTTTCTGTGCTGCCTTCTTGTTTGAACTCACCTCAGTTGAGGCTTCCATGTGTTTGGCTTGACTGTTAAGGGGTTTATTCTTTAATATTTTCTTCCTGAGTTTCCTGCTTTTGCTTGATTGTCAAAGCACTTTGTAAAATCTTTGTTTTCAAAGGTGCTATATAAATGAAGTTTATTATTATTGTTATTATATAACATTCAGCTCTTCACAGATGCCCCCCCGTCTGCCGGTTAAGGATTGACAAAAGCATCTGCTAAATGCCCTAAAATGTTGTTTAATCTCCTATGCCCATTTCTCTCTGGGCTCCAGAATACCCACCATTAAAGTGTTCTCATTCCACGCTCCCCCTGCTGTCATTACTCATTAAAGGCCTCCAGTGTCAGTCTCCAGCTTCAACTCCTCGCCATCTTCCACCAACTTCTGATCTCTTGTCCAACTACATCAATACCCTAGGTTCCACTTCTTACCTCACCATCGAGCCCACGCCCTGGAATCAATGTTCCTGTTGGCCTTCTTTGGTTTCCTTTGGTGCTCAGAGTTCACCACTCTGTCACACTGTAAATGCGATCCTCATCTCCACCCCACAATGTCTGAGCTTAACTGCATCTCAGAAGACTGCCTGGCCTAGTACACACTCAAATGAAGCAAACCAACCAAACTGCCAATCCAATTCCCAAAATGTACTTCAAACTAGACACGCACCTAAGCTCAAACAAGCCTCTCACACATCATATGCAATTCAGAAAATCTCTAAATGCTTATCCTTCTGACCCCTCGTTCATCACAGAATCTGGTCATGTGGCTACCCGATCTTGGTTTCCATCCCACTTTATACAGGTTCTAGCCTTGTCTGGGATTTCTCCCAGCTTATTCTCTGGCCACTCCTTCCGCAGTGGAGCAGCCTTGACGGCCTCCAGTGGAGGGGTCCCAGAACATGATTAGTTTACCAACTCTACATCCGCTACAACTCTGGATCCACGCAATGTCCAGTCTTATCTCTGTCCTTGAGGGAGCTTTTTAGTGGGTCTGCCAGGCCAGGATCTGCCGCCGATCTCTGATTAAACCTTCCCCATACTGCTGCCTTCAACATCGTACTCATATTCCGCCTCAATAAACTATCACGTACATCTCATTGATGGTATGGTCCTTGCTAGTGAAATATAGCATATATATATTCAGTACACAGACCGGGCAGCTGTGGCTCAGAAGGAAGAGTGTGACCTGGGGTCGGCGGTTCAATCCCTGGATGAGATGTGTCCGTAGGTAAGATACTGAACCCCTGATGAGCAGGTGGGGACTTTGCATGGCTGCCTCTGCTATGTGTGTGTGAATGGGACAAGTGTTGTAAAGCGCTTTGAGTGGACTAGAAAAGTGCTATTTCAATGCAAGTCCATTTACCCAAGTTTATGTGACATATTCAAAGCACCAAATTGTAATTTCAGGTTTACAGCTCAGGGCGTATACCAAACAATCAACTATCTTTCCCCACTTACATTGTTTTAAGTCAGTGGCATGATCTCTGCTGAGCTGTTACTGTCAGCACTCATTTCTGTTTGGATGAACATGACAATGTTACAACACAAGTTGTGAAAAAACAAAAGACGAGTTAAAAATACAGCATCCTTAAATCTTTATTTTTTAATGTGCACAGCCTACAATAAATATATGAATACTTTGGCTTGAGCATCTGACCAGCGTCAGTCCAGGAACCCCTGTAAACTATACATGCAGGCCAGAGTGTACAAAGCAACACAAACACACGCATAGACTTCACAACAGTTGATAATAAAGTGAGACAGATTGATAAAGCTCAGTTTGTGTTTGATAGTCACACTGATCATGGCTGACGTCAGGGGGCCTGAGAGAGCAGCCTGTGGCAAGCCTGAGTGAAACAAGTAATCATGACAAGGTGCTCTGCTCTCATTCTGGGTAACGGATAGAGAAGTGTGAGATCAGAGAGTTTACAGAAGACCTAAAAGGGATAGTTTGGCTGTTGTGAAGGGTATTGTATGAGGTACTTATCTATCTGTCTGCCTGCTGGGTGAGGTGACTTACACTGATTTTGATTTTTTCATGTGGGCCTGTGTTTAGGTGGACCTTTAGTTAGGTGGCTAAAATATGTTTTGCTGCTGAGCTCGTGTGCAGCAGGACGTTGCTAGCTTCCTACACAGGTGCTTCTGCAAACAGGACACTGTATGTCATACATTGGTTATAGATAAGTACCTTATACAACTGCACTTCAGAAAATCTGACCTATCCCTTTAAGAGCAGGAGGGGGGGATCTTCAAACCCAGCACCAGCATGACCCTGCCTGTACCTGTCCATTCACATCAATAAAATCATTCAATGCACATCAAATACACCTTAATCAGCAAATTGTTTAATAGAAATGAGCTCAGAGCTGAACCCTTTCTTCAGCTAAATGGGGCTGAATTCATTCAGGTTAACATGGTGTTAGCAGCTTAAAGGAGCCCTGTGCAGTAATCTTAGAAACCAACAAAAGATGTTGTCGTGATTACAGTGTGCTCATCCTTTAGGTCGAACAAACAAACTGAACAATGTATACAGTGAGCTTGCATTCATCTTTTCGCTGTCTGGTGTGTTACCAGCACCTGTAGATCAGGGGAATAGTGTGTAACCATTGGCAGGAATGTGTATTGTGTCCTGTGTGTCCTCATGTACATGCATGAGACAAACCAACAGGGGCGAGGGATGGGTATCATCGAGATCATAATGGCATTACTCTTACCGACACTGCTGATCATCAGGTACTTAAACAGTACCGTCATCACTTCTGTTTGACATTTTTAAAAATAAAGAATAAAAGAATTAGAATTATTTTGCTTTATTGCCTCGCACTGAATATAGATTCATTCTTGAGGAGCTACTGCAACAGCATTGCTTTGAACAAATCACGATAACATGATAATTGAAATGTTAAATAAATAACATAATTATTGACAGCAAAAGAAACTGCAATCTTTCTAACAAAAATACTGTTTATGAAATTGTCTCACTCATCATGGCTCCAGCCATGATTCGCCATAAAGGGCAAATAACCCTCTGCCTTCTTTGTATTTCTCTAAACCAAACACACAGCAGCGTGTTCCTACCAAATAGTTTTGGGGGAACTTGCTTTGGTCATTTGCACAGGGAGGCGAGCCCTGCCATTAAAAAAGGTTACATCTCTGCAAAAGAAAAGGTTACATCTGTAGCATTAGTGACCAAGCTAGCATTACAGTAACTTGCCATTTTCAGTGTGTAAGCTGTTAACTCAAAGATGGTGGACGTTGTTGATTTTCAATGTCTTCTGATGTTGAAAACACGAACAGGTCAAGGAACAAGTCTACTCAAGCCCACAGTCTCTATCCAGTGAGCCGTCTTTTTTGACTTGTGAGACTAATAAAGGGGAATGAGAAGGATTTCCCTGCTTTTGACTTTACTGTTCCAGCAGACAACACCAGCATCACTCCTCTCTCTCTCCTCTATGACTACAATTGTGTTTAAGACAAAAAAAGTCTGTTTGACAACATCTTGTGGTGGCGTACCAGATGCATGTGACTCACCATTACACAGGATGAAACTGGCAAAGTTTTTATTCTTGGCTACCTCTGTCTGGTCAGGATATTAGCCAGCTCATATCATGTATCCACTTCTGTTACCTTCAATAACAGTGGGCAAACAAAGTCAACTTTAGCCGAGTCAAAACCATGATCAACTCTCAAGCGATTGGCTGAGTGCTGATCATATGTGATTGGCAGACACGGCACTGAGGAACAACCAGAAACGTGGTAAAACCTGAAGACCTCATAAAACCAATTCAACTGTATTTTATGATCAATCTTAGATGATTTACAGAATCAGTCCACTGTTTAAGAGTTACTATAACTTACATGACAGGTCAAAATTAATGACTGTCTTTCTTCAATCATAACTGTAACAACCAGAAAGGTTGAGTTGAATATGTATCATTTGCTCATAGCATTTATCCAAAACTACATCTGGATTGACTCTTTATGTTCTATTGTACAGCCTTTTTTTTCATGTATAGACATTTTACTCTTTATTGTGAAAATTAAATTGTGATGACTCCACAAGCAGATCTGAATGATTTGTCCATATCTCACATGTTCTTTTTCTAAAATCAAAATTACCTCCGCCAAGGACGTTATGTTTTCATCCGTGTCCGTTTGTTGGTCGTTGGCTCCTGAACAGACTTCCACCAAACTTGGATGGAGGATGTGTCTCGGCCCAGAATAGACCCCATTAACCTTTGGTGCTGATCCAGACACACATCCAGGATTTTTTCTCACTTTCTTTAACATTATTTAACATCAGGGAATAATGCATGGATCATGATCAGGCCTAAAAAAAGTCAAGCATATTAAGGTGGCTGGTATCTATGAGTGAGTAGAAATGGGGAGTCATGGGCCTTGGTGGAGGTATGCGCTTTACTGAGTGCTATTCTAGTTATACCCTTATTTTTCTCATTTGTGTCTATTGTTATGTTTGGGGTTTACCTGTGAATAAGGTTTGGAGCTGAAGGACAACAGGAGATACACTTAATGGCAGCTTTGAAGAGTGAAAAAAATCCAGACTTGAATCAAGCGATCAACATCAAAACCAACTAACGCCATCCATGTCTGAAGAACAGGGCCCTGATGGGACTTCATACACTGTAGTTTGATATGATCGGATATCAGTCATGGAAGCAATTTGTTTTATATAATGTCAGACAAAAAGGTAGATAGAGTTGTCATCTGCAAGTGTGTTGTATACATATTACTCAACATTCTAAATGTATCACTTGTCTCCTTTGAGTGGGATGCGGACATAATGTCAGAGTTTGTTGACCACACTGACTGATCAAAGTAAAATCAAAAATATACCTGTAAAATTGGACTTTTCCAATAGAAAAACAGAAATCATTTCAATTCAAAGCACAATACTATGGAACAACTCAAAGCCTTTCATTTAAGTCAGATTGTTTCCTGTCATCAATGGAGGTGACACGATTTCCACTCTAAATCAAAAATGTATCAAAAAGAGCTTTCCATCAGTGGATTCTCCAACCCGCCAAAGAAAAAAACAACCAAAAAAAACCCTTTAAAGACAACACAACTAGCTCACTTCCAGCCTCTGATCCTGTGTGATGAAGACGATCAGCTGACTGGTACTGGAGTTAACTGTGACAATGTTTTTATTTTCTTTTTAAAAAAACCTTATTGTCCAGATTGAGCCCTCTTCATAAAAGAGGGTTTAATCTGGACAGTGACTGTGATAGTTGAAGAATGGCGAGCCATCAGTTCTGAAATCTTTTTATTATTTTTTTTTATTTGAAACTGAATCGAATCATGAATTTAGAGAATTCTGACAGCCCCTGACACTCAACAGCATGACCTGAGACACAGGTCAGACTTTTTAAACGAGCTGAAGTAACTCGTGGCACCCACTGGTATGGTTACACCCCATTCTCCAGTCTCCACTCTTAATTCAGAAGCACAGCGTTTGTTCTTCATCAGAACAAAGACAAACAAAGTCAACTGTCAATAAATATAGACATCTTTATGCTGTACATTCGCAAGTGAATTTCAGTCATTTCCTCTCATTCAGAGACACAAGCTGCTTTGGCTGCATTGGAAGTGAAATCTGACTCCAGTGAACATGAAGGGGTGAGTGTTGAGGGATCATAATATCTTCAATATTATACCACTGCTCTGCATCTGTCTGATCAGTGCTGCTGCTGAAGAAGTTTCATACTTACTATGAGCCACTCAACTGAAAAAGCTTTAGACTGACAGGAGGGATTACCCTCAGATGTCAGAGACTGGTCAGGACGGCTGACTTATGTGTCATGTAGTGTAGTGTGCTTTCTGTTTAACACACAAAGAGGAAGATATGAGTTTGGTGTAGATTACAGTCAGATGTGTGAGCAGAAGGACACTTGTAGAGGTATTCTTGGCACAAGCTCAACACTTCTTCAGCCTAATATCTTCATCCTCTTCTCCCCTGTCCAGCCTGCAGCAGTTCTAGCAGAAGGGCATGGTGCTGGTTTTATCCCAACACTGCTGATGTACCCCTGAGCCAAGATACCAAATTAATGTAAATATACTAACCTGCAAACAGGACAAGCTAAATACTGCCCTACAACGCAGACGCCGATTGCTTTCAATGTGTCCCTATGCAACACTGGGGCAACGTGTCCTGTTCAGTAGGCCTCATGTAATCGCAGTGTCTGCCCTGGTCACTGTGTGTGACAGCTGCTGCTCTCTACTGGGGACATGTCCCACAGAGCCTCAAGTTTCCCTCCTCAGGTGGTGGTGGAGGTGAGCACAGTGCTGCATTCAGGAGCCCTGAAGCTGAGTGCAGACCATCAGCATCCTGCACCGCAGATCCCACCGGTCCAGTCCTGGATGACTCCAGCCTTCACCAGCTTCATCAGGAACTCCTTCTCTTTAGATATGTTGTGGGTCCAGGACTGCAGAGGGCACAGAGACACACAGCACAGTACACTAAACTTATCTGACCTTTAAGGTCAACAACGCATTCAAAAAACTTAAAATCATTTTCACAGCAGAATAGTAACACAATATGATGGGAACTGATACTTGTTGCAGAGAATGGTCAGCATGTTTCCCTGAAAGAGGTGGGGCTTAGGATGATGATGGTAAATGATGATGGCTGGTCAGTCTGTCCGCAGCAGAGGTTTTCAAACTGTGGGCTGTTACTTCAGGCAGGCTGCTAATAACAAATTACATTTACTCTTGTGTCTCAAAGTTGTTTTTTGATTGTGATAGGTTGTGGGGACTCACAGAATGCTGTTCAGACAGGCGAGTACAGAGTAGTTGCATTCACAACACCAACAACCAATGTGTTGCATGGCATGTTGCCTGCCTTGGTGGTGTTTTATTCTGCTATTAACTCTGTAAGCTGTTGCCAAAATATTAAAATGATGCAGCCTAATATTGCTTGTGGCACCCAGCTTGTGGTGTCCTTAGCTCTTTCTTTTCACTGTTGGTCATTTTTGTTAAGTTGTCAGAGTTTTGTTCTCCTTTTTAATAAGGCTTCAGTGAGACAGGAAGTTACATCTATTACTGATAATCAGTTGTATGAACAGACTGCAGAGGGCCTTTCTATAGACAAGGAGTATATTGCTGGTTTGGAAGTGAAACCATTTCCGGGTTCTGTTTCAGAAACAAAGAAAACCTCCTTTCACAGTTGGCATTAGTAACAACACCAATGACTAAACATGCCGCCTGTTTTCAACAGAATGTCGTGTAGCCTATGTTTAGGTGAGGACGGTATTTTTTTTGAAAAACTAATGCTGTTGTTTATTGTAATTTTTTCGTCCATTCAAAATATGTTTTTAATGGTCTGTTATGACCATTGGTGCGATGAGACAGCTCAGTCCATGGGCGGGTCAAGGGGCAGCATCTAACACTAGACTGTAACACATTTCTGTAAAAAAAAATTCTGACACTAACATACTGTTTCCTTTTAAAGCAGTAACATATTGTTAAGAAACAATGCATTCTGGGCATTATTTTAGGGCAGTTTGTCTTTTCCCATAAAATACTGCATCATACAGCAAATAGTGTTGCATTCTGGGTATGATGTTGAAACAGGCTGTGAAACTACAGAACCATATTGTATTTCTGGAGAAGACACACTGAACATGAAGTCATGAAGCCAATTCTTGACTTTCTTTTTGAGGATTATTCATCTGAATGCAGCACTTTATGAGCAGAAAAATACGAAAAATCTGTATAGTGATGTTAGCTTACTTTCATCATTTTAAACAAACTGCCACTCATCTAAGCTAGCTTGCAGCACTCTCACGTGGTCCTCTTAGCTTACCATGCTGTGACTGAAGGGTAAAGTTAACATTACAGGACATTAAACTTGATTTATTATGTTGTAGTGCAAGTAAGGTCGATTCATGAATAGATCAAATAAGACAGTCATATTGGTTTGTGTTTGTTTGCAGCTATTAGCATTATTGTGCTTATGGGTTTGGGAGTTTGTCCTCCCTTTTCCGTGCTGAATAGCTGACATTAGTTATCACATATATCAAAGACTGCTGTTAACGTTAACTTTACTTAACTTTAACTTCACATAAACCACAGGTAGGCTCATCCCTCTTGCTTGATTGATACCACCCTAAAAATCATCTCATGAAAATAATTTTCTCTTCTTTTTTTATTGTCTGTGCCTGACAGCTGTCTGTCACAGTGGCTGTTGTCCAGAGGACCATCCCCCTATTCCTGAATCCTTGTCTTAAGACTGCCTCGCTTCTGACATAAACCACCAACTGTGTCACCCTGCAGAGGAAACTATCTCCCGTTACCACATGCATACATCCCTGTGCCAGGTTTAAAAGCAACCTCGTGAGAGGACTTCTGGTATGGCGGCACACTGAGTGGACGTGTGTTAACCTGCTATGCTACCCTGTTGGCTAAATCCTTCTTAAATATCGTATTTGGGCCAGCAAAACATCTCCATTTTGCTAGATAAGATAAGGGTAATGCCTGTGTCGCAAAAGAAAGCCGGCCAAGGTCGAAATAAATTTCTTCAGGCTAAACTGTCGAACTTTGCAATGTCCAGCACCAGCCCCAAGTCCACGGCTAGCACCCACGCTATAGACACCGACGAAGCTAATGCTAGCTTGACTCAGGAGGATACAACGTTGGACAGAAACAACATTACGACTGCTGGAGAGTCCGGTCCTACGTCGGCTGCCATTCTGACTGCTGAAAACAACATGAAAACTGAGTTTTCCACCAGGTTTGATGGCATATTGTCCGCTATTGAAAATGTCAGGAAGGACATCACAGACTGTGCGTGTCACAGAGGCAGAAAAAAGGATTTCGACAGCTGAACTCCATACAAAAGTACAAGTCCTAGAATTGTAAGTGAGGCCAACTGCAGTCGGGAAGAAAATGAGTTTGTGCCTTGAGGTTTTGGTCCTGATGGACCGCAGCCTTCTGCCGGAGGCGAGCGATTCAAAGACCTTATATCCAGGGTGGGAGGGGTCGGCCGCAATCCTACCTGCCCGCCCCAGGGCCCTGGAGGCATGCAGGTCATGGAGGGATGGCAGACAGGAGCCAATCACCCTCTCAGCAGAGCGAATGATACACTGCAGTCTGCTCTTGTCCGTGGCAGAGGCAGCAGTGTACTAGATGGTGATGGAGGAGGTGAGGATGGACTCAATGATGGAGATCTAAAAGAGCACCATCATTGGCTTTTGGCAGGTTGAACTTATTCAGCTGTCGCAAGAAGTACATCCTCTGCTGTGCCTTTTTGAGGAGGGCGCTGGTGTTCAGCTCCCACTTGAGGTCCTGGGTGATGATGATGCCCAGGAAGCGGAAGGACTCCACAGAGTCCACAGGGGAGCCACACAGGGTGATGGGGGCGAGTGGGGCTGGGTTTCTCCTAAAGTCCACAACCATCTCCACTGTCTTTAGAGCATTTAGTTCCAAGCTGTTTTGCCCACACCAGGACACCAGGTGGTCAATCTCCCACCTGTAGGCAGACTCATCACCACCAGAGATGAGCCCAATGAGGGTGGTGTCGTCTGCAAACTTTAGGAGCTTGACCGACTGGTGACTGGAGGTGCAGCTGTTTGTGTACAGGGAGAAGAGTAGAGGTCTGCATTTTTTCATCTACGTAACATTGCAAAAATCAGGCCCATCCTGTCCCAAAAAGATGCAGAAAAGCTAGCCCATGCATTTGTTACTTCCAGGCTGGACTATTGTAATTCTCTATTATCAGGCTGCCCTAACAAGTCTCTAAAGAGTCTCCAGCTGGTCCAGAATGCTGCAGCACGTGTACTGACAGGAACTAAGAAAAGAGATCATATTACTCCTGTATTGGCCTCTCTGCACTGGCTCCCTGTAAAATCAAGAATAGAGTTTAAAATCCTTCTCCTCACTTACAAAGCTGTTAATGGTCAGGCACCATCATATCTCCAGGAGCTCATACTACCCTATTACCCAACTAGAGCATTACGCTCCCAGAACGCAGGATTACTTGTAGTTCCTAAATTCTCCAAAAGCAGAATGGGAGCACCCGGGTTGTGGATCGTGGATGCGCCTACTGCCATGACCCTGCCTGACACCCACCACTGTTGCTAATATTAGTCATATCTCTGTTACATACGTTTCACTACTATTATTGTAATGCATTACTACATACTATCCTTACCGTTAACCACTACTACTGTTATTACTAGTAGTCACATTTCCATTATGTGCATTTCATTATTATTGCTGTAATACCTCTTTATGTACTTTCATTCCTGTCAACCATCTATTATAATTGTATACATTGTGATCTCGTTGATCTGCTCTGTACATGCGACATCTATTGCACGTCTGTCCGTCCTGGGAGAGGGATCCCTCCTCTGTGGCTCTTCCTGAGGTTTCTTCGCATTTTTTTTTCCCTGTTAAAAGGGCTTTTTTTGGGGCAAGTTTTTCCTCACTCGAATCGAGGGTCGAAGGACAGAGGGTGTCGTCTCTGTACAGATTGTAAAGCCCTCTGAGGCAAACTGTGATTTGTGAATTTGGGCCATACAAATAAAATTTGATTTGATTTGATTTGAGGGGAGAGGACGCAGCCTTGAGGGGAGCCGGTGCTGATGGTCCGGGAGTCAGAGACGTGTTTCCCCAGCTTCACATACTGCTTCCTGTCAGACAGGAAGTTAGTGATCCACCTGCAGGTCTGGTAAATGCAGCTTGGAGAGCTTTTCCTGTAGCAGAGCTGGGTTGATGGTGTTGAAGGCAGAGCTAAAATCCAAAAAACAGGATCCTGGCATAGGTTCCTGCTGAGTCCAGGTGTTGGAGGATGAAGTGAAGGGCCATGTTTACTTCATCGTCTACAGATCTGTTGGCTCTGTAGGCAAACAGCAGGGGGTCTAGGAGAGGGTCTGTGATGGTTTTGAGGTGGGTCAAAACAAGGCGCTCAAAGGACTTCATCACCACAGAGGTCAAGGCGACTGGTCTGTAGTCATTTAGTCCTGTGATCTTTGTTTTTTTGGGGACAGGGATGATGGTGGAGGTCTTGAAGCAGGCTGGTAGGTGGCATGTCTCCTGTGAGATGTTAAAAATGAAATAGCGCGCACCGACAAATCGTTGTTGTATAAAACGGTGTTTGAAAGACAAAAAGGGAAGTGCTCTACAAGAACCAGCCGGTGAGGTTTTACCAGGACGTGGCAGCAGGTGTTCACAAGAAGCAGAAGGAGTTCGACAAGGTGAGGCGGCAGCTCTGATCAATGGGAATCCGGTACGGCATCATTCTTCCTGCCCGACTGCTCGTGACGTATAAGGAACGGTCTCGCATTTTTAACAACTATGTCGAGGTGAAGGACTTCATCAGGCAGATCAGGTCAGAAAAGGGACCGAGTTATTAAGAAGCGAACAAGACTGTTATGGTTTACAAAGTAGAAGATAACAGCTGAATAGGTAAAGTAAAGGGTGTAAGTTTGAGCAGATCTCGCACAAATTACAATGTCAAATGCACACCTATGTTCATTAGTGTTTAGTAGATGATGTTGGCTTATACTCGTGGCTTACCTCCTATCTGTTAAAGCTATGTTACTCTTCACATGGTAATAAGCTGGAAACTATGGATAGGAAAGGGGTCTGTTAGAAATTTGGCAGAATAAGTTCTTTAGGTATTTGTTCTTCCAGGTTTTTCCTTTATCTTTAATTTTATTTTTATTAAGAAACGAGTTAAGATGCAAAATTAAAGATAATTCAGGCTGCAACCGTCACTTTGTTAATTTTCAAGTAATGGGGGTTAAATTAATACATTTTTGATCATGGTTTCCCAAAGGAAGCAGTGACACCTGAGTGTTAGGTTTTGATTTAGCTCATAGTAAAGGGAGGGTGCACATGAATGATAATTGTTTAATTATGGTAGCACAGGAGTTTAAGGTTAGTATTATAATTAGTTGTTTGTTTGGGTTTTTTTCATAGCTCAGTAATACTGTCTTACCTTTAGGGTGGAACAGTTAACAGCTATCTGGAAGTCTTAAGATTAGAGGGGGAGAATATTCAGGCTGGAAACCTGGATATGGGTTATGGTTTGGGTATCTGTGTAGTGGTTGCCAGTGGCATTATTTATTTCTGTCTTATGTTTTAAAAAAAAAAAAATGTTTTCAATGCTCTGTTTATTGATTTTTAAGTTGAAAACAAATACAACATATAACATCCCCCCCAACAATCTCAGCAAACGAAACGAAATTACTGTTGTGTTCTGAAAGCTATTACTATTCCAGGTCACTAGGTGGCACAGCTATGTTGATGATGTTACATGATTGAAGAAGAAGAGCCAGAAAGCGCCAGGAAGTGTTGCAATGTTGTTGTTGTAGAAATGCGCGAGAGAAGTAAAGACGTGTTAAAAGTTACTCTCGGACTAGTGCTTCTTTTCTAACTGCACAAAACAAATTGGCGACGAGGATGGCCGTGGCTACTACTCCTTTGCCCCCTACATTCCTCCAATGTCCGGGATAACCTGCAATGCTGTTTGAAACATGGCTAAAAATGTTTGAAAATTACCTGCTTGTAATTGACGTGGAAGGAAATGAGTGGCCCGACACCCGACAACGAGCTGTACTGCTGCACAGCGTCTGTACCGAAGCACAGAGGATTTTCTACACATTGCCTGACACAGGTACCTCATATGCCGAGGCTGTAGCTGCCTTGCGGTCCTACAGACCCCGGATGTTGACAACAGACAAGCCCGGACACAGAGGGGAATAGCACTAGTGTATCATGACCACCAATATTGGTGAAATGAACTAGTTTCGTGGCAGATAATACTCATAGAGGCTGTGCTTCGGTGCAACGGCAAGGGCTGTGATTGGTCCTCTAAAAACATCATTTCCGGAATTACTTTCGAAAGAGTTTGACCGGTTCGCAATCAAGACGAGAATGAATCTGATCGAAGAACGCCTAGCCGAAGAAATTAGAAAATACAAGAACCTTTATGTAACCTCCTTAAAGACATACAAGGACGCTTGTATCGGGGGGGAAATTGCATTGCGTAGCCGGCACCAAGACGGAGAACTGCGAAGGCTCGAGGGGTCTCCGTGGTTACGGAGTCGGATTACGTATTACGTAGTAGGAGTAGTATATTCGACCCTTAAGTGCTGCTGAGAGGAAATACTCAGTGGTGGAAAAGGAAGCATTGGGCTGTGTCTGGGCCACAGAGCACTGGAGGACCTACTTATGGGGAACGAAATTCACCTTGCAAACTGATCACCAGGCTTTGACCACGCTCCTGAATACAAAAGGCATGGGTAGAGCTGGTACGAGAGTAGCACGCTGGTCTGCCAGGCTACTCTGTTTCAACTACGACATTGTCTACAGGCCCGGTGCACAGAACCATGCAGCAGACTGCCTTTCTCGTTTGCCACTACCATATGACCAAGACTGCTCCACAGACATGGAGCCTGAGACTGTTGCTGCTGTGTCTGTTCTTCTGACTGCCGTCCCCATGTCTGACTTTGCTGATGTCTGCTCTTCCTGCCCAGAGTTACACCAGCTGCACCAGCTTGTTATATGACAAAAGGGTGGCCGGCATCTTCTAAAGGCCTGCCAGCAGACATGATGCCTTACTACCAGGTAAGGAATGAACTGTCAGTACATGAGTCACTTGTCTTAAGAGGGAAATACAAGTTGGTGGTTCCAGTACAGTTACGTTCACACATGGTGCACCTGGCGCATGACAGCCACCAAGGCATAGTGCATACCAAGCAAAGACCCAGAGACCTGTATTGGTGGCCCAAGATGGATGCTCAGGTACAGTCCGTCATTGCCACGTGTGCCCTGTCAGCTAAATGACAAAACAACAAGGACTGCCCCAGCACCGATGACACCTGTCACTCTGCCTGATGGACCTTGGCAAAAGCTGGCACTGGACATTGTCAGCCCATTTGAGACGGGTCCTACTGACTGCAAGTTTGCTATTACCATTGGACTATTACTCAAAGTGGCCAGAAGTGTGTTTTGTTCCACAGTGCACTACTGCTACACTGATTTGCTTCATGAGTACTGTGTTTAGTCAAAAGGGGAACCCCATAACTGTGGTGACAGATAATGGCCCACAGTTTACCTCCTCAAAACTGTCCTTTTTTCTGGAAGAACGAGATATCCAACACATCAGGACCACGATCTACCATCCAGAAGGAAATGAGGCAGTAGAGAGGCTGAATAGGGTGTTAAAGGAAAGCATCCTTACTGCAGAGAGAGAGAAAGCTCCATGGAAAGCTCATATCACTGAATTCCTTCAAGTCAATAGAGCTACACTTCATGCAACCATGGGGATATCACCCTTCAAGCTCATGTATGGAAGAAAGATGAGAACTAAACTCTCTGTCCAACCCGAAGTCACGGCTGCTCGAGACCATGAACTGAGAGACAGAGTCAAAAAGAAACAACTAAACATGAAAACATACACCGATGCCAAGAGACATGCCAAGGCTCCTAAACTACACCCAGGAAGCCTTGTGCGTGTGAGAAACACTGTGTATGTCAAGAAAGGGAGGTCCAAGTTCAGTGAGCCGCATAAAGTGATACGGCAGAAAGGACCTCACAGCTACTCACTCACTGATGGGAAAACTTGGGATGCTTCACACCTGTCAGTGGTGCCTGAGACCTTCACTCTTCCAGCTGCTGAACAGAGGCCCGAGGAGCCTGCTCCAAGTGACACTGTACCAAACAGGAGCCAGCAAAACATAAAACAGCCAGAGTGGCTCAAAGACTATGTTACTTGAGAGTGCAAGAGGGACTTATAATCTGTTGTAGTAACAGTGCTTAAAGCAGAAAATAAGAAGACAAATATATGCTGTTGCAGTAGTGGTGTTCTGAAAAAAAAAAGAAAAAATGTGTTCTGCTAATTGTTATAGGTGAAGTGGCATCTGGGTTATCACTACAGTTAATAGTTGTATTTGAAAACTTTTTGCTGTTACCCCACTTGCTTTAATATAGAAGTAACATTTTTAAGAAAGGGGAAAATGTTGTGTTCTGAAAGCTATTACTATTCCAGGTCACTAGGTGGCACAGCTATGTTGATGATGTTACATGATTGAAGAAGAAGAACCAGAAAGTGCCAGGAAGTGTTGCAATGTTTGTACTGATAACAGTAACTGTCGTAAAGAGAGGCGGGGCCAACGGTGATTTACGGCCGCTGTAAGTGAATGTAGCAAAGCACGTTCTGGTAGTAAACAACGCAAACCTGATAGTCACTTGTGAGACTCTTATTTTACCACATAACAACAATACATGGTACCAGGAATTATTGAACACGCGATAAGGAAATACTACGACGATGGAGGGGATAAAGCCGCCCGGTAATCTGCAGCTGGATGGGAATGTGGATGAAAACTGGCGGTCCTTCAAGCAACGTTTTTTTCTCTACCTCACGGCAATTGGGGCCTCGTCTAATTCAGGAGGACGTAATGTGTCTTTGTTGCTGACAGTGGCTGGCCCGCAGGCTATTGAGGTGTTTAATACATTCACGTTGGATGAGAAAGAAGATGATCTGGACACAGTGCTGGGACTTTTCGATGACTACTGCACACCCCGGAAAAATTAAGTCTATGAGAGATATGCTTTTCGCTCTCATATGCAAAAACAGGGTGAGTCCTTTGGTGCTTTTTTAACTGACTTGAGGACCAAAGCACAAACATGCAACTTTGGAGAACTTAAGGACTCAATGATACGTGATCAAGTCGTGTTTGGTATATATGACAAGCGCCGTGAAACTTTGTCACGCGAGTGAACTGTCTGGCATGCACGCAAAAACTTTTGGACAGAGTAACACCGCAGCAACTGGCACGAGTACAATGGCAATGGGTTCGAGTACGCTGGGACTGGAGAACATGTCGGTGGACGTTGTAAGCAAACAGGACACGGGAGGGCGTGCAGAGCCACGGAATCTGATGCCTTACGACTGCAGAAGGTGCGGTAACAGACATGCAGCCCGGCAGTGTCCGGCATACGGTAAAACTTGTGCAAAATGCAGAGGCAGGAATCACTTTGCTAAGATGTGCTTTTGGGGTGAAAAGACTGAAAGTAATGTGCATGCTGTTGACACAGAAGAGGCGCTGTCTATTGGAACAGTGCAAAGTGACTCAAAACCGGCTGTGGATGGAACGACTGTGCATGCAGTGGAGCTACAGAGTGAAGTTTGGATAGCTCCTCTGCTGGTAAATAACACCATAGTTCCTTTTAAGCTTGACACAGGGGCTAAGGCAAACCTAATAAGCTGGAGTGATGCACAGAATCTCAAGGTGAGACCCAAGACATTGAACAAAACAGTGGCTTTGAAGGCATATAATGGACAGAGCATAGAGACAAAAGGAACATGCAGGCTGACAATTAAGCACAAGAACCGCCTTCATCATGTGATGTTCACTGTTGTACCTGATGGACACGAGACATTATTGGGGGATAAAGCATGTATGGATTTGGGCTTGGTTAAACGAGTCTACGCCATCAATGAGATGGCAAATGTGCAAAGTGCCCCACTAAGCAGTACAGATCTGTCTCATGATACCATAATACACAAATACGCAGATGTATTTCAGGGCTTTGGAGCACTTCCCTTCACATACTCCATCAAACTGAGAGAGGATGCGCAACCTGTGATCCACGCACCCAGAAGAGTCCTGGTAGCTCTCCGCGACAGACTGAAGGCAGAACTAGACCGCATGGTGAGCCTGGCTGTCATAAAGAGGGTGGAAGAGCCCACTGACTGGGTAAATTCTATGGTCTGTGTCAACTCAAAGAAAAATTACAAACTCCGTGTTTGCATGGACCCAAAGGGAGGAAATAATTAGCGAAATGACAGGAACAAAATACTGATGTCATACAGAGCAGCCCCGCTGGAAAGTGGCAAGTCACCAGCTGAGCTGTTGCTGGGGCGCAAGATCCGTACTCGACTGCCCAGTCACATCACACACATACCTGAACACAGAGATGAGATGTGGTCGGAGAAAGCCAGAAGACTACAACAGAAACAAAAGGCATTTCATGATCGCACAGCCACTGCTCTAGTGCCACTACAGGAAAAGGATGTAGTTCGCATGGAGGGACCTGGGTCATGGGACAGAAGAGCCGTCATTTTGCAACAGGTTGCTCCCAGGTCAAACAATGTCATGACAGAGAATGGTGATGTCTTTCGCAGAAACAGGAGACATCTGTTGAAAACCACAGAGCCATGGCAACCAAAGGTGGTCAGAGAGGATGATCTAAGGCTGGAGAACAGGCTAAACGAGCAGGGAATAGGAGCAAGGGTGCAAAGAGATGAAGGACACGATAGTGACAATGTAGCAGAAGTCCCGTGCAATGCAGATGAGATGGTAAGGGACACATCCAAGATGATGCAACAGTCTATGCAGCTACGCAGGTCAGAGCGGACCAGAAAGCCTGTGGTTAAACTGGACCTGTAGTTGTGACTACAAAGACTATAACAGTCATTGACTCTTGGGTAGTGTTCATAATTTACCTGCTATGTTTCAAAAGGAGTGTTCATAAGTCACATGCATATGTTTTAAAGGTGCAGTTTATGCTGCTCGTTTCTATATGCCTTTCCTGCTGTTGTTTCAAAAGCAGCGTTCATAAGTCACAGGCAGATGTTTTAAAGGTGGACATTATACTGCTTGTTTCTATATGCTTATTATTATTGTTGTTCTTTTTATGACAAGCTCTGTGTATATGTTTAGGTTTATGAAAGGAGAAGATGTACTGATAACAGTAACTGTCGTAAAGAGAGGCGGGGCCAATGGTGATTTACGGCTGCTGTAAGTGAGTGTAGCAGAGCACGTTCTGGTAGTAAACAACACAAACCTGATAGTCACTTGTGAGACTCTTATTTTACCACATAACAACAATACAATGTTGTTTTTTTTAGAAATGCGCGAGAGAAGTAAAGACGTGTTAAAAGTTACTCTCGTATGGAGAGAATTTTGTTCCTTTATTATTCAATCAAATAGAATAGATTTGAAACCAAAAAAAAAAATTTGAGAGCAAAAGAGAGTAAGTGGCAATCAAAATGTTTTTTTTTTTTAGATTGAAACAGAACAGGTTGCAATTGAAAAAAAAATATGAGAGAGCATATTTCTTCAACTTCAATCAAAACTAGTGTTTGTAAGTAAACACATACGACCATTTTGCTTATAAATCAGTCCTCTTTGCATTCAAGTTAAAAACCTTTGCTTGCAAGTCAGTCCTCTTTGGTTGCAAGTTCTAAAGTTTTGCTTGCGAATTCAACTGCACTTGATGGGCGGGGCCTACGCTGGTGGATGAGAGAAGAGTTTCTATGGGGGCTGGTGAAGGGGAAGGTGATGGTCCACTTTAGTGCGGGAAGCTCCGGTTACTAAAGAGACGGCAGGCAACATGTGGGGGTTTCCGCACGGCACTTTTATTCATAATACTGACCACACCATGCCAGGTCTCTACGGCACTAGATGTTACAGGCATACGCAAACGATCCAGGCCGAGGTTCTTGCACCAACACTTTACTAAATAAAGACAAAATAAATTGGGGAGTCTTCGCTCTGTCGGCAGTATCCTTTCTCATGGGGAGCGGAAGTACACCTGCTCTTCTTCATTGTGCAGGTTACATCACCCACTAAACAAAAGGAGGCGCCACCTAGTGGCGCTACTTTGAATAACTGACTGTTACACCACGTATTAAAAAATTGTGGGTTTAGATCAAGCTCGGGCTCATAATTACAGTTAATGTGTCGGGCCGGGCCGGGCCGGGCTCGGACACAACGTGCACGGGCTCGGATAGGGTCGGGCTTGATTTTTTGGGCCTGATCTAAGCTCTACTTGGAGGTAAGTTGAAAGCCTGTTGCTCTTGAAATGTTTCCCATAAGTAATGAATTGCGCTATATATCGTTGGCTACAGCCTGCCGTACATTCACAACAACAACAACAACAACAAGTAATGAATTATAATGCCCTGCTGCTGCAAGCACACTGATTAGCAGCAACATGGTTGTCTCTGCTAGTCATGGCCTGAGCAGAGTAGCTACTCCTCCCGGCTCCGTTCTCACTACAGCTGTTCTAATGTCAACAAACACACGTGGCGAATAATTTAACAAATTCACGCACATATTTCTAACCAGCCAGCATTACTGGTCTATACAGGAGCAGCTGCGTCAGACGGTCCGACTTAAATGACACTGAATGATGCTTTTGACCTCCGAGATGTAGAAAGTGTAGGCTATAGAAGAGAAACGCAAATTTCAGCACCACTGATCTGTTTGTTGACATGAGAACAGCTGCTACACAGTGGAAACTGGCACCGCGTTCAGCAGTAGTTTAGTAATCCATGGTAGTACTGTTGTGTAGGAACCGTGACGTTGTGGCACCGCGAGGTACCATGCAACGCTAAATGTTTAAATCCCAGCCCTACATTGTATACGCCTCCCTGTAATTCACTCACTCATTAGGCTACTCTGCTCAACCATGATGCTGCTAATCAGTGTGCTTGCAGCAGCAGGGCATTATAATTCATTACTTGTTGTTGTTGTTGTTGTTGTGAATGTACGGCAGGCTGTAGCCAACGATATATAGCGCAATTCATTACTTATGGGAAACATTTCAAGAGCAACAGGCTATCAACTTACCTCCAAGCAGCACAGCACAAGGGAGAAGTGGGTGCAATGCGGAAGGCGTAGCTGGCGCTGGAGCCAGGTCAAACCAGCCAATAGAAACTCTTCTCTCATCCACCAGCGTAGGCCCCGCCCATCAAGTGCAGTTGAATTCGCAAGCAAAACTTTAGAACTTGCAACCAAACAGGACTGCAAAGGTTTTTAACTTGAAAGCAAAGAGGACTGATTTATAAGCAAAATTGTAATATGTTTTTACTTACAAACATTAGTTTTGATTGAAGTTGAAGAAATATGCTCTCGCATATTTTTTTTTTCAATTGCAACCTGTTCTGTTTCGATCTCAAAAAAAAAAAAAAAGATTGCCACTTACTCTCTTTTGCTCTCAAATCTCTTTTTTGGTTTAAAATCTATTCTATTTGATTGAATAATAAAGGAACAAAATTCTCTCCACACTCTCGGACTAGTGCTTATTTTCTAACTGCACACAACAATTACGACCAAAGCCGGGCTGGCACCTGAATAAACATCGGATACGCATTCGACTCGTGGAGGCAGCTTCAACTTTATTTGGGACTGAAAACAGATGCTGACATGGCTCATTTCCTAGTAACCAGGTAAGAAAACATTACAGGTCATGTTTAGAGCTTGATTTGAAAATCATATGAGATCACGAGGACTTGGAGTGACCTAATGTGCAAAGTAGCGTTAGCTGCAAACATGTAACTTGGTCCACCGCTGTGTAACACTGAATAGTTACAGACTGCGCATTTTCCACAGTCCTTTAGTCCGAATAGTTAGAAATATGTCCCTTTTACATATGGGACCGAAAGCCCAACCTGTTATCCGGGAGGTGATGTTAGCAGCTGGATGCAGCCACAGGCTAACATTTTGTTTGTGTCTGTGTAGTAACATTAGCCGCTTACACACAGCAATCCTGTATCAGAGACGATATTTCTGACCCCCAATATGCCGTCTCTGCTTTCGCCTGTGCCTTTCAGACTGCATCAACCGTAATGGTAAATCGCTGCGCTTGTGTGGGCTTCATGTGTGTAGGGGTTAAGGCATCAGCTGCACTGCTGTGAAGAGTTCATGCACACTCCTGCGCCAGCTTGGCTGATGGCTGCAGTTACCCTAACGGCCGCAACGGCGGTCGTGTCACTATTGAGTCTTATTTCTTGGTCCTGCCCCAAGTTCCTTTAAAGCTATTACTTGTTTGGCTTATAAAAGACAAAAATGTATTAGTTTCCGTTTCTTTGCATTTATGTGGCAATCTTCAGGGTATATATGTAGTAGACGCAGTTCAGCCTTTATAGGAACAGCAACGTCTGTCAATTTAGAAATCAGGTCAAGAACTTCTCTCCAGTATATAAACTGTCGGGAATATTGGGGTTGAAATGGTGCAGTGGTGCAAAAGGTGTAATGTATGTCCTAAACAACCATTTATATTGTAACAATCCGTATCTAGTGTTTATGGTTTGAGTTTGAGCCAAGAGGCATGCCTTCTCCCACTCTTCAACCGTGACGTCTAACTGAAGGTCATTCTTTCAGGCAGATAAATAAGAGCCTGAGTTTTATTTTAAACCTGTTAAGAGCATAAAAAAAATGTTATAAAATGTGGAAATTGTCCCCTGCCATGTAAATGATTTACTGCATACTGTTCGATTTCAGAAAGTTGCACAGTAGTTTTAATTTGCAAATATATGAAGCTCCTAATTTGTAGGCATTTAAAAAAATGTTTTCTAGGGAGATTATATTTTTGCATTAGTTGTTGGAATGATCAGAGTGCCTTAACTGAACAAATCCCCTACTTTTTTGAGCCCAAGATCCATCCAGTGTTTGAAACCCATATCCTGCCTCCCTGGTTTGAAATCAGCATTGCCCCAAATGGGAGTAAAATATGAAATAATAATAGTTTGATTCATCAGGGCATGGGCCTCATACCAGATAGTTATTGTATTTCTAAAAAAAAGGGTTAAGTGTGTTTTTCTTAAGTTCCTTTGCTCGTGATGAGTAGAGATATAAATGTAGTAGAAGTGTTGTTTTATGTTTCTCTATTTCAACCCAGGCTGGAACCTCTTCAGGGAATAAATAAAACATGGCTGCCTGAAGCTGAGCTGCCCAGTAATAAAGTTTCATTTTGGGTAGTTTGGTCGGGTAGGGTAATTATAAGGTTGATGTTGGTGACAGACGCATAAAGGACGCTGTTCGGGCTAATTTGAAGGTGCATTTGTTTAAAATGAAGGTTTTGGGCACGGGGAAGGAAGTTGGTGCTTCTGTGCTTGAGAACCCGTTTCCGCCTGTTGCGGGTCTTGGCGTTGGTCCTGGGTTGTCCTTCGAGCAACAGAAGGAGTTGTTGGAGATGTGTCTGAAGCTAGAGGCAGAGCGTGTAATGAGCGTGATCCAGAGGCGTTTTTTCTTATGTTTGAACATCTTGGGGATGCACGGGGGTGGTCTGAGGCCACGCGTGCATTGTTTTTGCAGTGTGTGATAACCGGCAGGGCCCAGGAGGCTTATTCGTCCTTGAGTAGCAGTGAGTGTGGGAATTACGCTTCAGTAAAATCAGCTATTCTGAAGGTTGTTTGAGCTTGTTCCTGAGGCTTACCGCCAGCGGTTTGGGACTTGGAGGAGAGGTGAGATGGCACACATGGAGTTTGTACGTGACTTGTCCACTCATTATGATCGCTGGTGTGTTGCTGCGGAAGTTGAATCATTTGTTGAGCTGCGGGAGCTGGCTATTTTGGAGCAGTTTAAGAATTCGGTGTTGGAGCGCATTGTGACTTATATAAGTGAGCGCAAGGTTAAGACGGCAGCTGAGGCCGCTGCCTTGGCCGATGACTATGTGCTGACGCATGGGGGGGATGCGCTTGGGGCCCGCGGTGGCGGGCACAGGGACACCTCCTGGTCTGGACGCCATGTAAGACCAGCAGAGCAGCAGAGGAACGATCGTGGTGCACGTGAGTCTGATAAAGTGTGCAGTTATTGTCACGGGGCCATTGGCGGCGTGATTGTTACGCGTTGAAGTCCAGGCCTAAGCACATTGAGTCTAGTTTTTCCCCCCAAGCCAGCGATGTTCGTTGCGCCGGTCCTGGAGGGATTGCCGGTAGATGGTGAGGCGGGGCCTCAGGTGGCTAGTGTGGGGCTTAAGTCTTTTGAGCCTTTTATCAGTGAAGGTGTTGTTGCCCTGGAAGGTGGTGACGAGGGTGTGCGCGTAAGGATATTGCCGGATACTGCTGCGTTTGATTCTTTCATTTTGGCATCAGTCTTACCATTTTCAGACGGGACCTACACTGGTTCGTTCATCCCTGTGCTGGGGATGGGACTGAAAGTTCTGCGTGTGCCTCAGCACAAAATGACGTCTTGTGATCTCTTTCAGGGTGAAGTGGTGGTTGGTGTGCGGCCGGCTTTGCCTCTGGATGGAATCCAAGTGATTTTGGGTAATGACATTTGTGGTAGTAGAGTTTGGGCTGATGTTCCCCCTCCTATTGTGGTTCCGGAGCCCCTCGTTAGCAGTGAGCTTGATAAAAACGAGAGGGAGTTCCCTGATGTGTTTACAGCATGCGCTGTGACGCGTGCCATGGCGCGCGCGCAGGCTGATGGGAGTTCCGCAGGAGAGGCTGACAGTTCACTGCGGCATGATGTAACATGTCCTGATGTCCCTTGGTCTGTCTCTTGCAGTGAGTTGGTGGAGCAGCAGCAGACGGATGCCTCCGTCAAGGCGTTGCTGGAGATGGCTTGTCCTGTTGGTGAGGTGGAAAATCATGCTCAGTGTTTTTTTTTGTTGATAATGGTGTGTTGATGAGGAAATGGGTGCCTCAGTGGGAAAATTTTGTTGGGGATCCTGTTTATCAAGTTGTTGTTCCCTTTAAGTTTCGCAGTTTGGCGTTGCAGATTTCCCATGACGAGAGTGGTCACTTGGGCGTCAGGAAGACGTATGACCGCATCTTGAGGTATTTCTTTTGGCCCCGACTGAAAAGAGATGTGTCAGCTTACATAAAGTCATGCCATACATGTCAACTTACCAGTAAACCTAACCAGACCCTCAAGCCTGTTCCTTTGGTCCCAATACGCACCTTAAGTCAGCCTTTTGAGCACCTTGTTATTGATTGTGTGGGGCCCTTGCCCCCTTCAAGGTCAGGAGCTTGTTATTTGTTGATGGTGATGTGCCAGAGCACAAGGTATCCAGCGGCCTATCCACTGCGCACAATCACAGCCAGGTCTGTTGTGCGTGCTTTGTCGAAATTTATGTCTGTTTTTGGTGTTCCCAGGGTTATCCAGTCTGACCAGGGATCTAACTTCTCGTCTCATCTGTTTTCCCAGGTCCTGAAACAGTTGCGTGTTAAGCACAATCAGGCCTCTGCCTACCACGCGCAAAGTCAAGGTGTTCTGGAAAGATTTCACCAGACACTAAAGGCAATGTTGCGGGCTTATTGTATTGAAATGTCTAGTGACTGGGAACAGGCCTTGCCGTGGCTGTTGTTGGCCGCTAGGGAAGTGGTTCAGGAGAGTGTAGGGTTTAGTCTCAACGACCTTGTGTTTGGCCATACTGTTCGGGGCCCTTTGGCCCTGTTGCGTGACAATTGGAGGGAGGAGGAGCCTCCACGTAACCTTCTGGAGTACATTTATGGTTTTCAGTACAGGTTGTATAGGGCACAGGAGGTGGCTAAGGATATGATGGTGGGTGCACAGAGCAAAATGAAAAAACATTATGACCGTGGGGTTGAAAATCGTGTTTTTCTCCCAGGAGATCAGGTCCTTGCTCTGTTGCCCATTGTAACATCACCCTTTCAGGCAAAATTTTCTGGCCCTTACTCTGTGGTAAAAAGTTGTCTGACCTGAATTATCTGATTGCTACTCCAGACCGTAGATCTTCTACTCAACTGTGTCATGTTAATCTATTGAAACCATATTATGCTCGTGTGCAGGAGTCTGGTGGGGAGGTCCAGCTGACATATGTCCATCCTGCCTGTGTGTCTGTTTCTCCATCTCTTCTCTGTACTCTATGGCCGGCTAAAGAATTCTGAAACACTGCAGAATTTGGATGGTTTGCTTGGCCATTTGGAGGCTTCTAGGCGTGCACAGTTGGTTAGTGTGATTAAGAGTTATGCATGTTTGTTCAGTGATACACCTACCCGCACACATTTGACTGAACATGATATTGATGTGGGAGATTCTAAGCCCATTAAACAGAAGTTTTATCGTGTTCATCCAGAGAAGCGCAAGTTTCTTGATGCTGAGGTTGAGTATATGTTAGAGAATGGCATTGCGGAGCCATCTTGCTCCCCCTGGGCCTCACCTTGCTTGCTCGTTCCAAAGTCAGATAACACGCCCAGATTTTGTTCAGACTTCCGTAAGGTAAATAGTGTCACAAAACCTGATTGTTTCCCCCTTCCCCGGGTGGAGGATTGCGTTGACCAGGTTGGGTCAGCTAAATTTGTGAGCAAATTTGATTTGCTCAAGGGATATTGGCAGATGCCTTTGTCTAAGAGGGCGAGAGACATTGCAGCATTTATTACACCTACTGGTTTGTATTCCTATTCGGTTATGGTATTCCTATCCGGCAACCTTCCAACGCCTGATGAACAGGGTTGTGGGAGGTCTGGAAGGTTGTAGGAACCTGGCAAAGTGTGACTTTGCAAAGGCCACAGTTTCATACTTGGGTCGTGTGGTGCACTGCAAAAATGAACTATCTAAATATAAGAAATAAATACTTGATTTGAGAAGATACAGACTACAAACAAGTGAATTTATCTGCCAGTGCAGTAAGATAATTACACTTGGTAAGATTTCTTGAAATAAGAAAAAATATCTAGGCTTTAAAAAAGTGAGAAATCTCTTAAAATAAGTGGTAAAACATTCATTCCAAGCACTGTATTAAGTCAAATAAACTCAAAACTAGCTTGTCAATTCTTATTTCACCATTTGTTTCTTTCTTAATTTGAGTGAAATGATCTTAAAAGTAGAGCTACTTAAACAAGATGAATCTTCTTAAATAAAGAGTTGTCATCATTAGCTTTTCTGTCTTAAAATAAGACAAAGCATTCACACTAAATGAAATCAAGCACACAGAATTGACGTTGTCAGCAATCATTTATTCGAATTGCTTTCTGAAAGATTGCCTTCTAACACAGTGTAGGGGTACTTAGAAAAACAAAAACAAAAAGATTACTTGTTGCTTCTCAAAATAGTAATAGTTACTTAAAACTTCACTGAAGCATGGCAACGCAAAACATCCATAGAGATATTAATGCAAGTAATGTGGTTACATTCTTCACTGTGTCATCATTATTGAACATCGAGTAAGATTCCCTGACACTCAGTTACAGGGTACAGTAGTGCATTACTTTTGTGTTCCTCCCACAACTGGTAACATGTTTCTAAACTGAATTAACTGTCCTTAACATTTAAAACTACTGAAACCCATTTAATAGGGCAGAAAATTTGTGGCACAGAAGATGCTTTTATGGTTGAGAAAAAAAGCTATCAGTAAAAACTTTGTATTGGATAAACTAAAAAGGAAGAATTTAAACTTACAATTTAATATTCCTTTTTAACAATACTTCTAACCTGGTACCCCTGAACACCTCTACTTCCCAATAAAGTCTTTCCAGTCTGCCATGGCTCTTTTGTATGAGGCTGTGGTGTCTCACTCATGGATAGCGTCCTGTAATATTTCTGTCTGAATGACGGAGAGCAGGGTTGCCACACACTTTAGATATGTAAGATGCAGGGTATAGTAGTAAGCCAGCAGATAAAGCAGACCTTCACTGAGGTCTTCCTTGGCAAATGTGGTGATGGGAGTGGTTCCAATTGCGACAAGACAGCGGGACCCATCAAAGAGCAAAACAGGGCTGGAGAGAGATCTCTTCTGGAGGTAGAGGGTGGGATCTTCTGTTGGCTAAAGAAAAAGAAGAAAGAAGAAAAAAAAACAACACACATTTATTTAGGGTACAACAGAAAAACTACCAGAGCAGTCCTACTACTGAAACTGTTTATGTACACCATTATGTACATGCATCTATCCATGATGAGACTATACTAGCATGCATGTGGTATATGAAAGCAGACTGTCTTCTGTTTTAAAGACAGGACCACTGATACAAACATGCCATGAGATCATGCACCTGTAAAAGAGCTAAAAATGCACTTTATTAATTCTTATCAATTTGTATCTGTGAATTTTATTCATCATTTAATGATTTTGTTGAGTATTTGTGATTTTTATCTCAATGAGGTATTTTTATTTACAGTTATTTTTATTAATGTTTCCTGGGGAAATGACCTTGTGGCACATCACCTCTTCTGTACTCCCTAAGTTTCCGTAGCCCCCATCACAGTGTCGTTTTGCATTTCTGAGACTAAATTGTGTGGAAAAATGCTGACCTGCTATTTTATTTTCTTTGGAAATTGAACTGTTTATGATGTAACCTTTAATGCATATTGTTTACCGTTAAATACTATTACATGACCCTTAATATAAGTTTTGTAGATGTTTGCATTTAACTTTCTAGGTGCCACTTGTGTTACGACAGACCACCCTGAGTCATGTGACCAACGTAGCACTGCAGAGACTTTAGCATCCATTTCCTAGTGTAAATTCTGTTATTTTGCATGTTGAGGAGCAGGGGTGCAGAAAAAGACCAGAAGGCAATTAATGGGTTATATTGTCTTCTGCAGGAGCAAATAAATGCTGGAAAACAATCCCTTGAGTCGTCCCTTTCCATGCCCTACCCACATCCGTTACACACCATTAGAGACTAGAGATAAGTATTAGCCCTTGCAGACAAACTAGCAGACAAACATTAAGTGTTGACAAAATGTGAACAAACTCTCACCTGAAGGACATGAAGCAATGCCTCACTGGCATGTCCCAGCTTCTTAGGCGGTGCACTTGGTGAGGGAAAGTGTGTGGGGAGTGCCCTGAACAGCGCTATGGTGAATTCCACTAGAACACAACAAATCAAATTTTAGTTCAAAGTTACCCTGCCAAAACATGACTATTATCAGTTTCATGTTGAGGTCACAGAAAATTCTTACTTTGTCACCATGAAGAGTACTATTATTCTGGGTTTATTTAATCAGTGTTACATATTGGCAACATACACAATCCTATTCACACCCATGTCTGTGGAAACAGCTACACAGTATATTAGAGAGATAGCAAAATGACTTACCTCCATCCAGGGTCATGGGTGGCTTCATCACTTTCTTCCAAACACCGTAAAACTGCACCTTGGCCCAGAAGTCGTCCCATCTCTTCTTTACTTCATCTATGAATTTACTGTTGCCCATATCCAGGATCCGCTGCAGCTCACCCATCACCTATAATGCAAGTAAGTGTTAAAACCTGCAACAATGCTTGCTTTGTGGATACGCCAAAATAACAAGTAATCGCTTACATTATGAAGCTCCTTGAAACATGGATATGCATCCAGGATCTTTGTTGCCCTGTCCTCTTCTTTCAGGGCATTACTGTCGATGAAAGCTCTTCTTGCTTGAAACTCGAGGTCAAGGATTTGGGAGATGGCAGCTTGGTTGGGTTTTGGTTTCTTGTACATCTCCTGCAGAGTCTTGTAATGTCTGGCCTGTGTCGTCAGACTATCCTTGTCCACTGAAATGGAGAACACAAATCAGTAATGGGTATGATACATGTCAATCTAAGTGATACTAGCAACCAAATTTGACAGTCTTAGAAAACTGTCTGCTATGGTTAATGACTGTAAAAATAATCTGACAATTAAAAGTGCAAAATATATTTATATGAACCCCCTCCACACACAGAGAGTAATGTTATGTATGTTATAGATTCAGCAACATGTGCTCTTTATGTTATTTAGAAAGCCAAATGAATGAAAACAAATGGAGATATCACCAGTCACATCACAATATATCAAGACCCAATCAGAATTGAAATGTAAAATATCATTGTCTGTAATATACCATGATATCCAAAACTATCATAATATTGTGTAGCCTTCATGCCCATCATTATTGCCAAATCTTACGTTTCCACTTACATGAGCTGTGGCCATCATCAGAACTGCTCTCAGGTGTTTGATGCAAAATAACTGTTGATCCACCACTTGAGTCTGCATCATAATCTTCTCCCTGGTCACTTGTTGAGAAGTCAATGTGACGCCTTTTGTTTGGGTGGCCCCTCTCTGGTGTGGGCCCCTGCCTCGTTTGTGGGGTCTTCACATTCTGAAGCCTCTTCTGAAGATAACTGTAAATGCTCATCTGTGGTAAATAAAATGTCACTCATCAAGAGAACAATTAAAAATGAAAACTGTTCTTTTTTTTAATGTCACACATAAACAATGTCAGTCAAAAATAAATACATACATACTTCATAATGCCAGTGCAAGAAGATAATATACCACAAATTGTAATCACTTACATGTTTCATAGTTTCGTCTTTATCCTGTAGCATAGGATAATACTCCACTTCTCTCCTAGCCATTGCAGTGACTTCATGCTTGGAAGGGTACCGGACCTCCTCTCCTTGCTGACTTGCTCTTAAGATGGAAATCATGCTGGTGACAGTGTTCCTCACCAGCCTGCATCTCAGCTCTTTGGACATGACACATTCCCCCTCTCTACGAGTGCAGGCCATCTCAAAGTAGTGCTTACGAGCTTGCTCCAACTCACTGTCTGTATAGACCACATATTCTGGAGGACTGGGAAGCTGTAGGGTCTTCTTTGGGGTTTTCTTCACCAAAGGAGTGGATGTCTTGGGGCAGATTGGAGGCGTTCCTCTAGGTGAAGACAAAGTTTCTGTTTCACCAGGGCCAGCTTTGTCTGGTAAGGTGGTATTTTCATCCTAAAAAAGCAGATAAAAAAATAATTTACAAGAGTTAAACAACAGACCCAATCAGAAACAACATGTCTTGTGCTAGGTGTTTTCAGAGCAAAGTAGGTAACCAGGTACCTCTTGGCTAATAAGAGCCCACACTCGTTTCCTCCTGAGAAAGTGTTCCGGCCCAGGAAAAAGGTCTCTCAGATCATCACGACTCAGTGTGTGGAGCAAGGCCTCATCAATGTTGGCAGCTATAAAGACCATGAACAAACCTTCTACAATTAAAAACTTTCCAACTTAAACATTTAACAGTATTTAACTTGACAGGGCAAACAAAGTTTTGTATCTTCTCGTCATTTTATCTCTTGTCCATGATTAAATGTAAATAGAATACAATTTAGACGTTTGGTGTCTTGATATTGAAAAATAGTTTAAATCAAATTTTGTTTTTGAAATCAGTGTCAGCATGCACAGTCATTTAATAAGTTAGCTAACAATTTACAATAATATGTAGCTTTTTAACACCTAAACATGACATATCATTTAAAATCGATACTGTAACTTCATCCATTTCATCCATGATTGTCCCCTTCTTGCAGTCCCTTTTATCAAGGACAAGTTGGCCCTGCTAACTGGAGATCAGTTTTTACACTCCAACGCCCATCTGCCATGGATCCCAAGTCCTGCAGCAGTCAAAAGTTGTGAAACGTTACCTGAAACCTACTGTGGGACAATCTGCGCAAGAGCGACTGGGAATTTAGATGTTTCTTTACTGGAAATTACATACAATATAGCCAACATCAAGTAGGTTGTTATTAGCGATGGTAACTTTGTTTACCTTAATAAGGCTACTCCAGCGTAGCTAGTATTAGCTATGATGAGGAGGTATCGTATAGATTACTCCTCATTTCAACTTCTTTCGTCCATGATGCAGCACTTTCAACGCGAGCGACAGGAATAAACAGAAACAGGTCATGAACAGGTCATGAACCTTGAACCCGCTTGAACCTTGACTCTTGCGTCTGGGTTAGCTAACGTTAGCTGAGTGAATTCAACATTAGCTTAGCTGTCTGTGGTCATCCCTTTTTACAGTCAATGGCAGCTAGCTTTTCTCATGAATTATAATGTTATATCGCAAATGCCTTACAAGAGGTGACAGAAGCGAAAACTTCTCACTGCACTGTGCAGCAGCAAAACCGCAAAGTCAGCTAACGTTAGGTATGTTAGCTGGCCTATCGGCTAAAGAGGCTAAATTATTGCTTAGCATTGACTATAACTGCAGTAATGTAGAATTTCCCAGAAAAATACATGGTTTGTCGACAGTTCAATGTAACGTTACTTTTTAATGAAAAAGTTTACCTTTCCTTGGCGGAATCCAATCCGACGTGGATGTTAGCTGAGCTCTTCTTCCAACCGTAACGTGCCAGACGTGACCATAGGAGTACAGTGAGGGGAAGTATGTGCATAACATCAGTCTAAGCGTCAATAGTGATAATAATATAATAATGAAATAATTTGTGGATATAAGAACTATAAAATATTTGTTCATTGTTAAACCTGTTTTTGTCCCTTTTGAATTGCATTACTTTGCAAGTTAAATTAGGTCTTAGAATGAACCCCCCCTCCCCTTCCTGATTTGGTATTCCCCACTGTCGCCCGCATTCGTGAGCCCGCGCCACCATAGCAGGAAAAGGAGAACGTTTCCAGTCGAGGCATTGAACTTTGGACTGTTTCTTTGTGGTACTTATGGTTTACTAGTATAATTCATTTTTGTGTCGCTATATACTAGCAAGACTTGATTTTGCCATTAGTGAAGCTTTTCATTAGGCTAAAACTTTTACAGTTAGCTTTCATCTGCCGGCACTGATTTTTTTTTTTTTTGGCAGAACAACATGGCCTGTTGGAGGTGTGTGATATGCTTCGTTTTTGTTGCCTTAACATTGAAGTCTCTCTTGAGCCATATTAACACAGCACATAGTCGCAATCCAGATTTCCATGTTATATGCGGAATTGATGGTTGTACCGAAGAATACAGAGTCTTCAACTCCTTCTACTACCATATCAGACGCACACATGCTCTGTATCTTGCAACTGGGCACCCACCCACTGGATGGATGACAGCAACTACATCTGAGCAATCTAGGGTTGGAGGTGAACATTTTGATATACCAATTTTTTTCTGACTGTGCCACTCAAACAAGAGGAATGCAAAGGACCAGCAGTGAAGTCAATACACCTGTCACCCCAAATGAACTGTCGCAGCAGGAGCTTGAGGATTTCCAGATTCAACGTCCTGATCATCAGGTAAGATGTAACGTTAATGTTGGCTATCTTGATAATGTTAGACAGCTAACACTTGATGTGGACCAGTCTGAACTCTAATGGTATATTGACATAACATGTTTACAGGAAGGAGCTGGTGCATCAAGTGAGAATCTTACTAGACGTGCAGCTGTATTTGCCATCAATGTCCGGGAAAGATGCCACCTGTCCCAGGTATTCCACTACCATAACTCAGTGTCATTAATATTATGTTAACATTTTTCGAATTGTATATTAACACCCTTTCCAATGCACCAGACTGAATACAGTTTAAATAATATACATGTTCATTAGTAAATTTAAATCAAACAATTTATATAAATCTGCTAATGCAATGCACCCTTTCTAAAGTATGAAAACTGACAATTCTATATCTGGATCATTTGAGAATCAATCCCATTGTCAGAGCAACAGCAGTCCCATATTTTGTAACAGCTAGATTATATACACAAAAAAGTGTGAAGACTTCTTACCTTCTATTTCTTTTAGCAATACATGGTCATGTCGGTGTCCCAATCACAGCAAGGGTCCGTCAAAAGACATCACTAACTCACAAATTTGTAATATATGTATGTATATGTACTGTATGTGTGTGTGCATATACAGTACAGACCAAAAGTTTGGACACACCTTCTCATTCAAAGAGTTTTCTTTATTTTCATGACTATGAAAATTGTAGATTCACACTGAAGGCATCAAAACTATGAATTAACACATGTGGAATTATATACTTAACAAAAAAGTGTGAAACAACTGAAAATATGTCTTATATTCTAGGTTCTTCAAAGTAGCCACCTTTTGCTTTGATTACTGCTTCGCACACTCTTGGCATTCTCTTGATGAGCTTCAAGAGGTAGTCACCTGAAATGGTCTTCCAACAGTCTTGAAGGAGTTCCCAGAGATGCTTAGCACTTGTTGGCCCTTTTGCCTTCACTCTGCGGTCCAGCTCACCCCGAACCATCTCGATTGGGTTCAGGTCCGGTGACTGTGGAGGCCAGGTCATCTGGCGCAGCACCCCATCACTCTCCTTCTTGGTCAAATAGCCCTTACACAGCCTGGAGGTGTGTTTGGGGTCATTGTCCTGTTGAAAAATAAATGATGGTCCAACTAAACGCAAACCGGATGGAATAGCATGCCGCTGCAAGATGCTGTGGTAGCCATGCTGGTTCAGTATGCCTTCAATTTTGAATAAATCCCCAACAGTGTCACCAGCAAAGCACCCCCACACCATCACACCTCCTCCTCCATGCTTCACGGTGGGAACCAGGCATGTAGAGTCCATCCGTTCACCTTTTCTGCGTCGCACAAAGACACGGGGGTTGGAACCAAAGATCTCAAATTTGGACTCATCAGCCCAAAGCACAGATTTCCACTGGTCTAATGTCCATTCCTTGTGTTCTTTAGCCCAAACAAGTCTCTTCTGCTTGTTGCCTGTCCTTAGCAGTGGTTTCCTAGCAGCTATTCTACCATGAAGGCCTGATTCACACAGTCTCCTCTTAACAGTTGTTCTAGAGATGTGTCTGCTGCTAGAACTCTGTGTGGCATTGACCTGGTCTCTAATCTGAGCTGCTGTTAACCTGCGATTTCTGAGGCTGGTGACTCGGATGAACTTATCCTCCGCAGCAGAGGTGACTCTTGGTCTTCCTTTCCTGGGGCGGTCCTCATGTGAGCCAGTTTCTTTGTAGCGCTTGATGGTTTTTGTGACTGCACTTGGGGACACTTTCAAAGTTTTCCCAATTTTTCGGACTGACTGACCTTCATTTCTTAAAGTAATGATGGCCACTCGTTTTTCTTTACTTAGCTGCTTTTTTCTTGCCATAATACAAATTCTAACAGTCTATTCAGTAGGACTATCAGCTGTGTATCCACCTGACTTCTGCACAACACAACTGATGGTCCCAACCCCATTTATAAGGCAAGAAATCCCACTTATTAAAGGGCACACCTGTGAAGTGAAAACCATTTCAGGTGACTACCTCTTGAAGCTCATCAAGAGAATGCAGAGTGTGTGCAAAGCAGTAATCAGAGCAACAGGTGGCTACTTTGAAGAAACTAGAATATAAGGCGTATTTTCAAATCAAATCAAATCAAATTGTATTTGTATAGCCCAAATTCACAAATCACAGTTTGCCTCAGAGGGATTTACAATCTGTACAGAGACGACACCCTCTGTCCTTCGACCCTCAATTCGAGTGAGGAAAAACTTGCCCCAAAAAAAGGCCCTTTTAACAGGGAAAAAAAATGCGGAAGAAACCTCAGGGAGAGCCACAGAGGAGGGATCCCTCTCCCAGGACGGACAGACGTGCAATAGATGTCGCATGTACAGAGCAGATCAACGAGATCACAATGTATTCAATTATAAGCGATGGTTGACAGGAGTGAAAGTACATAAAGATGTATTACAGCAATAATGATGAAATGCACATGGAAATGTGATTACTAGTGATAACAGTAGTAGTGATTAATGGTAAGGATGGTATGTAGTAATGCATTACAATAATAGTAGTGGAACGTATGTAACAGAGATGTGACTAATATTAGCGACAGTAGTGGTGGGTGTCAGGCAGGGTCATGGCAGTAGGCGCATCCACGATCCGGCAGGGCCATAGCAGTAGGCGCATCCACGATCCGGCAGGGCCATAGCAGTAGGCGCATCCACGATCGGGCAGGGCCATAGCAGTAGGCGCATCCACGATCAGGCAGGGCCATAGCAGTGGGCGCATCCACGATCCACGACCCGGGCGCGGCCAGGATCCATGGGAGCCTGTAGGGCTTGGACAACTTTCAGTTGTTTTACACTTTTTTGTTAAGTACATATTTCCACATGTGTTAATTCATAGTTTTGATGCCTTCAGTGTGAATCTACAATGTCAATAGTCATGAAAAGAAAGGAAAGAGAAGGTGTGTCCAAACTTTTGGTCTGTACTGTATATATATATATATATATATATATATATATATATATATATATATGTGTGTGTGTGTGTGTATATATGTATATGTATGTATATGTATATGTATGTATATATATATATATATAATTTTGGCGTGGGTGAGGGAAAAACGAGGGATCAAATCAATTTCCATTGCTTGAGCTTCTATTACTCTTTGAGTGGTACCTAATGTATGCCGACCCTTTAACAATAAAATCCCTGTGGTTGTAGGACAGTGACCATTTTGGTATGAAATCTTGTTCAGGGGATTTTTTGAGAAGGGCTATGCTAATTCTTGGTGATGGACAAACAGGATGTGTCTTATATCTTGTTTCTTGTTTGTGTTTCAGAGGAGTGTCAACAGTATTGTCTCTGGGGTCCAGCAGTATCAAACTGCTCTTCTGAATACCTTGAGGGAAACAATGAAGAGGATCTTCGAAAGACATTCAGACAGTGTGGAGCAGCTCCAAGAGGAAGCACTGGCGACATTGGACAATTTTCAGGATCCTTTCTCCATGATGGCCACTACATACATGCAGGACAGCACCATTCAAAAGCTTTTTAACCCAGTTAAACCAGAGGAGATAGTGATGTCTCAAAGGGTTTGTAGAGTTAAGAAAGGACAATCAAGGGTTCTTGCAATCAAAAACAAAAGTTTTTACTACATACCCCTAATTAAGAGTCTTGAACAGTTGTTGTCAAATTCCAGGATTTTTGATATGATCAACAGCACACCACAGGGCTGCCACAAAGATGGATTTTTGTATGACATTATTAATGGGAGCCTTTTCAAATCCCACCCACTGTTTTCAGTAAAACCTTCTGCATTGCAGGTGATTTTGTACAGTGATGAAATAGAGATATGCAATCCCCTGGGGTCACACGCTTCAGTAAATAAATTACTGATGGTTTATTATACTTTAGGAAACATAGACCCCAAGTTTAGGTCAAAGCTTGCTGCTATCAGACTCCTTGCTATAGCGAAAGCTAAGGATATTGACGAGTGTGGTGTTGATGTTGTATTACAAAGAATTGATGAAGACTTACAGTTGCTGTATAATGGTGTTAAAATCCAAACACAGAATGGTGGAATGCATTTATTTGGTGCTGTAGTTTCAGTCTGTGGGGACACACTTGCACAACATGAGCTTGCTGGTTTCAAGGAAGGAGTTGGTTTTGCTTACAGTAAGTGTAGGCATTGTGAATGTACCTTTGAGCAAATGCAAAGGAATTTTGAAGAACAAAGTTTTACTAAAAGGACAATGGACAAACACATTCGACAGTGCCTTGAAATAGAAAGGGCTAGCACAGACTTCTTGAAATCAGCCCTCAAAACCACCTATGGATTAAACCGAAGGAGCAAGTTGGTTGATTTTCCAGCCTTTGACCTCATTCAGCAAACTCCACAGGATCTAATGCACATCATTCTTGAGGGTGTTACACCCATGGAAATCAAGTGTGTGTTAAAATACCTTGTTCTGTCTGGACAGATGGAGTTGGACATGTTCAATTCAGCAATGCAGAGTTTTCCTTTGTCACCAGTAGATGTACGTGACAAACCCTGTCCTATCAGTGTCAGTACCTTGGCATCTAATGATAACAAACTTAAACAGACTTCTGGCCAAATGCTGATATTGTTGAAGATCATGCCTTTTCTTTTGAACAGTATAGAGAAAAATGTATATGTTCTAGGGATCGACCGATATGGATTTTTCAGGGCCGATACCGATACCGATTATTAATAACCAAGCGAAACCGATAGCCGATATGTAGAACCGATATTCATTTGCAGTAAAAATGAAAATTTTGGTGTCAAAATTTAGAGAAACACACCTGGGATTAGAATGAATTAGAATAAGTATACTGTTTGTTTACACTGACAAAATGGCCTTAACTTTTTGTAAAATAACATGGACACATAATCTTAATTGAAATGCCTTTTAATTATATTAAAACAAAGTGCAGGGGCCTTCTGGCAGCATTTCTTAAAACTCACTCAAATGAATAAATAAATAAATAAATAAATAAATAAATAAAATAGCTCCCTGAATTTTTAAAAAAATCAACAAAATAAACTGAACTGAACTGTTCTCAAAATTTACATAATAACATGAACACAATCTTAATTGAAATGCCTTTTAATTATATTAAAACAAAAAGTGCAGGGGCCTTCTGGCAGCATTTCTTAAAACTCACTCAAATGAATAAATAAATAAATAAATAAATAAATAAATAAATAAAATAGCTCCCTGAATTTTTTAAAAAATCAACAAAATAAACTGAACTGAACTGTTCTCAAATTTGGGATTGAGTTAGTACTTCCAATCCAGTAGCACCAGATTGTGGTGCAGAAAGCAGAGCTGCTCAGCGTGCTCTCCTGTTAGGCGGCTTCTCTTCTTCTCATAAAGTGCAGAGACTACGCTGAAGACTTGTTCACTTGGCACAGAAGAGGGTGGTGCACAGAGATATTTTCTTGCTTGTAAGGCAAGAAGCTGAAAACGCCCTTGGTTGTGTTTCCACCACTGGAGAGGATCTCCATTACGCCTGTCTATGACTGGCTCCTTGAGGTACAGATTCAGCTCATCTTCAATGGAGGCCTTGGCCATTGGCTCTTCAGTGTGGGGTCCCAGAAGAGAGCTGAACATGTCTTCAATACGAGAGGATGTCTTCTCCGTCCGTTGCCTTTTGGGGTTTCTCTCGTCTTCGGGCTCACCCATGTCTACAGCACCCTGTTCTTCCTCGCTAGCAGCATGCTGTTCTTGTGTCTCTTCAACATCCTCCTTCAGTCATTCTTTGGCCTTTGTCAGCATTGTGTGAGAGGAAAATGCATGGTTCTTGTAGCGAGGATCCAGGAGACATGCCAGCAGCACAGTTTTCATATCTTCGAGCTTGGAAAAGCGTTTCATCAAGCTCTCCATCATGGCCTGTCTGAGTGTTCCAATGCCATGTGTTGAGGGTCCTTGATTGTCGTGGAGAAACATCTTCAGCACGGAAATACAGGGAATGATGCAGGACGCTGATGCATCGTTGTGGCTAATCTCCAGTGTCACTTGCTCAATTGGGAGTAGAGTATCAACCAAGTTGGACACAATGTTCCACTGGAAGGCAGTGAGACATGCAAATCCTCCATGTTCACCTGCATAGATGTTAAGAGCACGCTTTTGCTCCAGTGCTCTTTGCAGCATGTGTAGTGTTGAGTTCCACCTCGTTGGAACAGCCTGGATTAGTATGTGTTGTGGCAGGCCAAGCTCTTTCTGAATGTCCTTCAAACGCTGCTTGGCAAGAATGGAGTGGTGGAAATGGGTGGCACACTTTTTCAGTATTGCAATGATGTCTGTAACTGCTCTTTGACTGGACAGACCATCATTCACTATGAGTTGCAAAGAATGCGCTGTGCAGCTTAGGTCTGGAATTTCAGCGAGCCTCATGCCTTTGACCATATTTGCTCCACTGTCTCGAAGCACAAGTGCTACACGGTCTTTGCTGATTTTCCAGTCGTCAAGCATGCCCAGGAATGTCTCTCTTATATACTCTCCAGTGTGGAATCCATGCATTGCTTTTGTGTTTAAGATAACTTGCTTTCTGTTCCATTCATTGTCGATGAAGTGGCATGTTAAACTCATCAATGATTCTGTGGATCCAGACCAGCAGTCTGTAGTGAAAGAGAGCGCATGGCCAGCATTCTCTGGTTGGATCAGGGCTTTTACCTTTTCAACAACCTTGTTGTAAACTTCTGGGAGCATTTCGGTGCGGTAATATTTCTCAGATTTCAGAGAGTATTGCGGTGCTGCTGCACCCATGAGGCGTTTAAAGCCAACGTCAGACACCACTGTGAACGGCTGGTTGTCTGTGATGATCATTTCTGTAATTAGTTTGTCCAACATTTAAGATCGTTGATCTGAGTTTGGCCACTGTTTTTGTTTCTGAAACAGGTCTTGTATAGCAGGCTGAGATAAAGTTGTTGTCCCTGCTTGAGATGGAGCTGCTGTTGTCGTCCCCAGCTGTGATTGTGCAGTTGCATACAACTCTCTGTGATGGATCCTAAGATGGGACCACAAGTTTGAAGTGTTAAATGTTTTTGCACTTGTTCCTCCCATGCTGACACTGTCTTTGCAGGTATTGCAGACTGCCTTTCCTGGGGTTGGCTGTGTGAAATACTGCCATACTGTACTTTTCACCCGCTTCTTTGATCCATCCATCTGTAATGAGGATTTAGAGAAAGAGAGACAAAAAGAAAGAGTGAGAATTAAAAAAGAGAAAATATATATATTCATTTATTAGAGCAAAACTGTCTGTTAAACTTCAACTCCACTACATAATATTCTTAATGATAGCCTACATTAATAACATTTAATTAATGATGTCTTATGTTCTCTCCCTCTCAGGTAGGCTACAACTGATCCAGCCTGATTAAGAGCAAACCAATAAAGAGGGTGGCCGGAACCTTGGCTCACTACATTCATTTTATAGATATAATAGTTACTTTTCAGATTAAAATTTTACATAAAACAGCATAATGAGTAAATAAAGACACAACTTTCAGTGCTCACCAGAGTTTTTCACTTATAGTTCCTTATTTATTGTTATATTTATTTATTTATTTATTTAGAGAAATGAAGTCATATTCGGAATCTCATAACATTAAATGTACACTCTTGTGCTTAGAACTGTATGTCATATTACATAAATAAGAATAAGGCACTTGGCAATTGTAAATGCATACAATAAAGGCCAATTTACACACGTGGGTTGTAGACGTGACAGTAAATGTATTGATTGAAAAAAACTCGACGTGTGCTCTCTGCTTGACTCATTGAAATGGCCCATCATTTCCCTGGACTTTATGAGTGACCGGCAAAAAGACGAATATTTAACATCTATTCTGTGTGATCATAGTGTAGTGAGAGCATGAGCGCTGAGGGAGAGGCGATTGAAAACAAACAGGGACATGTTAGCGTGTGGTGTTATTATAGGCTATAATCACCTCGAGTGTTGTTTATTGATAAACCGGGAGCCGCCCCACGGGCTGAGACACGTTAGGAGATTAATTATTCCCACAAAGTAATGATAACCGTAAGGGTCTCCTATTATTATTGTGCGTCTGGCCCCAGCTCTTAAGCGGCCGGTTGCGGCAATTATAATGTAGCGGTTGGCCAGTTGTTAAAAGTTTAATCTCAAGAGCCAAACTGCAGGTTTTCCTCCCTTATACTTGCTGCTACAGCCTACCTATGTCATATTTTTATTTTATTAAGCAAGGGACTTCAGGTCATCTTCACTTAGGCCTACATCTTTTTTTTTTTTTTTTTTTCGTCGTGAGTGATGCTAGTCCTATCTTGCAAAGTCGTATGCTTGATGTGATTAGACAAGTAGGTTGGTGAAATGTCTACTCTGGGCCTGCATGTTATCACTAACATTGATCATAAGGTTGTGGTATTTTTAAAACTTCATCCTAAAGGGCTTTGAAACTTCGACTGACACTGCCTTACCTTTTCTGCTTGCTCACCGGAGCAGTCCTCTGTTTCTCCTCCGTGTCTGTGGCACTGCATGTAGAGGCTTCAGTGTTGATTGATTGGCTGTCACTGACTCACTTGTGCCAAGTAACCAATCAGTGAGGGCTGTGGGCGGGACATTGTTACACAACCAAGAGAGTGGTGACTTCAGGCAGAGACGGCTGCATCAAAGGAGCGCGTTTCAAAATACATTCATTAATTTTATCGGTTATCGGTGAAAAAAACGGCCGATGCCGATGATCGCAAAAATGCCGAATATCGGCCGATATTATTGGCCAGGCCGATAATTGGTCGATCCCTAATATGTTCAGTTTGTTTTGGACTTAATTGAGATAGTTCAGATACTTTTTGCCCCTGTTTTATCCGTGCAAACTGTATTAAGACTAAAAAATATGATTGAACAGCATCTGAAACAGTTTTTTTTTTTTTTCCTTTTCTTTTTATTGGGCATCAATGATATGATACATGGATTCAAATACAGAAGTCACAATGCTCATTTCTATATTTTTACCCCCCACCCCAAGAACATGTTGGACACCAGTCCAGTAAAAATAAAAAGTTGAATGAAATGAAAATGAATAATACAATATATATATATATATACATATATATATATATACATATATATATATACCAAGGCTCGCCAACACTGAAGCTGTGCACTAAACAAGACGTGGTTCACATGGATTCAATCACAAAAACAAATACAAATGCAAGATGATTGCTAAGTGGTAATCAAGTGGGCACAGTTTTAAGTTTACCTAAATGCATCAACACCGGATCCCAGACAGAAAAGAATTTGTCCCTGGACCCCCTGAGAGTATATTTTATTTTCTCTAATTGTATGAATTGTGTCAGGTCGCTAAACCACAAAGACACTTTGGGTGGATTTTTTGATTTCCAATGCAATAATATTCTTCTACGTGCAAGCAGCGTCGTAAAAGCAATTATGTTTTTAAAACTTTTCCTTAATGTTGTATGCCTTCCATCTGTGGTACCAAATATGGCCATAGCTGCGTTGGGTTGAAGATCAATATTCAGTGCTTCTGACAACGTTTTAAAGATGGTCGACCAATAGGTTGCCAGGGCTGGACATGACCAAAACATATGTGTTAAATCAGCAGGAGTGTTTCGACATCTGTCACAGCTTGCATCTGTGTTAGGATATATTTTAGCCAGTCTTGCTTTGGAGTAGTGGATGCGATGTAGGATCTTGAATTGTATAATGTTTAATTTAGCACAGGAAGAAGGTCATTTACTCTTAGTAGAGCGCTCTCCCAAATGTCCTCTTCCAAGTCCTCCCCCAACTCATCCATCCAGTCTGCCCTGATCTTTGCCAGTGTTGTGTTTTTAAAAGAGGTTATACAATCACTAATTCTTGAGACAAGTCTTTTAGAATTGAACGGAGATTTTAACAGATCATCTAAACCAGAAGGTGATGTTATGTATGGAAAATTGGGATCATGATGTTGAAGGAAGTGGCGGACTTGGAAATATCGAAATAAGCTAGACCGAGGGAGGCCAAATTTATGCGATAAATCATCAAAGCTCGCAAAAATACAGTTTATATACATATCCTTAAAATTATGAATGCCTTGTCTCTGCCAGAGAGTAAATTCAGAGTCTAACCTAGCTGGGGGGAAAAGGTGATTATTGTGTATGGGACTTAAATGGAGAAGGTTTTTAAACCCAAAGTTCCGTCTAAGTTGAACCCATATTTTGAGGGTGTTTATGACTATAGGATTGTTAGTGTATTGTAAGAGAGAGAGGGGGAGGCTGGAGGTGACCAGGGCTTTAAGAGAGGTGGAGATGCAAGATGCAGCTTCAAAGTGGCACCAGTCTGCGTCAGGAGTATAGAGCCAAAACATGATTTTTTGAACATTTGAGGCCCAATAATAATGACAAAAATTTGGAAGAGCTAAGCCACCTTGGTTTTTAGGTCTCTGTAACAGTTCTAACCGTGTTCTAGGCTTCTTCCCATCCCATATAAATGAAATTAAAGCCTTATCAATAGATTTAAAAAAGGATTTAGGGAGATAGAGTGGGAAACATTGAAACAGGTAAAGAAACCTGGGGAGCACGTTCATTTTTATACAGTTCACTTTCCTTGCTAAGGATAGGTGAAGCAGTTTCCATTTCTTCAGGTCTAATTTGACTTTCTCAAATAGCAGACAGAAGTTTTCTTGGTAAAGATTCTGCATGTCCCTTGTAATATTAATGCCCAAGTATTTAAAGCCATTTTTAGACATTTTGAACGGTAGAGCACAGTCCTGTATTTGAAGAGCCAAGTCATTAACAGGATAACATTCACTTTTACTAAAGTTCAGTTTGTACCCAGAAAAAGCACCAAATCTCCTCAGGGCGTGGATAATATAAGGAGCACATGAAACAGGGTCAGATACATACATTAACAGATCATCCGAGTAAAGAGATACTCTATACTCTCTCCCCCTCCTATGGATCCCAGTAATTGATGGCAATGTTTTGAGTGTAATAGATAAGGGCTCTATGGCCAAGGCGAACAGCAATGGACTGATTGGGCAGCTCTGACGGGTGCCCCTTGACAGCTGGAAATACTGTGAACGTTTACCATTCGTGATTACAGAAGCTTTGGGGGAGGTATATAAAAGTTTAATCCATGAAATAAAATTAGGGCCATATCCGAATTTCCTTAAACATGCAAATAAGTATCCCCATTCTACCCTATCAAATGCTTTCTCTGCGTCCAGCGCGATAACCGTTTCAGGTACCGCGCTGGACAGTGGAGTGGATAACATTTAGGAGCTGACGGATATTTGTAAATGAATGACGGCCTAAAATAAAACCAGTTTGGTCAGCAGATATCACGTCGTGCATTGTGGTTTCAAGGCGCAGGGCAAGGGCCTTGGCCAAGATCTTCACATCACAGTTTAGGAGGGAGATGGGCCGATACGAACCACATTCTGTGCTATCTTTACCTGGCTTAAGCAGGAGGGTAATTGATGCTTCAGTCAATGTCTGTGGGAGTGACCCATGGGACAAAGAGTCATTAAACATATCACGTAAAATTGTTGATAGTTTATTAGAGAACTTTTTAAAAAACTCTATGGGATACCCATCAGGGCCTGGTGCCTTGCCACTCTGCATTGCCTTTATTGCAGTAATGATTTCTATACAATTTAGTGGAAGCTCAGTTTCAGTCCTATGAACTGTTGTTACAGAAGGAGCCTGGAGGTTATTGAAGAAATGTTCCATGTCAGAACAATCATTTGTCATCTCTGATGTATACAGATTTGAATAAAATGAAGTGAATGTTTCTTTAATTTCTTCTGGGTCAATAGTTAGTTCACCATCTTCTTTCCGTATTTGTGGGATTTGTTGAGAGGCTGAGCGGCACTTGAGTTGGTGTGCTAATAAACGTCCAGCTTTGTCGCCATGCTCATAAACATACCCCCGTGATTTTAGTGAAAGACGTTCTGTTTTTTCGGTTGATAGCAAATTATATTGTGTTTGGAGGTCCAGCTTCCTTTTGTAGAGCTCAGGGGAGGGGGAAACAGAATACCGAGCATCCACCATAGATATTGCTTTAATAAGGTCCTCTTGCTTAATTCTTTTCATCTTATTTATTTTAGCTGAATACGATATAATCTCACCTCTGATTACAGCTTTTAGTGTTTCCCAGAGGAGAGAAGGAGAAATGTTTTCTTTTTTGTTGGAGTCTATAAAGTCATCTATTTTTTGGGATATCATTTCACAAAAGCTCTTATCGGCCAGAAGATTTCTGTCAAATTTCCAGGAGGGGCGTTCTAATTGGTAAAGAGGAAATGCAAGATCTAGTAATACAGGGGCATGATCAGACTCTGTTATAGATGAATATTCAACTTTTTTGACAAAGGGGAGAAGGTTCTGGTCAATGAAAAAATAGTCTATTCTACTATATGAGTGATGTACATTAGAAAAAAAGGAGAAAGACTTACTTTGTGGAAATAAAAAACGCCAGGGGTCAACACTTCCTATCTGGTCCATAAAAACCGATAATAACTTGGCTTTTTTAGAAAGGTTTGTAGATTTAGAATTTGAGCGGTCAAGTACTGGATTCATCACACAGTTTAAGTCTCTGCCAAAAATCAATTGTTGCGAATTCAGATCCGGAATTAATGACATAATTTTGCTCATAAACTTATCATCATCCCAATTCGGGGCATAAATATTTACTAGAACTACAGGCTTGTAGTAGAGGAGCCCTGAAGCCATAACGAATCGTCCTTGCGGATCTGAGATAACAGTGGTTACATTAAACTGAATCTTTTTATGAATCAATATGGCTGTTCCACAAGTTTTAGAATTAAGATTGGAATGAAATACATTCCCCACCCATCCTTTTTTAAGTCTGACTTGATCTTTTACCAATAGGTGGGTTTCCTGGAGAAATGCGACATCACATTTTAAGTACTTAAGATGATTAAATATCCTGGCTCTTTTAACAGGCCCATTTAAACCCTTCACATTCCAACTAATGAATCGTATAGCAGCCATCTTTGCATCAATACCATTCACCATGTTTAACTAAAGAAGATAAAATGAGAAGAGAGAAGTAAGTCATAAAAAGATAAAGCAATGCTTGTGTTGGAGTGCACAGTTTGGTTCATTTCTTCTCTTAAGAGGATAAAGGCGAGTATATGTTGTAAAAATATGGTGGTGTCCCTTTCCCTAACCCTGTCCAAAGAAAAAAACAAAACTAAAACTAAGCCTATACTTGTCACTCTCTCTGAGGCAAGCTGCAGGCTAAACACCATTTCAAAAAACTTCCGGTAACACATTTTCTCAATACTCCTGCCCAGGAAGGCTCCCAGTTCCTGTGATAAACTATATTGAAACCTCTTAACATCAAGGTGGAGACAAAAATCAGATGGTTGAGCAGCAAAATAACTGTCAAACAAGTGGGCACATATACAGTACAGACCAAAAGTTTGGACACACCTTCTCATTCAATGAGTTTCCTTTCTTTTCATGACTATTGACATTGTAGATTCACACTGAAGGCATCAAAACTATGAATTAACACATGTGGAAATATGTACTTAACAAAAAAGTGTAAAACAACTGAAAATACGCCTTATATTCTAGTTTCTTCAAAGTAGCCACCTTTTGCTGTGATTACTGCTTTGCACACACTCTGCATTCTCTTGATGAGCTTCAAGAGGTAGTCACCTGAAATGGTTTTCACTTCACAGGTGTGCCCTGTCAGGTTTAATAAGTGGGATTTCTTGCCTTATAAATGGGGTTGGGACCATCAGTTGTGTTGTGCAGAAGTCAGGTGGATACACAGCTGATAGTCCTACTGAATAGACTGTTAGAATTTGTATTATGGCAAGAAAAAAGCAGCTAAGTAAAGAAAAACGAGTGGCCATCATTACTTTAAGAAATGAAGGTCAGTCAGTCCGAAAAATTGGGAAAACTTTGAAAGTGTCCCCAAGTGCAGTCACAAAAACCATCAAGCGCTACAAAGAAACTGGCTCACATGAGGACCGCCCCAGGAAAGGAAGACCAAGAGTCACCTCTGCTGCGGAGGATAAGTTCATCCGAGTCACCAGCCTCAGAAATCGCAGGTTAACAGCAGCTCAGATTAGAGACCAGGTCAATGCCACACAGAGTTCTAGCAGCAGACACATCTCTAGAACAACTGTTAAGAGGAGACTGTGTGAATCAGGCCTTCATGGTAGAATAGCTGCTAGGAAACCACTGCTAAGGACAGGCAACAAGCAGAAGAGACTTGTTTGGGCTAAAGAACACAAGGAATGGACATTAGACCAGTGGAAATCTGTGCTTTGGTCTGATGAGTCCAAATTTGAGATCTTTGGTTCCAACCCCCGTGTCTTTGTGCGACGCAGAAAAGGTGAACGGATGGACTCTACATGCCTGGTTCCCACCGTGAAGCATGGAGGAGGAGGTGTGATGGTGTGGGGGTGCTTTGCTGGTGACACTGTTGGGGATTTATTCAAAATTGAAGGCATACTGAACCAGCATGGCTACCACAGCATCTTGCAGCGGCATGCTATTCCATCCGGTTTGCGTTTAGTTGGACCATCATTTATTTTTCAACAGGACAATGACCCCAAACACACCTCCAGGCTGTGTAAGGGCTATTTGACCAAGAAGGAGAGTGATGGGGTGCTGCGCCAGATGACCTGGCCTCCACAGTCACCGGACCTGAACCCAATCGAGATGGTTCGGGGTGAGCTGGACCGCAGAGTGAAGGCAAAAGGGCCAACAAGTGCTAAGCATCTCTGGGAACTCCTTCAAGACTGTTGGAAGACCATTTCAGGTGACTACCTCTTGAAGCTCATCAAGAGAATGCCAAGAGTGTGCGAAGCAGTAATCAAAGCAAAAGGTGGCTATTTTGAAGAACCTAGAATATAAGACATATTTTCAGTTGTTTCACACTTTTTTGTTAAGTACATAATTCCACATGTGTTAATTCATAGTTTTGATGCCTTCAGTGTGAATCTACAATTTTCATAGTCATGAAAATAAAGAAAACTCTTTGAATGAGAAGGTGTGTCCAAACTTTTGGTCTGTACTGTATATATATATATATATATGAAAATGTATATAACCTCAATATTGAAAGGCAACAAAAGTGGTTATTATAGAGGAAGAATTCTAGATATAAATCAGCATGATATTGATTAGCCGGCAATAACATCACTGAATGTCCATACCTCGGGTCCGCGGACCGCAGGTTGACATCGTATGCCGAAAAGGTGAGTTTATACGTCGTTGAGCTCAGGTGATTGATCATCGCCAGGCTGTACAGTCCAAACCGTGACACACAGTCTTATTCTTTACCGAACCTCCGGTCGAGAAACTTCTGGGCCTCATCAGGCGAGTCGAAGGTGAACACGTCGTCTCCGCACATCACTCGCAGCCGGGCCGGGTAGAGCAGGTGGAATCTGACGTTCTTCTGGTACAGGGCTTGCTTGACGCCGTTAAACGCGGCTCTCTTTTTGGCGAGTGTTGTGCTGACATCCTGATAGACCCTTATAGAGGCACCTTGGTATTTGAGCTCATGATTCTTGGCCCAGCGCAGTGCAGCTTCTTTCTGTTGGAATCTGGAGAAGCAGACCAGGAACATGCGGGGGGATGATCTCTGGCCGGCTCTGGAGGTCGGGGTACGGTGGGCTCTCTCCAGTTCAGGCGGTGTAGAAAAAACATCGGGGCCCATCGCTTCCATCAAAATATCTGACATGAACTTTACTGGATCTTTGCCATCTTCACTGCCTTCGGGAATGTTCAATATACGGAGGTTAGATCTCCGTGAACGGTTCTCGAGGTCGTCGCACCGGTCCAGCAGCGACTGGTTCTGGCTTTGAAGCGTTCTGATGTTGGACTCCGCTGCTGTTAGCCGCTCAAAGTTATCACCTGCTACAGACTCGATGGAGGTAAGACGGCTCTGGAATGAGGTCACTGTTGTCTGTAGTGAGTCCAGTGAAGCTTGTATTGGTCTAATGGCGTCTTGAATCAGGGTGGAAACATCATCCTTGAGTGAGGTTCTCTGTTTAGCGAATTCAGCAGATAGTTGGTCCATAGCCACCACCTCAGCTGCAGGTTTTTTCGGGTGTCACAGGAGCTCCTGCTGTTGTCGAAGGGTTGTTAGCTACAAAGGCTGCTAGCTTACCCGCAGCACGTGTCGCCAGAGTTTGTACATTAGCTGATTTCGCTGGTTTAGACATGCTAATTTCTGAGAAATTGGTTAAACAAACTTCAGCGGTTGAAATTATATCGAAATTCGTGTAGAGAATTCGTTCAAAAGGGAGGGTAATGAAAAGTGAACCGGGAGCCTTCGCGTGTGCGTCCTCTCCCTACATGTCACAACCGGAAGTCCCAGCATCTGAAACAGTTAAAGCAACTTTTTCCTGAGAATAATGTAATTCCTAAACAACATTACATGCTGCATCTCCCTGCTCAAATTCTTTCTCTGGGCCCTTTGATAAGGCATATGTGCATGAGATTTGAGTCAAAGCACTGTTATTTCAAACAGTGGTCATCTAAATTGAACTTCAAAAATGTCTGTAAGTCACTTGTGAACCATAATCAGCTTTTTGAATGTTGTCAAAATGAAATGGGCACTGAGCATCCCATTTTTGTACATGAGAAGGAATTGGGTCCTGTCTCAGAAGTGACAAATATGGAGTACATTACAGCAAAGATGAGAGATTTTTGGGGGATTGATGGCATGCAACATGCAGTCACAGTAAAGTGGCTTGTTCTCAATGGTAACAAGTACATCAGTGAAAGGTCTCTGATAATCACCAATGCAAATGAGACGGTACCTGTCTTTGGACTTATAAAAAACATTTTTGTGGTAGACAGTTCATTGTATTATTTGGAATATCAGCTTTATGAGACTCTGGGTTTGAATAGAGATCTTTTGGCATATGAAGTTGCTGTACCTAATCTTGCCCAGGCAACAGAGCTGATAGATGCTGAAAAGCTAGTTGATCATACATCATATTATCCAGTCAGTTTCAAAAACAGGGTGTATGTTTTGACAAAATATAACCTTGATGATGCCATTGCACTTAAAAATGGAAATTAATAACCACATTGGATCAGGAGTGTGGTGAGTTGATACTGCTGATATCTGTGGTTTGTTATTGCCTATTTTGTAGTGATTGTAGTAATGATTTGTTACTACCTATGATTACTCACTTTGTTACTGTTTTGTAAATAAATGTGTTGATGTGGACACAACACCAGTATTTGGAATAATTAAAATAATGTGAATTAACCCTAAATGTAATTATTAAGCAGTTACTGGGCAGTCTTGAAACAAGTTCTCACAGCTAAAAACAGTCTTAAAGGTAGGGTGGATGATGTTGGAAAAACGGTTCGAGCACACAGCATTTAGAAAAAAAACAATTCAAAAGTCCAAACCCCTTTCCTCAGCCTTCCCCCCCCGAAGCCACGCCTCCAGAGTACCGGAACGCGCGTCGCTTGTTCCCGAGGGTTCACGCGTCAATTTACTAACAATTTACTAACATTGCAATTCGTCCAATTCGTTTTATCCTCAAACTGAATGGATATTTGTTAAAATTAGGGATGTCCCGATCACATTTTATGCCCCAGAGTCAGAGACATTTGAGGAGCAGCAAACAGAGGCTAACACTAGCTAGCTAATCTTCTTCTCTGTATCACAGGGTGCAGGTAATCCGGTGCAGCGGTGATAGAGAAGTGTCGTTTCAACTTGACTCTGTCATGCAGTGGCCTGATTGCTTCTTAAACCATTTTAACTATTTACTGAAATTTGGAAACTGACATTTCAATTGATGGAAATCCGACGTAGCAGTGGAGAACTGTAATCCCTGGCAGTGTTTACAACACTACAATCCATTGAAAATTATGTGATCGGATCCGGGACATCCCTCGTTAAAATTACAACATAATGCCAGAAACCAATGACTACTCTCAAAAATCATAAAGACATAATGTTATCTTACCTATCAAGTAGAAATAGGGCCTATGAGCAGCCCGTGCTATGTGACATGTAGCCAACTAGCCAGTAGCCAAGCCTCTGAGGACGCGCAATTCGTTCGTGCCTGAAGAGGAGTACGCGCAGGGGAGGGAGGGGGGAGGGGGGCAATGGCAGTTGAGGTTGATAGACATATCACCATCCAATTGTCTTGAGCGTGACGTTCAAGACGATTGGATGGAGTTTTTTCAGTCCTGCCCATCCCACAGGGGACTATTTTTTTTGGTGTACGTGTCATATCATTTAATTCATTGATTTCAATCTGTGTGTGAAGGAGATTTTAGGCAATATGGTAAAAAGGGTTAAAAAATGCTCCAGGAAAACATCATCCACCCTACCTTTAAAAGACACAATGTGGCCTCAAACAATGTCTCTGACAGTAATTTAGCTTAATATGCATGTAAAATAACTAACTTTAAGATTTACTAAGTAAGAAAAAAAAGACACATATTCTTAAAACAATATTGATAATCTTACACAATCTGCTCTTGCATAGTATATTACTCTCATAACAAGATCAATAAGATTTAACAGCTAGATATAAGATTGCAAGTCTTGGTTAGATCAGGAGTTTTTGCAGTGTGGGTCAAGGGAGGGTGTGTCCTGTGCCACAAAAGTGCAAGCTATTGATAACTATGTTCCTCCTACAACCAAGAAGGAACTTATGTGTTTTTTGGGGCTCGTTGGGTATTATCGCTGTTTTTGTAGAAATGTTTCTACTGTTGTTGCGCCTCTTACTAACTTGTTGAAGGGTAAAGTTGAGTTTGAGTGGTCTCCTGTGTGTCAGTCTGCATTTGAGAATGTGGAGGCCCTTATTTGTTATGCTCCGGTTTTGGCTGCTCCTCAGTGGGATAGGCCCTTTAAAGTTGAGGTAGATGCCAGCTATGTGGGGGCGGGGGCGGTGTTACTGCAACCAGATGACTTGGGAGTGGATAAGCCTGTCTGTTTTTTTTCGAGGAAGTTCAACAAGCATCAGTTGAATTATTCTGTTATTGAGAAGGAAACACTGGCTTTGGTTTAGGCTTTGCAGCATTTCAGTGTCTATGTTAGCTCTGGACCTGTTGTTGTGTTCACAGACCATAATCCCTTGACGTTCCTTAACTCCCTACAGTGTCCAGACCAGCGGTTGATTCGATGGGCCCTGTTGTTGCAGTCATTTTGTCTTGAGATCCGCCATATCAAGGGGCGCAATAACGTGGTAGCTGATGCGTTGTCGAGGGCTCCCTGTGATTGATGTGTTTGTATTTATGTTGGTCTCTGTTCTGTTTCAGGTGCCGTCTGCTCCCTGGTTTTTTTCCCTTGGTCCCTTGTTCATCTCTGGCTGCCAGGGTTCCGTGTGGGACCCTGTCTCTATGGGGGGCTCTGATAGGCCTGCTGATTTAAACCCCAGCTGTTGGCTAGCTCGCTCTCTCTCATTCCTCCCGGGGACCTCCATCCTGCTGCACGTCGTCTCGTTTTTGTTTGCACCTGACAACATGCACCTCACATAACATAACACTCAAGCACCCTCACACACCTCTGACAACCACTTCCACACGCAAAGGCTTCCATAATGTCAGAAGGATTTGGAATATTCTTTATGACCAAAAGGGGACGCCAGATACTGCCCTGCTGTCACTGGATGCGGAAAAAGTCTTTGACAGAGTTGAATGGTCCTATTTGTTTGAGATTCTGGCACGCTTTGGCTTGGGAGAGAGTTTTTGCAATTGGATAAGACTACTCTATAAGGAACCATATGCATAAATTGTGATGAATAATAACATTTCAAAAACTATGAAAATAAATCGAGGGTGTAGACAGGTGGCTTTATATGCAGATGACATAATTGTTTTTCTCAAAAATACCAATGAATTGATCCCTGCCTTGCTAGACTTGATTAAGGAATTTGGTAATCAATCAATTAATCAATCAATCAATCAAAGCTTTATTGTCATTAAGCTGTACTCACAAAAGTAGTGCAGCAAAAATTAGACTGCGTTTCTCCGGGATCCCATAACATAACACAATAAATACACACAATATTTTACTATAATAATTTAAAACTAAAACTATGACTAATGCTCATGAAGTGCATGCTCCAGATCAGCAGTTCAGCAATCTAACAGCTTGTGGAAGGAAGCTGTTGATTAGTCTATTTGTTTGGCCTTTTAGACTCCGGAACCGTTTTCCTGATGGGAGCAGTTCAAAGAATGTGTGGAGAGGGTGGTAAGATGGTAAGATCTCTGGTTATAAGATTAACAAATCTAAAACATCAATTATGTATTAAACCTAGAAGAAAGGGAAAATCCACCGAAGTAGCTGCACAATTTAAAGTTAACCCTAACCCTTTCACTTATTTAAGTATTCAAATTGTACCATTGCTCAATAATATTATAGAAACTAACTATAGACCAGTTGTGCAAGAGGTTTCAAATTCGTTAGACAGATGGGCAGCTTTACCAATGTCATTAATGGGGAAAATAAATACTCTCAAGATAAATGTACTTCCTAAACTGTTGTATTTGTTTCAAAATTTACCACTGCCACCACCAAGCACTGTATTCTCTCACCTAAAGACACTTTTCATCAGGTTTTTATGGAATAATAGACGCCCCAGGTTGCGCCTGTCACTGTTGTACTTGCCCTATGATAGAGGGGGGCTTAAATGCCCAAACCCACTATGGTACTATTGGGCTGCACAGTTAAGAACGCTGACGTTCTATTACTCAGAGGAGAATGTGCCTCTGTGGAGAGAGATGGAAGGTTATACGCTAAAGCTGCATTTGCCCATTTACCTGTACTCTGCTAATATTAAGAAACTCAGAATGAACACCAAGTAGCCTATGGCTATAGCCATAGGGTTAGTGTGTGGCACCAAGTTAGGAAATACCTTAAAGATGCTGACTCTCTTTCATCATTTAGACCGACACGGGGAAATGATTTCTTCCCTCCAGGAGAAGGAGAGGGGGAATTTAAAATTTGGGCTGAACAGGGTTTACAAAAAATAGGAGATCTTTACAGTCCTGACGATAAACATCTGATGTCATGATGATGAAATTGCTGTCAAATACGACATAGCTTGCAACCAGTTCTTTAAATATTTACAACTGAGAGATTTCATTAGAACACAACAAAACCAGTCACTGTCTATTCCTATCCTGTCGATAGTTGAAGAAATGATGGTGAAGGATTGCCAGGGAAGGGGTTTAATCTCCAAAATATATAATGAACTGGTTGGGGAATCCTCAGAAACGTCAGTAAATAAGCTCAGGGCATGGAGAGAGGACTTACAGGAGAACATCACTACTGAGGAGTGGGAGAGGGCTTGTGCCAAAGCACAATCACAAACAGTGAACACACGCCTTAAACTTCTGCAGTACAACTGGTTAATGTGTACATAAATGACTCCAGGTAAACTCAATAAATTCAACAGTGCTACACCAGATGAATGCATTAAATGTGAAAAGGAAAAGGGCACAATCTTTCACTGTTTGTGGCAATGTTCTCAAATAAAGAAATTCTGGGAAGAAGTGAAGCAGTGCATTGCAGACATTATAGCCATAAAAATACCTTTAGAACCTAAACTTTTATTATTAGGTATCTACCCAGCTGACTGCAATATAAGAAGGAAACATCGACTATTTCTAGAAATTGGCCTGTTGTTGGCCAAAAGAATTATTGCAGTAACTTGGAAGGAGGTGGATAGGCCAAGGATAGGTAAATGGATTTTAGAATTAACAACTACTCTGCCCTTGGAAAAGATCACATATGCAATAGGGGTGCAACAACTAGTTGACTAGTCGACAAGTAGTGGACGGCAAAATTAGTCAATGACTAATTTAGTAGTCGACTAGTCATTAGTGATGTCATCGTGTGTGTATCACACGGCATGCAATGCCACGCTAAACAATGTTTCACCATAGCCAATTGAACTAGCTCAGAGTGAGACATCTCACTTTTCCCAATGCAAAATAAAAGGTCCAAAGTTTGGGAACATTTCATCCCGGACACAACAAAGAAAACGGTCACATGCAAAATTTGTAAGATGAAACTCGCGCACCATGGGGCCACCACAGCAATACATGAGCATTTGAAGAGGAAACACATTTTAGAAGACTTAAACGCACCTCGGTAAGATAGTTAGCTCCCATGCTAGTAGCTAGCCGTTTATTGTATGTGCAGACGGAGTTGTCCTGGCGTTAAGCCAAGGCAACAATAGTCAATAATAAAATGCAGCGTAAAGAAGAGTACAGGAGTCAATGCTAAACGTGATGGTCAAAGACGTGAGGCCACTTTCCATGGTTGACCATCCAGAACCCATTTAACCCACTTGATGGAAAAGAAATATGAGACAACCTTTACAAATGTAAGTGATTCCTCTCTCTCTGTCTCTCTCTCTCTCTCTCTCTCTCACACACACATACACGCACACGCGCACACACACACACACACACACACACACACACAGATATTTGTTGCAATAGAATGTAAAGATTGACATAAGATAGATTCAATATTGATTAAATTATAAAACAGCCACAACAATGTAAATAAACCAGACCTGCAAACTCCTGAGAGTGAAAAAGGTGACAAGGTCCGAAACCAAACCAAGGTAGGGGTGTCTGGGAGAAAAATTTAGTGATTTTTATATGCACATTACGCTTTTTGGAGCATTTTGACACTAGAATTTCTGTGTGCAAGTAGATACATGGCTCTTGCTAGGCACATAGTATATCCATCCATCCCAATTACAATCCCAGACATATCCCAGATTCCCAGTTAAAGAGAGAGCAAAAAAAATCACAGGATAAGTTAGCCCATCTCTGTCTTGTTAAGGCAGCTCAGTCCAACCGGTAGTGCTGAGCGATTAGGGTTTTTTGAGTTCGGTTCGGTTTTGATTCGGTTTTTGAAAATAATCACGGTTTTCAGTTTCGATTTCGGTTATTTCATTCATTTTTTACAGTGTCAGGAAATAATGACAACAATAGACATTCTTACTTTCAGATGTTCTAATATAAAGTGCATTATAAACAAGATATATTATTATTATTATTATTATTAGTTATTATTATTATTATTACTGTTATTATTATCATTATTAAATCACTTGCATAACATCACAGTGTTTTCCACAGGATTTTGTGAGACTATGGTGGGACCTCGGACCCTCTAGGGGGGTCCGGGTGCATGCTCCACTGGAATAAAATGTTTCTATATTTTAAAGTTAATTGCATCAATCTGGTGCACTTTGAGAGCAAAATTAAGAGGCTAGATCTATGAATAACTTTTTGCTCTTGTAAACAACTATTTTCTGACATTGTTTTGTGTTCACTGTAGTAGTAGTAGTAGGACTACTAGTCACAGGAGGCTTAGCTCCCACAATGCAGTGCGTGTAATATGCTCTACCTGGATCACAGCTAAACAGAGATACGGCTCGAAGCAACACATCAGTGTCCCTTGTTATTATTATACATGGTGTCAGAAGTGGTGACATCGGCGTCCCCTGTTATTATACATTCACTACTTAATTCTGCTGAAAACAGGATGAGCTGAAATGATTAACCGATTAGTCAACTGACAGAAAATCAATCAGCAACTATTTTGATAACCAAATAAGGAAAAATGCCAAAATGTATTTGTTGTAGCTTCTCAAATCGGATGTTTTTAAGCTTTTTTGTGTCATACGTGATAGTAAACTGAATATATTTGGATTTTGGACTGTTGATCAGACAAAATATGACATTTGAAGATATCACCATGTGCTCTAAGAAATAATAACCAACTATAATAACTATTTTCTGACATTGTGTTGTGTTTATTACTTGTTTCTGCTTGTTTCACATCAGGTTTAATGTTTTGTGCCACTGTGCTCAGAGATATCAGCTGGGCTAAGATTTAAAAAAGGACTGTTTCATTTAATTTTACATTCCCTGAGACTTTCAGCACCGCAGTCTGGTTCAAAATGAGTCCAGCCGACTTCACTGCACTCAGCACCGGATCACAGAAACAGAAATGAGTCGTTTGTTTCCGCTGGTTTTGCTCTAGACATTAAGGCTTTAAGTCCTGCTGTTGTCCTGCGTTGCAAACCGATGCTTGAAAACAGACAATATTGAACGGTGTTGTAGTTTTCCACAGATTGAATGAAATACAGCAGCACTCAGGACTTGTTGCTCTATCTTTCAGTGATTTCTCTCCTTATCGGTGAAATATGACAAACTGAAGTCGCAGCTCCGGTTAACGTGGACGCCTATAGGGAGTAACGTTACAGGGAGTAACGTTAGCGGCTAGTGGCTAAAGCTAAGCTAACATTTACCGTATTTAACGAGCATGCAGCTGCAGCGGCTCTGGTGTTGACAGTGGAGTGAAAACACACCTGAATCATTTCACACTAACTCACCTGCAGACGAACGTGACAAATCCGCCGCATCACGCCTGCACCTGAAACGTTACAGTACCCGCTGACCAGAGATACTTTGCTGAATCAACGGTGCAAAACACAACTTTATGTTATTGTGAGCAGCATAAAAATATTTTCGGTTCGTTATGAGACTATGGTGGGGCGAATTAGAAAAAAACGTAAACCTTGTAAAACAGTAACTGAGCCGAGCAAACCAATAAATAACGTTAGCTCAGTTGTTTCTGTTCCAAAAAGCTTAACTCGATTTTAGCAATGGTTTCCAAACTTCTTCTTCTTCTTCTTCTTCTTCCTCTGTTGTAGGCTAATGTCTGTTGGCTGGTTTCCAAATTTTTCATGGTTGAAGGTCGAAGTCGTCAGAGCTGGGATTTCCAAAAAAGTACAAAATACGTATTGTCCAATAAGGTTTATTCCAGCCTGAACAACATCAAACGCAGTCACTCACGATTGTAGCCAAAAGGTGACTAGTTTGCAGGTAGACGTGATAAAAGTATTGTGTGTTTATTAAACACACAATACTAGAAATGTATTTTTTTATCACGGCAAATCATGAATAACTAATATCAAGAATTCTGATAAATAAGTAATTTAATTCTGATTAAATCATAAAATGACCACAATAATGTAAATAAACACTAAAACATGTTAAAACAGGCTTGTTAAATGTTTACCATATACACTGTGTGGGTTTTTATGCTACTAATTGGTAACTAAAATTACCTCTGATGTCTTCAAAGTAAAGGAAATCATAAAAGAGATCAACAGCCACCTCACACTGACAGCTGATATGTGGACCAGCCATGCCACAGACGCATTTCTAGGAGTGTCTTGCCATTTCATCACCGAAGATTGGCAAATGAAGACTTTAAACCTGGCCACCATGCCTCTGGAGGAGAGACATACTGCTTCAAACATCAAGGCATGGATAGAGGAGGTTATACAAAAATTTGACATCATGCCTTCCAAAATAAAAGCAGTAGTGCATGTCAGTGGGTCCAATATTGTGGCAGCAATGCAAATGCTGGAAGAAGAACATGGTTGGGTCTCTGTCCGCTGTGCTGGGCACACTCTTCAGCTCATAGTTAACAATGCTCTTAAAGAGCCCAGCATCAGTAGAGCTGTAGGTGCTGCAAGAAGCTTAGACGAACACTTCAAGAGGAGTGAACTGACCAATACAAAACTGAAGTTAAAATAGCAGCAGATGAACAAGCTGCTCAGCACAAGCTGATCCAGGATGTCAGTACAAGATGGAACAGTACATACTACATGGTAGAAAGACTCCTGGAACAGCGCCGACCAGTCACTGCAACCCTGTCTGATCCAGAGGTAACTCCCAGGGGCAAACACTACTTTGATTTGAAGCCAGATCAGTGGGTGCTGCTTGAAGAGCTGGTGCAAGGGTTGCAGCCTTTTGAATGTGCTACAGTTTTCCTCAGTGGACAAGAGTATGCAACTGCTTCATGTCTTCCTCAGCTGGTCAAAGGGCTGTAAAGGTCTATACAGCCTAACCCTAACCCTAACCCTAACTCATTTTGAGACAATCTCAGGAAAAACCTTTCTGGCCAGTGCAAAAAAAGGGATAACAGAGAGATGGGGGAGTCTGACGCCCCACTTGTTCTTGCAGCTGCCATGGACCCAAGGTTCAGAAAGCCTAAATGTATATCAGCTAAAGATGGCACAATGGTAAAAGGTATGACTGAAGCCCTTGCTATCAAAGAAGCCAAGGGGATTGAGATACATGACTGTGACTCCACATAACAGCAGAGGAAGGTCAATGTTCCAGCGGAAAAATCAGCACTTGATAGCCTTCTTCTCTCTGACTCAGACAGTTTGAGTGAGGAGGACATAAACACCCAGGAGGACCAAAAAATCCAAATGATCACAAATGAAGTTCAGGTATACTTTGCAGAGCCAACAACACCCAAAACAGGAGACCCTCTCAGATGGTGGAAAGAAAATGAGGGTCGTTTTCCCGCTCTGTCTAAGCTAGCAGCTAGGTCTCTTTTGTGCATTCCTGCAACATCCACCCCAGCAGAGCGAATCTTCTCTGCAGCTGGGAATATCTGCTCTCAGAAGAGAGCAAGCCTCACTCGAGACCACTTGGAGATGCTGACTTTCCTCAGTATGAATAAACTGTGATTGGCCTGTCGCTTCATTAAGTTGCCTCTTGCAACTCTTGCAAGTCTTTAGACCAGACAATGTTTGTTTAACAAACTTTATGTTATGCATGCTGATTGTTATTCACACAATGCACTTTTTTTTAGAGGAAAGAAAGTTTATTTTATTGCTGCTGCCACTTAAATAAATATAATAAATATGAGCCATTGTTTTTTGTGCAATTCATAATCTGACTAGTCGACTAGTCGTTACAGTAGTCGATGACTAGTCAACTACCAAAATAGTCGTTAGTTGCAGCCCTAATATACAATCAGGGGTAAGCAGTCAACCTTCTACAACATCTGGGGCCCGTTCAGGGATTTTCTAGCAAATAAAGACTTATCCCACATAATGGAAGCACCTGGGGATGATCTATAAGTAGCCCTCTGCAGTTCACCTGGACAAGATGTATGTTGTTTGGTGTAAAATGATCTAATACCAATTCAACCGAATATTTTCCTCAACCAGCATATGTGTAATGTATTAATGTGAGTGTGTGTAAGTACAGTCTTTTTCTCTTTTTCATTATTGTGTATGTATTTAAGTTTGTTTTTTTTCTCTTTCTTTCTACAACTTACTTTATTCATCTGGGTTATTATTATTTTTTTCCCCTGTACTTTAGTTAATCTTAATTTCTTATCTGTAGGTGGGTAGGGGGATCATGTATTACTTGGTTGGGTGCGGGACTATTTTGTTCTGGTGGTTATGTGTGTTAAACTGTTCTGAAAATAAATAAAGATATTGTTGGAAAAAATAAAAGCGTCCTTGTATCAAAGAATTGATAACTGCCATGTTTTGTTATGCATACTTGAAATTTCCAACTGTAATGAAAAAACTATTTTTTTGTATCAAGAAATGCATTATTTGCATGTTAATTAACTAAATGTAAAGTATTTATGTTTTGTAGTCAACCAGGAAAAAGCTGTAAATTACAATTACAGAAAGCAAACTATAATAAAAAACAGTAAGATAATGACAACCCTGCTGCCAGTTGTGTTAATTTACGGTGTAAATATTTTATAGTTTACTGTTTTCATATTAACTAGTTTTCTTCTGTGATCACAAAATTAATATTATTTGACGTTGTTAACATCATGAAGTTTAAATCTTTTAAAGCAACTGCTTTAGTGTATGGAAAGTAAACATGTAGCATTTCTTCAGAAAGAGGCTAGCATGAACATGATGTCATGACTTCGGCTTTCTTTTGATGAATTGAAAGAAATACACACATTATTTTATTTTTTAATCTTTTATGTTTTGTATTTTCCTACACAATAAAAGACATCACTGAGATATAATGTCAAGATTAATTGTTCATGTGAGTCGGTTCATATTTGAGATTAAATTTGTTGTTGTCCCATTCAGCAGGATAAGCCCATTTTTCTGGAAAGTCGGTGTGGCTACTGTCATGTGAACACCTGGTATTAACGTCTGATCTGTATCTGGATACGTTATCTTACAATCTTACACTTACAGTCTGGTTTCTCCTCACAGTGTGATCAGATCTCAGTGGCAAGGTGAAGGTCACGTGATAGCCAGAGACAGCCGTAGATGTCTGTAGGCTGCATATATTACTTAAACTGTAAGAGGGTAATCAGAGCCGGTGGAGCAGCTTGCTAACACTAGTTTGATCAAATGTCATTGGCCGCGTTTCCCAGATTCGTTAAGAAGCTCTTAAGTGCTAAGATCTTCTTAGGAGCGCTCTTAAGAACGCTGTGAAAGAAGGATGCGTTTCCCAGAGTCGCTCTTAGCTTAAGTAGATCTTTCACTAAGAAGGAAATGTAAGATCGAGCTGACCCACTCTTAACAGCCTTCTTAGCGACCAAATGCTCAGTGATCAAGCCGCGTCAGGGAAATTTGTATCATCCACTTTGCGAAATAATAAAACAATGCTCGATGTTGAAATGCGCTCATAGCTGCGGACCACTGGCGCAAGAAAAAAAAAATAGAAAATGGTAGATGAAAAAAAACCTTTTTATTGAATTACACGTTTAAGTTTTCCGCAACATCTGCATATATGAGTTTATAGTACTACACATAAAAAACAACAACCCTGTGGCATTTCACAGATATCAAGGGAACAGATGTATTAAACTCAGCTGAACCTCATCCAGAGAGGCTTCACCTGCTACTCTACAGTATATAAATGCGTTGCCAAAGTCCGCGCGTGTGATAAACCACGGCTGCAATACAGCACATTCTCGCTGCGAACAAACAGCGTCGCCGTGCGCGAAGCTAAACGGTTTACATAAATGCATACGTGCGTCAGCACTTCTCCCCACTGGACGTGCTGTCAGACCGGGCTGTCCAGGCAAAGTACCGGCTGCCCCGTGCGGAGATCCAACGGCTGATCACTCTGTGCTGCACCTCCGGGCTGAAAATTGCAGCGGGTTGCTCTCTGGATGTGTGGAGACACCAGAGTGATCAGCCGTTGGATCTCTTTGCCTGGACAGCCCGGTCTGACAGCACACACACACACACACACACATAAAGAGGTGGGTGATCGATCTGCCTGGCATCGATTGATTCAGCACAGCAGCACCGCGGTGGACAGCTCCCACTAAGAGCTTCTTAAGAAGCTTTGGCTTGATCTTAAGGTTCTCCTAAGAAGGCAGTTAAGAACGCATATGGGAAACACCCGTATCTTAGCGCTCCTTCTTAGCCGAACCCTTCTTAAGAGCCTTCTTAAGTCCTTAAGAACGATCGAATCTGGGAAACGCGGCCCTTGTCTGTATCTCATTCATTTATTATCTCATAAGTCATCTGCTGACATGTGCTGACTGAGTTATTTTGTCAAAGGTTTGTCAGCAAGACGTCGTCTATGAGCTGTCACTAAAATGAACGAGTTTAGATCATTGCAGATCTAACAGCAGATAACAGCAGAGGAGAGCCAAGCCAACATTTTTTTCTGTTATTACATATATTTAATATTTATTCTACTTATCATCAGTTGTGAAGGAAAAAAACGTATCGAGATCCTTTACTTCAGTAACAGTACTACATCATTTTACTGCTGTAGACTTATAAGGCTGAGCTCATTTTAAGTCCTTTATATATACTGTTAGCAAGTTTAATCTACAGCAATGCATCATATTCCATAAGATCATCACATGCTCTGTATGTATCAGAAGCATCTGCACATACAGGGTTTTCACTGGGCATGAAGGGGAATAAAAACTGAAATCTGAAAAGTAACTAGTAATGAAAGCTGCTAGACAAATGTAGTTGGGTAAAAACTAGAATATTCGCCTCAAAATTATTGTTGCATAAAATGGAAATGCTCAGGTAAAATACAGGTACCTTAAACTTCTACCTAAATGCAGTACTTGAGGTAATGTACTAAATTACATTCCAACTCTGTTTATCATTATCAAGTAAAATTCTAATAGTATTTATTTATGTGTTAACTCATTAGTGTTTAGTGTGTTTGTTCTGAATATTTCCCCTAGATTTATTTAATTAATATAATGTAATGTAGTGCACCACCGTGCCATGCAGCCTGTTGCGGTCGCTCCTGTTTGTTTTTATAATTAACTACTTTTTAGCTTCTTATTTAATAAATTGTTTTAACTTTTTTGTATTAGCGCTTACTTAAGCTGTGCCCTCTCCAAACATGCTGGTGGAGAGAGTTTTGGCCTTTCTTTTTGCTGTGAAAGTACTTCTTTCACTCAGCCGAGCCATTGTTGCACAGCAACTACACGGCCGCATTGTTTATTCGAGGGATCAGCTGTTCGCTATGAAGCTGGCCGGCATGGTGTCCAGATCAACAGACATCCCTGAAGAGATATGGAGAAGGGCACACACGGGCTTGCAGGGGAGGAACCAACCTGACTTCGGCATGTGACGTTATCCACTCCACTATAGCCTGGGTTATAGTCTCAACACCCGAGTGCATTCATTGCTATCTTGGGTGACTTCAACCGCGTCACCATGGATACAGCGCTGCCCAACTTCACACAGTATGTGAACTGTCCTACAAGAGAGGAGAGGACCCTGGACTTGCTGTATGCTAATATGAAGGATGCATACAGCTCCTCTCCCCTACCCCACTGGGTAGATCAGACCAAAACCTGGTGCACCTCAACCCCTGTTATGTGCCTCTGGTGAAGAGCCAGCCTGCAACCACAAAGACGGTGAGGAGATGGTCGGAGGAAACTTATGAGACACTTCAGGGATGTTTTGAGGTCACAGACTGGCAGTCACTTTGTGAGCCGCATGGAGAGGACATTGATGGGCTCACAGAGTGCATCACGGACTATATGACCTTTCGTGTAGACTCCACTGTCCCAGCTGAGACTGTGCATTGTTACCCAAATAACAAGCCGTGGGTAACAAAGGACATCAAAAAAATCCTCAATGAAAAGAAGAGGGCTTTCAGAGCTGGCAACAGGGAGGAGGTGAGAACAATACAGGGACATCTTGAAGTGAAGATCAGGGAGGCTAAAGAAAACTACAGGAGGAAGCTGGAGTGGAAACTTCAGCAGAACAACACGAGAGAGGTCTGGAGAGGAATGAGGACCATCACTGGATTCATGTCAGCTGGCATTGGAGGACTTGAAAGCAGTGTGGACCGAGCAAACAAACTCCCATCTGTTTTTTAACAGATTTGATACTGAGGCCCCTGCACCCCCTGATAACACCACCATCAATCCCACTGTTGTCTACCAACTACCATCTTCTCCACCCCCTCCTCCTCCTTACTGCCTTTCATCCTCCTGTGAGATCCCTCCTCACACCTCCTCCCCTGGTCTCCAAACTCACTACACACTACAAACAATTGACTCTACACCTCCCCCTCCCCTACCTGTTACCTCTACAGTGAACATCACAGCTGACCATGTTAGGAGACAGCTGGCAAGACTCCACTTGGGCAAAGCTGCGGGTCCTGATGGTGTCAGCTCCAAGGTGCTCAAAGCCTGTGCCCCCCAGCTATGTGGAGTACTTCACCATGTCTTCAGCATGAGCCTGAGTCTACAGAGGGTCCCTGTAATGTGGAAGACGTCCTGCCTTGTCCCTGTGCCGAAGACGACGCGTCCCGGTGGCTTCAAGGACTACAGACCTGTGGCACTGACCTCCCACATCATGAAGACCCTGCAGAGACTCGTCTTGGAGCAGCCCTTGGGCAAACCACTCTTGGACCCCCTACAGTTCGCCTATCAGCCCCAACTTGGAGTTGAGTATGCCATCATCTAGGGTTAAACTGGGTTAAGAACACTAATGCCCTCTACAGGAAGGGACAGAGTCGTCTCTATTTTCTGAGATTGCTGAGGTCATTCAACATCTGCCGGACTATGCTCAGGATGTTTTATGCCAGTGCTATACTCTATGCTGTTGTGTGCTGGGGCAGCAGGCTGAGGGTAGCGGATGCAAAAAGACTGAACAGACTGGTCCACAAGGCCAGTGACGTTGTGGGAGTGGAGCTGGACTTTCTGACAGTGGTGTCAGAGAATGGCTGTCCAAGTTACATCTTCATCATCTTGGACAATGGCTCCCATCCACTCCATGACGTGGTGGTCAGCCACAGGAGTACATTTCTCACTAGACTAACCCCACCAAGATGCACCACAGAGCGCCACAGGAAATCATTCCTGCCTGTGGCCATCTAACTGTTCAGTTCCTCGCTGTCACCTGTGAACTTCTGGAGATGAGTGTCGGACACAAAGTTTTCAACTTGCATTATTAATTGCTCTGTATATATGCATATTTATTCTAGTGGAGTGCACATTTCTTGTATTTTTGTTTTGTTTTTGTTGTTCTTGATATTATTATTATTATTATTATTATTATTATTATTATTATTTCTGCATATTCTGAACTTTGAATGGGAGCAGCTGTAACTAAAACAATTTCCCTTCGGGGATAATAAAAGTATTTCTGATTCTTATTTTGCTGTAACCCCAAAGTTCAAAATAAATAACAAGCAGTATGAAAGGAGACTGTCATTTTATTATCATTGTTATTATTATTATTATTATTAATAGACATTCATTACACGGTTGTTGTGAATTTGTAATCACACTGACTGCTTTGACCCTATATGATTGCATGTCACGAATAAACTGGATTAATTGATTTTTAAGCACTGCCAGCAGCTACTGGTAGTGATATTACATGATACCAGCTAGAACGCATCGTCTCAAAATGTCAACAGCATTCTGCTTTCTTGTGAGCCTACAAGATCATTCTTCCAAGAACGGCTAGGAAGAACACAAGTGGCTTCTTTGCATTCTTGGTTTTGAGAAAGGCCCACAGTGGTAACAGGTAACATGTCAGCCTTCTGTTGGGATGGTTGGAACTGAAGTGAGATAAACTATTTTTAGTGCCCATCAAATGACAGTTCTGACACGTCTAGCATCAGTTTCAGAACTGCTGTGGTATCTTACAAAAGCAGGTCTGTAGTTACCTCTTTGATGGCTGACATCCTGATCTTCTCATAGTAATGCAGAGGGGCATGGGGGGTGCTCATGTTGTAGCCAAATCCAGCCACAGCTACTTCATCACAGTTATGAAGGGCCATCGTTATGGCAACTGCCCCCAGGGTTGGGATATTCTGAAAACAGATAAAGAGTTTGCATGAAACAGGTATGTAAACCTGTACTCTAGAACACATGAATGTCCATCAGAAGAGCCTTTTTTCACTGTATAGTTAATGTGTGGATATCTTACAGATGTAAAGCATGGTTCTATTTAAAATGTCACACTGTTTGTTTTCAGGCTCTGTGTAGCTGCTGCTGTGTGTTCACAGTCGGCTCCTGACCATTAAACAGCTCACTGTTCCGGCTACCTTTTAACAAGATGGCTGCCGTGAAGTAAGTGTGTGTTACAAGCTGCAGTCTGATGGTTCAACTATTTGTCTACTAAGGTCGCTGGGACGGATATTTCCACTCTAAACTTTGATGGTGTTAATCAGCTACTTGTGCTTATCCCAAGGATACAAAAATAACGAGCCTTTAGCACATGGATTAAAGCAAAAAAAAATCTTTTGACTGAAATGTTTTTTCGAGCTGTAGCCAAGTCATTTGTAATTTATGAAACATGTTACAGGGCATTTTACTTGACACGTGCTAAAAAAATAAGATAAGATTTACAGCCTCACCCCACACCATGTTCTCTAATGCAGACATCAAGTTTAAATATTTGACCAACAGTGTTTTACAGGAGGATGATCTGAACAGCTGTTCTATTCACACTTAAAATGTTTTTTGTCTTTTCAATGTCATTTTCAATCTATGAAATCAATCTGTGCCTTTTTTTTGCCAAGCTTCTCTCAAGTTTTACTCTTTCAAATAATCAACCATCTACAGAACTTTTCAGTACGCTATTTTTAAACTTCTTCTTCTCATCATCATTATCATTAATTATTATTATTAATAATATTGTTTAAAGTGAGCCTCTTATCGTTTAACAGAAAAATACATCACACAAGCAGCAACTTTTGCAACCTTGTCAGTCTGATGGCGAATTATCACTTTCTGTCATCACTAACATACTGTTAATAATCAAAGAAGCTCTGAGGCTTTGTTCTGTATGTTATAATACAAGATTTAAGCATTGAGCTACAATCAGGCAACATTCATGATTTTGTGCAGTCAAACTAACCAAAAACTTCCTTTTGATCATCATTATAAAGTTTCAGGGCGCTCCTGTAACCATGGTAACTAACGGTGCCAGAGGGGAGGGAGAGACGCTGAATGAAGCCATTTAAACAGATACACTGCAGTCCAGACTATAGTTGTTATTTCACACATGAAGCACACAACAGGAGACTCTCTGTGTCAGACGACTTCTCACGTGCTGACTAAACTCAATTGACAAGGTAGCAGCGCGACGAGTCCTTGCTAGCTAAGCAGCTAAACTTTAGCGCCGCTCCTTGTTGAGATCCCGCCCTGTATGGGTCACTACACTGTCATTGGTCAGGCGCGCACACGCTGTTAACGATACAATTGGCTGTAGAGTGCGACAATCTGTCAATAAACATCAGCCAACAGTTCTCCCCCGATCTACATTGATCTCACAAGTCGCCTCTGTGAAGTTTGAATGATGGAAATCCGTCGTAGCGACGGAGAACTTTAATCCATGCTTTAGCACCAAACCATCGAGTTACTGGACTTCAGCTTTCTCTTCACTTTGGGTGGAAAAGCTGCCAGCTTCACAATGGGCGACGAGCCAATTGCTCTCCAAAGCGTCATGGACAAGATGCAACAAATGATGCTCAACATGATTACACATATAGACACCAAAATTGATCCACTTCGAGCAAGTCTGACAAAGATTGAAAGCTCACTCCATATGCTTGGAGAGCAAGTCAACGAGCTTGAGCAGAGAGTCAGTTCCAATGAAGACAACATAACGGACCTGGTCAGACGTGTGAAAACGCTTGAAAAGGAAAACACCGACCTGAAAGCATGGGCTGAAGATGCCGAGAACCAGAGCAGGCGCTCGAACCTACGCTTCATCGGCATTCCCGAAAGGGCCGAGGGGAATGATATCCTGGGTTTCATGAGACATCTCATGGCGCAGCTCCTTGGCGAAGCATATTTCTCCACTCCTCCTGTGATCGAGCGCTGCCATCGCACGGCTGTCAGGGACAACTTCAGCGCCAAGGGACCAAGACCAATCTTGGTAAAGTTCCACTACTTCCAGGACAAACTGAAGATATTGAAACTCTCCAGGGAAAAGAAGGAGCCTCTCCAATACAAGGGAACTCAAGTCTACATCTACCCGGACTTCTCCGCCGGCTTAGCCCAGAGACGTCGGGGGTTCGACACGGTAAAAAAGAAGCTACGTGATCGGGATATCAAATATGCTCTGATCTTTCCCTGCACTCTGAAAGTCGTCCATGCTGGTAAGACACTTTTCCTTCGTACTCCTGAGGAAGCAGAGACATTCCTTGATCAACTTTCATCCACTGACTCCTCCATTGACTCTGATATGACAGCCTAGTGCTACTGGTCAGTAGTCACACCTAACGTTAACGTTAACGTTAACGTTCTTCTTGTTTTTCTTCTCTTTTCTGCTTTGGACTGAATGTCGTTGGCCTCTATTGTAGCCACTGTATCGTTGGGCTGACACTGAATTATTAGTGGCTGTTTTGTTTTGCTTTCTCCTTACAAACTTGTAGTTGGGAGTAGATGCTGTTATGGTAGTGCTGCTCAACAACTGTTTGCCGTAAAACGTGCCGCAAATGCAGTAAAACGGCGTTAACTGTGCTGTGCCGTAAAGTGGCAAATGTGTCGCAAAATGCAGTAGAACGACTTATGACGGACACCTCCGTTAAGACTGGGAAAGGGTAGATCCCATACATCGATGGTTGACCCCCTATAAATTAATGAACTAAGTTAGTAAATACCTAGACCTTTTCATTTTGATATGCTCACTCAATGAACTATGCAGACTGAGCTGTATACTCATCTTTTTTATACTTAATTTCTTTTCTTTTCCCATCAATGATGCAGCCTGATTCTATGTAGCTTGCTTTCTGATTCTCCCATCCCCCACCCTTGCCTGCTATTTACCACAACTTATGATGATGCTTTGTGTGCATTTCTGTTAATATACTGTGTGACTATTTTGTTATCCTTGGTCAATGAATTCTGCTAAAGGTATGAATGTCATTCACTTGAACATTAGGAGTTTGCGGCCTAAAATTGATTTACTGAAAGCCTGGCTCACCTATAATAAACCTCATGTAATTACGCTTTCTGAAACTTGGTTGAACAACAATATTTATGATAATAGTTAAACTTGATATAGTAATAGTTAAACTTGATAACTATTTTCTATTTAGAAAAGATAGAGGCTCAAGAGGAGGGGGTCTTCTGATTTGACTGCAGAACTAGTCTCACCAACTGTTAATCCCCTGCACTTTGAATGCCTCTTTGTTAAAATAACATAACATGAGAACAAACGGCTGATCATAGGTAACATCTATAAACCTCCTAATGCTCCTGCTGAAACTACCAAAGGTATTCTGACCACAATCAATTCTTTAGATTGCATTAGTGAAAAAATTATACTGGGTGACTTTAACTCCAATTGGCTAGATCGTTCCTCTTACAATGATCGCAATCTTTTTAATGGTATAAACTTAACCCAGTTGATTACTGAACAAACAAGAGTAGGTCCCAGTTCTTCCTCCTTGCTTGACTGGATCTTAGTTTCCCATCCTGACAGAATTTCACTCTGGGGTATTACCTGACTCTTTCAGTGACCATTCAATTGTCTTCTGCGTCTGGAAAATCAAAATACCCAATCTTCGTCCCAAATTCATTAAAGTCAGAAAATGTAATAATATTAACCCTGAACTCTTTATCCAAGATATTTTGAGCATAAACTGGGAGAGATTTCAATTAATACCATTTGTTGAAGAGGCTTGGAACTTTCTATATACTGAATTTGTTGAGGTTATCAATAAACATGCACCCTGGACAACAATTAAAGTCAAGGGTCGACATCTGCCATGGATAAAAGGAGATCTCATACAGTTGTTTAAACAAAGAGACAACGCATGGAAAAAACACCGTACAACAAAGGATCCTGCTGACTGGAGCACTTATAAGGAGCTGAGGAATAAATGTAAAACCTATACTAGAAATGCTAAAGCAAATTATTACAAAGATTGTTTATCCACTGACTTTAAGAACCCAAAACAATTTTTGAGGAGAATAAATAGTATAACTAATAAATCCACAGGAAATCCCACTACACATTTTAGAATAAACAATGAAAGTGTCAGTGAACCACTATCAATTGCAGAGGCATTTAGCCAGCATATTTCTACTATTGGTAGCTCTGTCCCTCAGTCCTACTCGGAATCTTCTCCAACCCCGAGCAGGGGTCCGTTTCACAAAGCAGGTTTAGTGAAAACTCTGAGTCCGTTAACCCTGAAATGAGGGAAACTCTGAGTTTTCCGTTTCACAAAGGGAGGTAACTCAAACCAGAGAAAGAGGGGTAACTCTAGCCTGTTTCACGGAGAGAGGTAACTTAAGCTCTCGGTCAGATACCATGGTAACATGCTCTATGACTCTAACCTGGTCGGGACCAGGTTTTTCTCAACAAACCTCGAGTTTCTCTCTGTCTCCGCCCTCTTTCAGCCACGCACGGTATTTGATTTCCTCATTCATTCAGTCAGCAGGCGAGTTTTGGCGTAATATAGTTCTGCCGTCTGTTTTTTGAGAAAATCATTGCAGGAATCAGTCAGTAGGCCTACATTAGAAGTTATATTAGGTGGCGACTATTTTCACTACCATGGCATGTCCTTTTGATAATGATCCCGTGGATGAAGGTGCAGCATTACTGTGCAGAGAATTAAATATTCGTCGGCAGATGATTATCAGACCGCGCATAGATGTTCTTGCATTCCCAGACAATTATCTTTTTGAGCGGTACCGTTTCACGTCACAGTCCATCATTTACATACACAACCTAATCCGCCCTTACATTTCCAACATTACCAACAGAAGTCATGCTCTCACATCCCAGCAGATATTGTGTGTTGCGCTGCGTTTTTTTTTTTTATACAACGTCGGAGATGCAGAGCACTTGAGCAAGGCAACTGTATGCAGAGCGGTCAGAAAAGTGTGCCTCGCCCTGAAACGCCCAGTGGGGTGAAAAACGTAGCCCTCCTCTTCCCCGTTGCCATGGTGACTCGTCGAATCGAGGCTCCATTGATGCTGTCTTTTTATACTTGTGGCGCAAACTTACTCAAATCAGCTGTTCTGGAACCGAAAACTCAGAGTTTCCTATCTCAGAGTAGATCAACTCAGAGTTCAAGGTTAGACTCAGAGTTTGTTGAACCTGCTTTGTGAAACGGACCCCTGGTGTGGTAGTTCCTTCTCTTTTGGAACAATCACACCAACTGATGTTCAACGTGTTATTGATAATCTTAACTCTGGATGCAGTGCTGGTCCAGATGGTCTGGAGATTAGGTTTTTCAATTGGCCTCTTACGTTTTGTCATTTCCTCTGTCTGTTCTATTTAATTTATCTTTAGCAACTTGCAAAGTTCCCTCATCCTGGAAATGTGCCAGGGTAACCCCTATCCATAAAGGGGGTGACACTAGAGATGTCAATAATTACAGGCCAATCTCAATTATTAATTCCATTACAAAAATATTTGAAAAGTTGATTTTTAATGAATTATCCTCATATCTTAATGACCATAACCTACTATCTCCTCATCAATCTGGTTTTCGACCACATTTTTCGACCACCACTGCTCTCCTAAAAGTTACCAGTGATATTTTATCAGCATCTGATAACAACATGCACACAGGTGCTATATTTATTGACCTTAATAAAGCATTTGATATGGTTGATCATTATCATCTTTTGGACAAACTATATTCCGTTGGTTTTTCTCCTGATTCTTTATTATTTTTCAACTCTTTCCTTCATCATAGAAGTCAATGTGTTTCCTTTCAAGGTTTCCAGTCTGGTTTTAAGATCATTGATAAAGGTGTGCCGCAAGGCTCATCCTTAGGTCCCTTACTATTCTCAATCTTTATCAATGATCTTCCACAAACTTGTTCTAATTGCCAGATTCATTTATGTGCAGATGACACAGTAATATACTCCTCTAGCTTTGATATTCCACAAATCCAGCATTCATTACAATCTGATTTTATTTCGGTCCAAAATTGGTTCTTTTCAAACAAACTAGAACTGAAAAAAGAAAAAAATCATACACCATGTTGTTCTGCACCCGACCTAATTCTTTACCTGCAAATACTAACTGGTGTATTAGTTTCCTTGATGGAACAGCACTAGTAAAAACTGAAGAATTCAAATATCTGGGTCTTTGGCTTGACTCACAGCTATCCTTTAAATTCCACATTAACTCAGTTTCCAAGAAAATCTATCTTCATCTGAAATCCCTCTATCGGTCTATTGAATGTTTTTCCCTTCAAGTTCGTAAAAGAATCATAACACAACTGATACTCCCAATAATTGACTATGGTGATGTTATCTATCAGAGCACCTCAGAAACAAATCTTCGTCCTCTTTCTGTCTTGTATAATTGTTTATGTAGATTTATTCTCAGGTGTCCTTATATGACCCATCACTGTCATATGTATCAGTCCTTGAACTGGCTGGCCCCCAAGTCCAGAAGGCATATTCACTTGTTATTATTTATTTTTAAGTGCAATTACTTCAATTTCCCTCCATATTTGATCCAATATTTGATTCCCTTCAGTTCACAATACAATCTTAGGCATTCTGGTCAACTTTTCTTTTTTACTCCTAGAATCAATAAAGAATCTGGTCGACGTGCATTCAAATACAAAGCCCCAGCAGACTGGAATAATCTCCCTGGTTCAATTAGGTCCATATCCTCTTTTCATCTTTTTAAATCATCATTGTTTACTTATTTTCAAACACCCTGCTCCTGTCTCTGATGTAAGGTCCCTCCGACATGAAGTGTTACTAGTAAAATATTTTATTTATTTATTTTTTTATAAATAAGGGGGGAGTCAGGATCGATAGAGCATTGTAGTGTGTGAGTGTGTGTGAATGGGCGTCTGTGTCTCTACATTGTATCATGTGTTTTGTTGTTTGTTTTTTGTTTGTATGTTGTTTTTGATTGTTTGTTCTGTTTACTTTCTATATATGTTTACTAGGTACTATTTATGTTTGTATTTTCGTTGATATTATGGACCCCCTCGAAAATGAGATGGTACATCTCAAGGGGCTATCCTGTTAAATAAAGTCAAGTCAACAAGGAACTGAAGAGAACATGTCTCTCACCCCTCGGCCCATCTGTCCATTGTTGTGAGGTAAGCCAATCAGCTTGAAGGAGGCCTCTTGGATGAAGTAGGGGTTTAGGATCCTCATGTCACTGGGCTCCCTTGGAACGTACTTGGCCACTGACTTCCAGAAGCCATCAGTGCTGCGCTGAGAGACAAAGATTGAGAAACTTAAACAGTGTGACCCTCATACTGAACAAGATATGCACACAATCAAATCACTAGTACAACACAAAACACAACAACACAATCATAAACACAGTTTGACCACTGTTCAAACCACACCTACTGCTTTAGAGAAGTTACATTTAGAATAAACTGAATAATATAAATTATCAAATCAAATCAAATCAAATTTTATTTATATAGCCCAAAATCACAATCACATTGCCTCAATGGGCTTTACAGTCTGTACAGTGCACGACATCCTCCGTCCTTAGACCCTCGATTCGAGTGAGGAAAAACTTGCCATCTTGATGGAAAAAAGACCCTTTTAACAGGGGAAAAAAAAGACGATGGAAGAAACCCCCGGAAGTGCCACAGAGGAGGGATCCCTCTTCCAGGACGGACAGTCATGCAATAGATGTTGCATGTACAGAAAGAACAGCAATCACAGGTTGCATTGACAGAAAATCTGATACAAATTATATACGTGAAGTATGTGGATCCAGGAGACGACTGAGCAGGACAAGGCATCGCCAGGTGGTGCCTGAGCCACATGACCTCCTGTCCACTGTGGTGAAAGTTATAAGGAGAAAATGATAAATTAAATCATAAAAGAATAATAGAAATACAGCCAATGTATCGATGTGAACGAGCTTGTTGCCTAGTTCTGAAATGTGCCATTAGAAAACATTAATTGTCATTGTAATAGGGTCTCCTATCAGTGCTACGCTGATGACACTTGTCCTTGTGCCCTCTCCAACCATGCTGTTTTGGATAAGTTGGATAACATCAGCCATCTGAAGGAGTGCCTTACTTCCATTGAGAAATGGATGACTTGTAACTTGCCAGGGCCCTAGCCACCATTGAGGACACCGAGTTCATGTCCTCGGTAATTTTTCCCTTAAGTTTCGTTTCATTAAAACCGAAAGTAAACACGGTGGCGACGTGACTGCAGGTCTATTTTTAGAATGGAAATTAAATGAATCGGAGCAAAGATGCAACATAGTGGTAAGAGGCTGCATCAATCCAAGTTATCATTTGTTGCAGCAAGAAAGGCAGAGGATGATCAGGCAAAGAGGAGGAAAGGTGATAATTGTAATAAGCTAAGAGAATGAGAATAGTGAACGAGCCTACAGATGCAACAGATAGCCAATAGAGATGCTAAACTGTAACCTTCTGTAAATGTAGCCTAGGCTGAAAAATGAAAGGACATGCAATGAATCAGAATATTTTAAGGTCATGTTCAGTCACAGTATGAATTATCCATCAATAATATTATTTGGATGTTTGGATGGATAATAATGTGACTAAACATGGCATTAAAATATTAGGTCAAATTATAGTAATCATGACTCAGTAGTATACTTAGACTTTTCATTTTAAAAATTCAACAGAGGATGTGACAGGAGAGAGAGATGAAGAGGTTGAAGGGACAGAGACAGGAGGAGAGGAGAGAGAAAGAGCAGGAGAAGGAACCAGTGAGATGCATAGATGGAAGCATCTTTTCACTCATTACCCTGGGCACTCCCCAGGTACAGCAAAGGAAACATTGCAGGAAATGGATATGCAATTTTATCCTAATATTAAATGCATCCTTTGCATTTACCTCACATTGCCAGTGACAACGTGCAATGTGAGGCTCTACGCCACCTCAAAATCTGGTTAAGATCCAGTATGGAGGATGAGAGACTTTCTGGCCTTGCCCTTATCAAATCAAATCAAATCAAATTTTATTTGTATAGCCCAAATTCACAAATCACAGTTTGCCTCAGAGGGCTTTACAATCTGTACAGAGACGACACCCTCTGTCCTTCGACCCTCGATTCGAGTGAGGAAAAACTTGCCCCAAAAAAAGGCCCTTTTAACAGGGAAAAAAAAAATGCGGAAGAAACCTCAGGGAGAGCCACAGAGGAGGGATCCCTCTCCCAGGACGGACAGACGTGCAATAGATGTCGCATGTACAGAGCAGATCAACGAGATCACAATGTATTCAATTATAAGCGATGGTTGACAGGAGTGAAAGTACACAAAGATGTATTACAGCAATAATGATGAAATGCACATGGAAATGTGACTACTAGTGATAACAGTAGTAGTGATCAATGGCAAGGATGGTATGTAGCAATGCAGTACGATAATAGTAGTTATGAACGTGCATAGAAAAATAGAAAAATTCTATGCCGAATGTTGACCTCAGTATTTCAAAAATCCTGGCAACGGCCCTGTAACTTGCTGCAGCTAAACTCTGCACTGAGGAAGCAAATTACAATCATTCATTGGTCCATTGGCCACCAATAGAAAATCTACAGTCACAACTGAACTTTGACCCACATTTTTATAGGAGAGCCTTTTTTGATGACTGATCAGTAACTTCTATGTTGCTGTATTTTATTTTCATTTGTAACTTTGTAACCTACTCATGCTAGCAATTTGGTTTAGATGCTATGTACTCTGTGAAGTACTTTGTAACCGTATTTAGATAAGGGCTATATATATAAAGTTATTTAAGTTATTTATATATTTGCAGTCTTATGAACTGGCTGTCTGTGGCTACATTCTAGGGGTGTGACGAGATCTCAAGCCACGATATAAAAACTTGACGATATTTCTCGTTGAGGTGAAAAGCTGTGTGTGATATCAGTACATAACAGACAGAGTAGCAGCCATCATGACGGAGTATGACTTTGAACCAATGTACCATAACGTCCTTGCGCTGAACTCCAAATTAGTATAGAAGATGCCCCCATCACTTTTAAATTGTTTGTATGGCAGCATTTTGGATATCCCGTGGAAACAATAAACGGTGACAGTGACGTACAAGACACGAACAATATGTAAGCACTGTAAGAAAATAGTGCCGTACACCGCAGCTAACAAAGACACCTACAGAACCACCACAGTTCTCTACTAAAATCAACCGCGCCTGTGAATAAAACACTGAAACGCCAGACAATGCTGACAAATGCCTAGGAAATGGTAAAGGTTGTACTGCAGACTCGCCCACTTTTCGAGTCGAACACAGGAGCAAACATAGCCAAAGTTTTACAAGTAGCTGTCACTGACTTGCCAAACCATGTAATCGCTATTGTGACTGACAATACGCATAATAGCCTAGAAAATCTTAGGCTGGGCAGTGTTGTTGTAGCCAGCTCTTAGCTGTGTACCATGCTTGAAGAAGCATTTGGTCAGTCTCTGTTTGCACTTTTTATGTATTGAGAGAGCACTACTTTGATTATGGTTTGCACTTTAAAAAAAAAGACTAAGAAAAACATTTATTTGTTTTGTGTTATTTATTTTTGTGTTTTATTAGGGCTGTGCAATTAATTGGATTTTAATCGTGATTTCGATTTTTGGGTCACACTCCAAACTAATATAATCAAATTGAAACGATTTATTTGGCATTTTTCGTTGTACAGTAAGCCGAGAGATTTTCTGAAAGAGACGCGCATGCGCAATTCAGTCCCTCCCCCAAAGCATTCACCGTGCCCCTGATGAGTGGCACTCCCTCAAGTTACGTTTTTCTCTAAATTACATTATAACATAATCGCCATCAGTCAACAGGATTCGGTCTGACTCTGTCACTCGCGGGGAGGGAGGCTGTTTTCTGGGGGAAAGTTCACTAAGTCTCGGTCGCGAGGGCTGAATCACCGCGACAAACACTTGGTGAGTTTAAGTTTTTTGCCGGGGACAGACGCTGTTTTTCGTGCAGAAATGGGACGAAGAGTCGGTCGGACAGACACTTAGGTATTTTTTTCCTCATATAAGTTGCCAAACACAAGACCAGTTACTACGTTACGCCAGGCCACGGCCCTTCTGTTCACACCAGACACGAATTTCTCCGCGCCGGTCGGCAAACGGGTCTGCTCCTCAGCTGTTCTGTAGTCACACTTAGAGCTGTTTTTTCACCATAGGAAAGTAAATAACCGCATAAAATTACAACGCCATGTTTTCCTGACGACTCATGAGTCATGCTATGCAGGGTCGTGGTGAAGTCTGAACAAGTGAGTCTTGAGTCTTTTGCGGAAGATGGCGAGTGACTCTGCTGTCCTGACATTGGTCAGGAGTTCCATCTACCACTGGGGTGCAAGAGCAGAGAAGAGTTCGCTGACAACCTTTGTTTGCTCTTAGCGATGGCGACACCAGCCGGCCAGCTGATGTAGTAGAGCAAAGTGCTCGCGCTGGGGCGTGTGGTCTGACCAGTGTTTGGAGGTAGATAGGCGCAGTTCCATTGACGGCCTTGAAGGCCAGCACCATTGTCTTGAATTGGATGCAGGCTGCAACAGGAAGCCAGTGGAGGTCACGGAGGAGGGGGGTCACATGGGAGAATTTGGGTAGATATTCATAGAAGTAGCAGTAGTATTTGTTGTAGTAGTAGTTGTATTAGTAGTAGTAGTACTCGTAGCAGTAGTAGAAGTAGTAGTCATAGCATTAGTAGTAGTCGTAGTCGTAGTAGTAGTAGTAGTATTTGAGGCAGTAGCAGTAGTAGTGGTAGTAGTCGTAGCATTAGTAGTAGAAGTGGTAGTAGTAGTAGTCACAGCAGTAGTAGTAGTAGTAGTAGTCATAGCAGCAGTAGTATTCTAATACCGGTCGTAGCAGTAGTAGTAGTCGTAGCAGTAGTTGTAATAGTAAACGTAGTAGAAGTAGCAGCAGCAGCAGCAGCAGCAGCAGTAGTAGTAGTAGAAGTAATAGTAGTAGCAGCAGCAGCAGTATTAGCAGTGTTGGTAGTAGTAGTAGTAATGTGAAATATTAATGCTGCATAATTAGCATTAATATTGACACTGTAAATAATGATCAGTTCATACTCTATCACTAGGTGGGATGCGATGAAGGCCGGACAGGAGTGGATATTATGATAGTGCTAAAGCACCCCAGAGAGAGCAATACCCTGAGCTGAGGCCTGGGGGAAGAGGTCAACACCACTCAAACACTGATGAAAAAACAAGCGGAGCAAACAAAGGCAGTCAAAGCAGGAAGCCCCTGTGTCCATACACCTGGGGCCATTACACTAATTACTATTTGTCCTGATGGCTCTTTATGAGCACTTAATGACCAGCAATTCTCACATCCCTTTAATAACAGTATCAGTGAATATGTTTACATACATTTAATCCAGATAAATCCATATCAAGAAACATTAGCATAGATCAGTTTAGGAAGTCTGCGTTACGTAAGTACAGTGGCAATGTATGTGCTCAAGATACCCGTCTACAGTCACACTAGTTGTGGTGTAAGCTCTTACACACAGTGGTGCTTTGAGTACGGGAACATTTTGAAAAGTCATCAAAATCATACTGTCATACTGTATGGACACTATGCATAGCTGTACAAATTTGTAATGAACTGTCAATTAATCCAGTAGTTGCCAGGACATTTGATTTAAAACCAAAAATGTCAACCTCATGGTAACATGAGAGGAAAAGTCAGAGGATGAACAGAGTCATTTCAACAGTTTTCAACAGTTGTTGACATATTTCAGTATGGTGTAGCAGTGGACAGGCCAACAGTAGCATTTTTGTATCAGTGACATTAGCATGGCTCAAAGGCAACAGGGAGAACAACTCCTATAGTACAGTGTATAATAAGAACTATGTCATTTACATGCATGTGACCCATATTGTCAAAAACACAGACACATATTTCATTATCTACTGGATTAGACTGAGGTTCAGAGCAAAATGTCTCAACAACCACTGAATGGACTGACATGAAAATTGATTCATCCATAAATGATGAATTGTGATAACTTTAGTGATCCCTTAAACTGATCATCTTTGTATCATCATCAGCCTAAAATGTCATTGTTTCTAATACTTTCAACTAGGGCTGTCAAATTCAGCGCAATAATAAGGTGTTAATGCAAATTCTTCTTACCGCCGTTAATTTCTTTGACACGTGATTAACGTACTGACATTATGACCCTTGGCCTGCCCCGTAGTTTGGGGAATCAGGAAGTGATGCAGCAGTAACGTTATGGATGGCAGCAGAAACAAACCTCCTTGAGCAGAAATGGATAAAGAAAAGGTCTTTTGAATGACAAGTTGAGCTTCAAAGCCCTGCCAGATGGTTATCTCCATAAGAACAAAGTTATTTGCATTTACTGTCAATGTAAACTGAGAAGAACGTTGAGTCTCAAATAACACCTGCTGGCTGAGCACACAGCTGATGCAGAAAGCCTTCCTCCCCCCTCTCAGACCAAGCTGAGACAACAGAGACGCCTGAACAACTCTACATGAGACAAACTTGCCATGTTATGCTTTCAGCATATTTTTTGAGCATGCAGTACCTTTGAGGTTATTCTGGAGAATAATCTGTATTAAAAACTTGAAAATGATCCCTTTAAGGATAATTTAGAACAGATAGAAAATGTGCGATTAGTCACAAGTTAAGTATGGACAATCATGCGATTAGTTGCGATTAAATATTTTAATCGATTGACAGCCCTACTTTTTATATTTATGACTGATACCTGAAAAACTAATGACATTAAAATCAATCTCAGCTGTGAAGTCTGATGGTACTAAGATCAGGGGCAACTAGTGTGTGTGTGTGTGTGTGTGTGTGTATTCGTGAAGTGGTGTGGTGTCTGCACTCCCCTGCTCCAGGGGTGGGAACCTGATCTCCTTTTGTGAAGCGTTAATGTAAATAAAGTCAGTCTCATCAGCTTCAAAGTCCTTTAACACCATTACTGTTTATCCAGCCTAACTGTGTGGCAGTGTCACATGTCACAACAATACTACCTCCACACACTGCCAGCAAACGCACATTGTTCCACTTCTGAAGCTATACAGCAGGGCAGACTGGAGCCCATCCACTAGGGGCACTGTGGCAGACTTGGCTTAGTAGTCTTTTACGTTTTTTATCTTTTTATGGGAGTAATAGTAACAGTTACAGCATTACATTACACAGTTTTAATCTGTCTGGTCATGTTAACGATGCGACTCCGTTTCCCAGTTGATCCACTGCTTGCAAGAAAAGAGAGAAGAGAGAGAGAAATCTAAGCTATGGTGTTTACATAGCAGATACATTGTCTTTGCACTGTTAAGACTGTGTAATAACCATAGTTGGTAGTGGTGAAAATGTGTCATGTTGAGATGCAATCCGCACTGAACGGTCATGTAATGATTGTGCTTAAACAACTCCAGCTGTGATCATTCACAAGCACAGTGTTTACTGACAGCAGTTTAACAAAGTGATCCTGAGCCCATGCAGTAACATCCTTTATACAATGATGTGTTTGCAAAGTGGTGAAGCTCACCCCATCCTGAGCCTTTCAATCATGATGCCATCACCTGTAACCAAGGAACCTGCTGAATGTACCAAACAGGGTTTTTTGGAGCGTTCCACAGTGTCCTAAGTAGGGGTGTGTATTGGCAAGAATCTGGCGTATGATACGTATAACGATACAGGGGCAACGATACGTTATATTGCGATACTGTAGGAACGATGATATATCGAGTTTCTTTTAAAGAATTTAATTGCAGGAAAACTGTCATAGCATAGTAAACACACAATGCTGTTACATGCTTAACATCAGCTTACTGAATTCGAACAGAGGGATCTATATTTGTATTTCACAAGAGAAGAAATACAAGCATTTGCAGGATTTTTTGGATAAACAAATAATAAATAAGTAAAAAAATAAGTTAACAGATTTCTTGACTCTGTTAAAAGGTTATCCCTTAACTGTAATATACTGTATAAGCAGGTTCAAATTTCTGAAATTGAAAAAGAAAATGCAAAGTCACTGCAACATCCGCTCTTTATGTGCAGGCTGAAGAAATTAATATCTGCCTTTCAGTAAAAGTCTCAAATACTTGCAAATATATGCAGTCCCTGTACAATCTAACATAACAATACTTTTTCTGCAATATCAACAGTCATTAGCTTAACATGAAGAAAAATATGTAAACAATGTTACATTAAGGCTGTAGATATTTTTAGATATCTGCCTAGAGGTTCACAACCAGTGAGAGGAGTTTTTGATTTCAAAGTAGTTATCAAAAGAATATATGGTCTTTATACCTTCAAACGTCATAACACGTTTTCTGGCTGTAACCACAAAGAAATTAGCATATACTCTCTCTCTATAATCAAATATGAAAGTGCTTGTAGGATTCTTAAAATATTAACAAAAAATTTAAACTGTTATTAACAAAATAAAGTACAAAGCCCTGCAACATCCACTTTTTCAGTGTAATCTCAATTAAGGAATTTACCCATCTGCCTAAATAAATAAAAGCCTGCAGGACTCAACAAAATTAAATATGGTAAACAGTCTCAGATACTGGATTTTACATGTTGTTCCAGTTTGTATGTCAGTGCTTATTTTTTAATCTCAAGGTTTTTGTGGAGGAATACAAGCTGGTCCACATGCCCAGCTTTCAGGACGCTTCTCTGTGCATTCACAATGTTTCCTGCGGAAGAGAAAACTCTCTCTGCAGAGACGCTTGTTCCAGGAATGCACAGGAAACATTTTGCTACTCTGAATAGCTGAGGGTACTCCTGTTCATGGTCCCTCCACCAACTCAGAGGATTTCCTGTGAGGGGTCTCATCTCTAAACCTCTTTATCTCAGCTTCGGCAGCATCATCTGCTGATTTTGGTGCTGTATTGTCACCAGTAGTGGCATTCGTTGCACCAAGCAAGTCTGCCAATGCACATGAGGTCCTTGGTCTCTTTAGGGGTGGCTGAGGGATGGAAGCAGGGCTGTCCTCAATAGTTGGGTGATCAGCTTCCTCTGAGACATTCTCCACTTGTTTGTCAGTGTCCTCTTGCAGCTGAAAAACATCAAATCCAACTAGCATTAATGTCACCGAAAGCCAAAATTCAAATCCTAGATTCATCCTATTCCACACTTATATTTGTATTTAATACATAATTATCCAAGTGCAACTATTAACCATATGTCATTAATATACTTAATTTACTCAGATTTGCACTTAGTTATAACTGCAGTGTATTTTTTCCAAGTGTAATATATTAATTTATTTACTTACATTCTGTTGCTTCTTTATCACAGCCACCACAGCGTTGGTCAGTCTGGAGTAGATCTCACTGGCCTCTGCTTCAGACAGGAAGGGCAGGTCCTTAAACCTGGGATCAACAGCTGATGCCATGTACAGTGTCTCCCTCTCATTGTATCTCTTTCCCAGATCTTGTGCTATAGCAGCCTTGATGTTCTTTACGGTCTGTGTGTCATCAGGGCTTTCTTCTGCACCCACTACAAGCTTGGCATGAAGAGGAGCGATGAGGGACAGTGTTGGCATGCTCTCCTCTGACATGACCAGGGTGGCATCCTTCATGGGCTTAAGTGCCCTGAGCACTTCTTCTGCACACGTGATATCAGACTCACTTAAAGGTCCCATATTATGAAAAACTCACTTTTTCTGGGATTTGGGGTGTTATTTTGGGTCTATGGTGCTGCAACACGCATACAAACTTTGAAAAAAGACCATCCATGCTTTTTTGCGTGAGATACAGATTTCTGACGGTGTCTTGCCTGCAGTTTCCAGATGAGCGAGTCAAATTTCACTTGAATAATCCCGCCCACAGTGTCCACCCACCAGGTACAGCGCTACCGTCTCGGAGATCCGCCATTACGCTATCGAAAGCACCATGTTGAAGCGCAACGAGAAGTGCTCTGTTTTTGTTTGTAAAAATCAACATAAGTGCCTATACTCTGTCCCAGCTACAGAAGAGACAGTGGTTGCATTTCATTTTTAACGACAACGTGCCGGCTACGGTTCTTGTGAGTCTGTTTGTGTGTGCTAACCACTTCACATCGGACTGCTTCAGTAACGAGGGTCAGTACAAAGCTGGCTTTGCCTCGACACTGACCCTCGTAAAAGGATAAGTCCCAACCATACGGGACCCAGCAACTGCACCCGAGCCACAGGTGAGTGTCGCCACGTTTTGATAGTATTTACAGTTGCCTACGAGTATGGTGAAGTCAGCTTGAAACTGGCTAACTAGTTAGCTCCACTTCGGTCCGCGATGCAACGGCGTTTGAAGCGAGTTTAATGTTAATAATATTACGAGGGAGCTTGGTTGTCACAGTAAAAAGTCTGGAAACGTGCAGACTGGAGACACAGACTATGCGGACAGTGTCCAAGAGTTTGGAGACTGTGTTGGAGACAAACACAGCTTTCGCTAGCTGTTTTTAGATGTTACCTGTTGCAGGTCAGTGGGGGATGGGAGCCGGGTGGTTGTGTTGGGGAGTCCTGCTGCAGCCGCAGAGTCTGTATTTTTCTGAGCCTCTCCTTCTGGGTCTGATTCTGGGTCAAACTGGTATGGTTGAACGACAGCATCTCGCGAGCCATAGTGATACATCCACCATAAACATTAGCGCATGCTACCGCTAGCGTGAACGGCATCCTCTCCCTGAGAGGGGCGTGTGTTAGGATGGAGCTCATTAGCATTAAAGCTGCAGACACAGAAACAGCCTGCTCTCAGCAGAGCTCAGTAGAGCAACTCCTGATATTCAGGACCACTGATGCGTTTGGGGCAATACATTTCGAACACAGTGTTGTTGGACCTCTGACAGCTGTGTGACATTGATGAAAAACAGTATAATATGGGACTTTAATGTGAAGATATCTTTTTCACTCCTCCTGACCTCTGCTGAAAGCAGAGCTGCGCAGATGGCTGGTTGCTGTTCTAAAAATCTTTCTATCATCTCATAAGAGCTGTTCCATCTTGTAATAACGTCTGTGATCAACCTAAGACTTGGTAGCTGGAGTAGGCGCTGTTTTTGCCTTAACTGTTCACTGGCTAGTGTGCTGCGCCTAAAAAAGGCTGTTACACGTCTGACCCTGCCGAGAAGTTGCGCCACTGACTGTATTTTCAGTGCTTTCTGTGACGCCAGATTAAGGCTGTGTGCAAAACAATGTATGTGCGTCAAGCCTGCGAGTCTCGCCACGACAGTCATGTTGGATGCATTATCTGTAACAACAACGGGATCTTTTCCATCCAATCCCCATTCAGTCAGAGCCTCATTCAGTAACGCTGCTATGTGTTCCCCCGTGTGACTGTCACGCATGGTGACTGTCCCATGTTTGCAGTACATGGGACTTGAGGTTCCACTGGTCATCTATGTGATGTGCTGTAAGAGTTACATACGATTCAGTGGCCCTCGAAGTCCAAGCGTTGCATGTCAAAGCAACTCTCTCTGCTGAGCTGAGAGAGTCCAGCACCGTCGCTTTGACTTCTCCGTACGACTTCGGGAGAGCGATGTCTGTGATGTGTTGTCGGGAAGGGATGGTGTAACGGGGCTTCAGTGTTGTCATCATATTACGAAATCCCTCATTCTCCACAACACTCAGAGGGCGCATGTCTTTGCAAATAAAAGAAAGTATTGACTGTGTTATCTTGGTTGCGCGAGTTGAGGTCGCTGGTAGTTTCGAAAAGTTAACTTCTTGAATAGTTCATTGAGCAGGATCCACTCATTTCACGTTAGCCTGTAATGCTACGTTGTCATGGTGTCTCGCCACATGTGATCACAAATTTGTAGTATTGCCCGAGTACTTGACTCTGGCGTTGCAGATTTTACAGACCGCATGGCTCTTGTCGAAGTCGTAACTGCCTTCCTTTGCTTTGAAACCAAAATATGCCCAAACATCAGCTTTAAAAGCTGCTGGAGCCGGCTGTATCCTCTCGTCCTCAGCCATCGGTGAACTGTGCTAAGTTAGCAGTTAGCATGCAATTTGCCACAGACTGGTGCTCTTGCAGGATCTATGCGCGAGATTTCATTGTTCCTTTGGCGCGGAGGACGTAATGACTGCTGCCAACTAGCAGTCGGAGGTTTAAATGCAACACAAAAATGAACAAACGGCGTGAATATTTGCATGTTAATTGTTAATAAAAAAATCGATACAGTGCTGTTGAATATCGATACGGTATCGTGAAAAAAAATCGCGATATTTCAGTGTATCGATATTTTCTTACACCCCTAGTCCTAAGTTGTTTGAAATGTGTTAACACATGTAACGTAAACCAAATTGTCTAACTGTTTTCAGTTGATATGTCAAAAAGATCATCAAAAGGTCATGTCCACTGTAGTCAAGACACAAGCCAGTTGACAACAGAGGGCAGGGATGTAGCAATACAGATGCTACTGTGTGCACACAGTCTGTGCTTCCACCTGTCAGTGGTGGGGAAATGTGATCCAGGACTGGGACCACCCCGGTGACAGCCATTTGAAGCCATGACTTCCTGCTGTGCTGGAAGTGCTGAAGCACAATGTTGTCTGCTTTGTGATGTGCATCAGAGCTGAAGCCTCTCCTCTTAGACCTCCCGTCTGGGAGATGAACAGGCTTGACATGAGGGGGTCCTCGCTAGATACAGTCGAATACTGAAAGTACAGGAGGAGTACATTTACTAACATAGTTTTGGCTGATAAACCTGAGGAAAACAACAATGTATTGATGTGTTCTCTTTTTCCCTTCAGGGCCAACGAGCTAAGTGATAAATCATGCTGTCTTGGTGTTCAATGTCCTCTGATTGGTTGTTAATAGTGCCTTGATTGACATAATATCTTAAGGCTGCTACAAGGAACTTTATTTTTTGGTTGATTCTGGCGGCCCCTTTGGAGAAAGCAAAACTAAGTTAACTTTTAAGTGCTGTACCAGCAGACTACTGGACAGTTCCTTTCCTCAGGCTCTGACACTTCCACTCTGCCACAAAAAGAGCTTTAATTTTTGTGACTTACCCAACATGGAAAAGTAGGAATTCGACCCAGTGAGAGGCATTAAGAATAACTACAATAACTATGAAGAAATAGCCAACCTTTTTCTGATTCTTTTTATCTACCTACCTACCATACAGAGGCATCAGTAAGAAGACTGTTTCATAACCAGTTCAAAGTTCCTTGTTGTACATTTAATCACTTATGATTGTCTATCAAAGAACCTTGTAAGAACTATAGTGACTCTATGGTACCTCCTATCAAACAATATAGAAAGCTTTAGGCTGGCAGCTCGGCTGGACGCCAAACCCTATTGTCAGTATTTAACGACCTGGGAGTGAAACTCAACAATTAACTCTTTCTCCTGGAAATTACATTTTGTTGCTTCAGATACTCGTGTTTTTACTCGTGTTTTTACTCACTGAATCTCAAGATGGCCTTCCAGAAGTCTCAATGCAGATACATTCAGTCCATCAGGCTAAAACTAATGCAGTAATGCACAGCAGCCCAGCAACAAATCCTGTCTTTGTGATGAAGATTATTTTTGTTTAGGCGCTGATTCAACTTTTTGGTCATTTTGAGGCTGCAGTTTGTGTTGTTGTTGAATTGTGCAATATTGACTCTACCCCTCTTTGATAAAAATGAAGCCCAGTAGCAGCCATTACTCAGATCTATTTGGTGGTCTAAGAGCATTTGGCCCCATTTGCTCTCCTGTAAGGGAGGAGGACTGCAGAGAGAGTACAAAGCAGGTATGTTGTGTCTCCAACTCCAGGAATGTGTTACATTCTGACTCAAGCATGCACAACCATAAAGCCTGAACCCAAAGCTAGCTGGAACAGACATACATTGGGTTGATGTTGAGGCTGATGATATTGATATGCAGGTACATAATTATTACTTTCATACATGCACAGGCAACCCTCCCTATCTACTACAATCCAAGTTATCTAACAGTGAGAAGCATCACTCTACTCAAAGACAGACCCCTCTGTCTCATCTCCTCTGTGGCAGCCACAGCCACAGCCACTGAGTACAGCTGCTCACTACAACTGTGTGTGTCCGGAAATCTGATATGTTCACATTTAGGCCTGGGCGATATGGCAGAAAAGTCTGTCACAATAGTGGAGTTTCATTTGAGCCTATATGAATAATTATTGTATTTAATGACCTGCCTTATTTTTATCATTTTTAAAGACCGGTGAAAAAAGGTTGATTTGACCTTTTATTTTGAATTTAACAACTTAATCCGGGCACACAGGTTATAATTATGTTAACACATCAATGAAAAACACACAAATAAAATTACATAAATAGGTAAAAATACTGTCATACTAACAAGCTGAACTGTTCTTTGTTCAGCACCAACCTTCTCACTCTGGCGTTAATGGGCTGTGCTTGTGTTTTTCTCGCAGTTGGTTTGTAAACACGCGGCCAGTGCGAAGCTGGTGCGGTGAGTTGTAGTCGCCCCAGTGGTCACGCCCACCACTCGCAGCTGCAGTGTCCCTGGGCTCATGGGGCAGAACAAACAGGCTGGGTGTCAGAGCAGCGGTGGGCAGAGCCAGTCTGTCTGCTGTACCTATTGAGCCCTGGGACACTTCTGCAGCGGAGAGCTGCTCCCGAGGATGAGTAACAGGGAGAGGAGAAGCAGAGGACCGGGACAGAGGCCGAAGGAATCGGTGTGTTTTCTGGCATGGCTGCGGCTCATAGGCCATTGTATCAGACCACGAGAGAAGCAGACATTACCATAGCCACTGTGTGACCTAACAGTTTTATAGATGGAGTAGAGCTGGTCTGCACTGCAGTGGGATCCATAATAATGCCTCACTCCACACTCTTCTCTTGTTGTCAGTCACATGGCGATGGTGCAACTGAACTACACATCTGTTAAATGACTGGCTGTTTGTGTTTTAGTTGTAGCACCTAGGGATTTGATAGGCTGTTTGAGCCAGAGAGAGAGCACATGTGGGATTTGTCTGTAAAATGATTGGATGTTCGCATATTACTTGTACATCACTTGTACATGAACATCATCATTATGATCACATATAGCTCCAAGTTTGAGCAAATAAATGAGCAAATGAGCATTAATTCTCTGCCGGGCCGCGGCACCAGCTTTCCTGCTTGTGTACATAAAATACATTAAATTCTGACACCACAACTGTAGCGTACCGAATATCAATAGATGATAACCAGAAAAAAAAAACGTTCTATTGATCTGATTCACCGGCTTCATGGCCGTCGGAACTATTTTCTTAACTGCCTTCTTAGGAGAACCTTAAGATCAAGCCAAAGAAGCTTCTTAAGAAGCTCTTAGTGGGAGCTGTCCACCGCGGTGCTGCTGAAACTGAATCAAGCGATGCCAGGCAAATCGATCACCCACGTCTTTATCAGCGCATAAGTCACACACAGCGCCCCGTGGTCCCCGTGCTGCCACACTCCGTGACACCGATGCCTTGCTGAGGCCGGTGCCATCCCCCACCACCTCCAGGAAGCTCCCCACTGCGTAAAAACGCAGCGCAGCCAGGAGCTGCACCTCCGGGCTGAGGGCAAAATTGCAGCTGTTGCTCTCTGGATGTGTGGGGATACCGAGTGATCAGCCGTTGGATCTCCGCACGGGGCAGCCGGTACTTTGCCTGGACAGCCCGGTCTGACAGCACGTCCAGTGGGGAGAAGTGCTGACGCACATATGCATTTATGTAAACTGTCTGGCTTCGCGCACGGCGAAGCTGTTGGTTCGCAGCGAGAATGTGCTGTATTGTATGGCGAGTGGATAGTGCCACGGTTACCCAGCCAAAGGAGACTGTCGTGTGGAATTGACGTCTGAACCCTTTGCAACACATACGGCGTCAGTGTAGGTCGTCGCTGATAAGTACGTCGCCTCACCTACGTCGTCGTCAGGGTCGTGTTGACAAGTACGTCGCCACATGTACGCCGCCGTGACTCTAATGTACTGCGATCTTTAAATGCTTGATGGCGCTGTTGAATTGTTTGTATTTCAATGTCAGCAATAAAGTTAATGAGAAAAAAATTGAGTGTCATTTATTGAACCAAAGATACTGTATTTACCGTCTTTGATTGAATTTAGTCTATACATTCAGCCACAAGGTGCAAATTGCTTCAAATATATATCAAATTATGTTTAAAAAAAATCTAAATTATTTTCATTTTCTTTCACACAGACATTAAGTTGAGTTTATTAATTCGACTGTTGCTAATAGAACAGATGCATTTTCTTATAGGCTACCCTATACAAATTAGTGAAAACATGCATTAATGGATAACAAATAGGCTAGAATAAAACACACTTCTCATCTGAGGCATGAAATTAATTTTATTTATTCCAACATGCTATTTAAATTGGAATCTGTTTTTATGACATTAAAAACTTCACCATGACAATAATAATAATTAAAAAAAGCAATAAAAAAAGAAAAAAAGGAAGAGGCCATAATCACAGCGACATAAACATAAAATAATGACCGACCGAATTTTGCGATGGACTGGACAACCCTGAGGTATGAATATCTCTGCCGTCATAAGATCCATTTGCAACAGTGCCTCACATAACCTCAAAACAGATTGTGGTGACAAAACAAAAGTGTTTTAACAGCAGGCGCTTGAAAGAGAAACAGGGGTAGTCGCTGAGGAGAGGGATGGTGGGAAAGGAGATTGAAAAAGCCCATTTAACTAAATAAATAAATAAAAATAATAATAAAAAGTGTGAAGTCAATTTTGTTAATCAGATAAGATTGTTTGAAAAATAAGTCCTGAACAAGAAATGCATCTGAAACTAAAACACTGCAAAGACACATCTTTAACAAGGTGTAGCCTACCAGTCTGTAAACATATTTTTTTTTCTGCTGTACAATTGAACATCTTAACATGGGACTCACTGTAGAAGCCAGAGTACATTAGTGTTGCAACAGTTTCTGGTATTTCACTGTTGATATCTCTGAATCTTCAATCGCAACATGTTCTTTTCTTTTTTTTTCTTATATTGAAAAATATTTATAGGCTATATAGCCTACAGAACACAGAGCAATAGATCAGCACACAAATAGAACATGGTATGCACACAGTATGCACATTAAACACAATGGATAACTGATATTCACAGAGTAATGTAACTTTTGGTATTGCTCATACACATTTTCAGCAGTAATGCACATTCACGTGACAAAAAGTGATGTAGTCTGGACAGTAATAGATCTCAGACTGGCTTCAACTTGGTTGGATATTCACAAATAGCCTACAAATTGATGATAACTGTGCAAGGATTACACTCCGTGTAGGCTAATAGTCATACACAAGGATGAAAAATATTACCTTGTGGTCAATTATGCTTAGCTTTATGGATTAACTTTACTGTTTCAATTTTAGGCTCTTATTGAAAAATTTCACGTCTTGGAAAATGTTGTCTTCATTGATGACTAAATAAACAAACTGAAGACATGTACTGACGACGGCGTACATGGGGCGACGTACTTAGACGACGTGTGTTTCACACGTCTTTGGTGACGACGTGAGTTTCACACGTCTTCCTAGTTCAGACGTCCAGAGCAGGCGTAAATTTTGTTGGTAATCCTAACATACGCCGTCGTCACGTCGCCGTCGTCACACGTTCTTTCAGTGCACTCGCCGTGACGTCGCCGCCGGTCTCTCATCTGCTGTCCCATTCAGTCCCATTCAAAAATCCACACGGTCTGACGGCGACGGGAGGGGAGGTTGCTCCTTCTCCTGGTAATCCTTGGTTTGGCACTATCCACTCGCCATAGTATTGTAGCCATGGTTTATCACACGCGCGGACTTTGGCAACGCATTTATATAGAGTAGCAGGTGAAGCCTCTCTGGATGAGGTTCAGCTGAGTTTAATTACATCTGTTTCCTTGATATCTGTGAAATGCCACAGGGTTGTTGTATTTTTATGTGTAGTACTATAAACTCATGCAGATGTGTGTGGAAAACTTAAACGTGTAATTCAATGAAAAGTTTTTTCTTCTTCTTCTATTAGCCATGTTTCTTGCGCCAGTGGTCCGCAGCTATGAGCGCATTTCAACATTGAGCATTGTTTTATTATTTCAAAAAGTGGAGGATGTAAATTTCCCTGACGCGGCTTGATCACTGAGCATTTGGTCGCTAAGAAGGCTGTTAAGAGTGGGTCAGCTCGATCTTACATTTCCTTCTTAGTGAAAGATCTTCTTAAGCTAAGAGCAACTCTGGGAAACACATCCTTCTTTCACAGCGTTCTTAAGAGCGCTCCTAAGAAGATCTTAGCACTAAAGAGCTTCTTAACGAATCTGGGAAACGCGGCCATTGGCAGGGCCAGACACAGCTTAATGAGCTTCTCCACCTCCGAATGCAGGATGGACACATCCTGGATGGTGCTCACTTCTCGTCCCCTACACACATTCCTCAGTATGGGGGAATGCAAATGTTAAGGCATCTGGAACAAGTTCGCTTAACTGGAAAGACCACATCCATCCCCCACACTTTTGAAAAGCTTGCTATGCCAGCGCCCCCACCCCCACCCCCGCGCGCTGAGGACAGCAAAGAGGTCTGCAACAAATACATTGATCACTTGGCCAAGGGATCTCCTCCTGCAGGGAGACTGCTTCAGGGACTCACTCCGCTTTAAATAACCTTCTGTATATCCGACTACTGTGAAGCTGCTGATTATGTATTTTAATAAAGCTAGAGAAAACTGTCTGACATGACGTGGCGTCGTTCTTCTTTCTATAAGCCTGTTGTAGAAAACATAAGGAATAGAAAGCACAAATATTTGTGTTAAATTCTGACACCACAACTGAAAGAAAGAAAGCAGCCGGTGAATCAGATCAATAGAACGTTTTTTTTTTCTGGTTATCATCTATTGATATTCGGTACGCTACAGTTGTGGTGTCAGAATTTAATGTATTTTATGTACACAAGCAGGAAAGCTGGTGCCGCGGCCCAGCGGAGAATTAATGCTCATTTGCTCATTTATTTGCTCAAACTTGGAGCTATATGTGATCATAATGATGATGAGAAAAGAAAACACATTACCTGAAGGTACAGCCTATACTGAGATTCCAACTCATACTAGCGGATGATTCACCTTACTGAGGGAGCTGCTCTACCAGGGGAGCTATACATCAGTCATGATGCTCTCATGTGTCTTATGGATCACCGACCCGCTGCCCCAGCTGAAACACATCAGCGTCTGGACATACATGCTGCTGTCGTGTCTTCAACCTAAAAACTGATCTTTATACATTTTTTCGTTGAGTAAAAATCCTCTCTGAATTATGGAACTGATAAGAATCATTTCTTAAATGCTTGTATGGACGTTGAAACTTCTGTAGGCTGTGCGTAGTTGTTTCTGCCTCCGCTTATTAGCCGTGGCTGCAGCGAGCGAGCAAAATCACAACCTCAGATGTCTTTAGGGTATCAGATATTATTATAGGCTATTCTTATATTTAAGCAACATCCAATCAGGCCGTGATATAGGCTCACGGGGGCGGACTGGGACAATAATTCAGGTCGGCAATTTTACCAGTAAACAAATGCTCTACTGTAAAACAAAGAAAGCACAAGTGATTATCCAAGGTCACCCAGATAATTGAGGTGTCCCACCGCTGTGAAACAATCAGTCTGAATCAATCTGATACGGTTTAGCAGTCCCCCTCTCCATTCACTCTACCTGTAGCCTAAAACAGCGCCACTCTCCATTGCAGCTACATTGTGGTCAAATGTGGAATTGTCCCAAAATTGTTTGAGCTGCAATTCAGTACTATGCTTCCACCTAGTGGCTACAGTTGTCACTTACATTTCACGCGTTGCGTGAATGTCGCTCCCCGCGAGTGAAATGGCCACTGTGAAGTAGTACCTACTGTAGCTCGCTCCATTATCAAGGGATATGGCAGACTGTTTATGGGCTGAGGCATATTCTTAAAGGCTTTCCATTGGTTTTGCATGTAATTCATACATGGGAAACTGCTGAAAATTTTATTCAACTCTTTTCTTTTTCCTATTGATGATGTGTCTATCACCGATGCATATCACTGTTGTTTTATTGCCCAGGCCTATTTACATTACAGATGATACACAAAAGAAATTAAAAAATAGTCTTACAGATGCAACATTTAGGCAGACACATTCAGACTGTTGTAGCAGTGCAGTGTAACTGGGCAAAGGATGTGACCATATAGTTCACATAATTGTAGGTCAGGTGTAAAATATTGATAAATAATATGTGCTCAATATAAATATTGGCTGATAACAGCAACACCTGCCAGACTTAGGGCGGGGAGAATGCAGATGGGCAGTGTGCAGAGTCACTGATCCTTTTATCCCATGTATGGTATCTTAGTGGACAACAGCCGACACAACACTGTTAATGGTGAGGTGAAAGAGGAACAATGTTGGTGTGCTGTGACGTGCAACTGTGAAACAGCACAGAGCTCACCGTCATCTTTTTCTTCCTCACACATTCTCTATGTACTTGTCCCAGCACTTTCCCCCTGATGACATCACTCAGGTCATGAACAACAGTAAGGTATAATTTGTCATGACTGGAGCAACATGTAGTCTGTCAAGCCTTAGTGACTCTATAATCACCTATTATGATGCAGTGATCATCTTAACGGACAGAAGTATGATGTAGTCAGAACCCAGCACGAGGCCTGATCTCAGATCTATCATATCTCAGATAGCCACAGCAATTCGATACTGCCATGCATCTTTCCACATGACAGAGAGGTCTCTGGGACTTTGTATTTGACCAACGTCTGGCTCTCGTCACAAGTTTACCCGGCAGCCTTTCCATGTCTGTCTCTTACCTCCTTGTTTTTCTTCCCTGCCTGCACCCTGCTGCTCTTTCCTCTGCTTTGTGCCACAGGCCTTTCATGCCACAGTGTCCTGTTATGTCAATCCAGGTGCACAGCATGTGTGTACATGTTTATTGACCAAGGCCATCATTACTAGCTCAATTCTGCAAAAATATAGGACGCATATGGCGAGTCAGTGCTGCTTTCCTCCATTCTCTAAAACAAAAAACATTTTTTTTTTCAAAATTAAAACTTTGAAACTGCTGACTCTATCATTACAAACTACTAAATTGAAATATACGCGTTTAAAGCAGACTTCTGACATCTCGAAAAATGTGTTTCTGTAAACCTGCAGTATATTAATGTGAACGTACATATTCAAGATTTAATATTCATTTAACCAACCTCAGAAGTTGTCATTATTGCTTCCCATCATTTGTGTGTCTTTGAATTTTATAATATGGTTACTTGTGATCCATGTGTCTTTAATCAGCTGGTGGGGGGAAATCTGTCTGGATGAGAACCAGGGCTGATGGAGTTACATACAATCCTGATGCAACTCTTTATTTTGGAGTCTTTGTAGTAAAGAAAAAACCTATGATTGTGTGAGTCAGCATGACATGAATGTTTTGTGTAGAGAGGCAGCAAAGACAAAAAGTCTAGCTGTGTATTCATACCATCAGTCATAAACCCAAGTATTACACTAAATCAAAATTTTACTTGATGATGGCACTAAATACAGTTAAGGGATCAACCAATTAATTGTAATTCATCCTAAAGGGGCAATCCATTCAATAGTTGATGAGACATTTCAGTCAAAACATAACATGTGTCATTAGGATATACTGTGTGCCGTAAACATGCATCAGCTTCACCAAAAATGAAGCAAAAGACTGATGAAGAGCGAGAAATGCAGCTTCTTTGTGGAGTTGATAGTATGAAAGCTCACACACATAAAAAACAGGTGTGTGCATGTGATAAGAGCACACAGAAGAGTATCATCAAGTGGAAAACTGTCCTCACAGGGGGAGCCTTTCTGCCCCGCATGCAGTTAAAATCATGCCAATGGCTAGTTGTGGCCAGACAGTTGGTAATAGGGCTCCCTCACTCACTCACTCACTCAGTCGGGCTGTCCTAAATAAAATTTCGGGAGCTACGAATTACAATCATGCCAAAACCTCACAAACACACAAAACATGTTTTACTCACGCCCAATGATACACAAACAAACTCAGTGTGGTTTGCAAATACAAAACATCATTCACAAACTCGTGCATTTTGTTTTGCAAATAAGAATCGTACCTATCAAACAAATACATCATGCTTCAGAAACAAATACAGCATGTTTTACACATACAAAGAAACATATTTCTTCAATTACAAAAAACTATCCCTCAAGTACAAACTAAAATCTTTCAAGTACAGAAAAAAATCCTTCGAGTACAAAAACAGAACAACCTTCAAGTACAAAAAACAATTCTATAGTAATTCTATATAGTCTATAATGACCAGATCAGACACAGATTCAATATTTAACTGTCATGTATCATCACAGTAACAGAGTTACATACATTGGCAGCTGTAAACACTCATAAAAACATTATAAAAATACATCCGGTGGTTTGGTGCCTACCTGTATACTAAACATACGTATAAGGAGTAGTTGACGTTTATAATCATCAGAGAACGTTACAGACGTTGTTTTTGGTTCCTATCTGTTTCTCAAATATATTCGTACGTGTGTGAATGTGTAAATGAGAGACATTAACTTAAAGCACTTTGTAGAAGGAGCTTTATAAAGTTCACTCCATTGACTTGTGTTAGTTCACGGGGGTGAGCTGCCTCCTCCAATATGGCGGCGACGTCAACGTATCACAGCAGCAGGCCAACCCGCTCAATGAGGTGTCTATGGTAGCTCCTGTTGGCGGCCTTGAATAAAGAATTTTTGGGGGAAAAAAATCGTCCTGGCAGCCTTAAATTGACTCAACAGCGCCACCTGCTGTTGTTGAGTGCGAATTACAGGACATTTGTTAGAAAGTTTACTGGCATTTGTGTGTGAATCTGAAGGCATTTGTGTGTGGCAGAAAATTAGTGCCAAAAGTCATGTGACAGTGGTAAGATTGTGCCAAAAGTCATGTGACAGTGGTAAGATTGTGCCAAAAGTCACAGTTTTTCGTACTTGTAGAATTGTTTTTTGTACTTGAAGGATTTTTTTGTACTTGAAGGTTGTTCTGTTTTTGTACTTGAAGGATTTTTTTTGTACTTGAAAGATTTTAGTTTGTACTTGAAGGATATTTTTTTTGTAATTGAAGAAATATGTTTCTTTTTATGTGTAAAACATGCTGTATTTGTTTCTGAAGCATGATGTATTTGTTTGATAGGTACGTTTCTTATCTGCAAAACAAAATGCATTAGTTTGTGAATGATGTTTTGTATTTGCAAACCACACTGAGTTTGTTTGTGAATCGTTGGGGGCGAGTAAAACATGTTTTGTGTGTTTGTGAGGTTTTGGCATGATTGTAACTCCATATTCGTAGCTCCCGAAATTTTATTTAGGACAGCCCGACTGAGTGAGTGAGTGAGTGAGTGAGGGAGCCCTATTACCAACTGTCTGGCTACAACTACATTCTTAAGCTGCCTTACCAGCCTCTGGTTGAAGACCATGTGTCGAAGCCACTTGAAGTCCAGAGCTTTAAAGGCAGAGAGGACAAACAGGGACTGAGTTTCGTAGCGTTCCGTCTTCTGGATGGCACCCTCTGGATAGGTGATCCTCATGGTGGTCTTGGAGCCGACGTCTTTCTCAAAGCCTTTCACTGGGGCCTCATTTAACCTAAATGCACACAGATGCAAAATCAATCACGGAAAGCACTGTCAAATAGACTCAAAACATATATAAAACTGTAAAACTATTTGTCAAATTATAAAATACAAAAGCTTAAATGATAGGTCAGATCACATTATAAGGATGTTAGAGTCCAAAGGCTCTTTGTAGCATGTGACAGTTTCTTGGCTTAATGATGTAAGAATTATTATATAAAAATTTGTTTACTCAAGGCTACAGTGCATTTCATTTGGTCGCCTGTTGCTATAACTTCCAAGAGAGTCATAAAGCAAAGAAAGTAGGTGGGAGAACGAGACTAAAAATAACGTGAAGAAAACTGGTTAATTCGGCAGATGATAAAGATGATATTTCTTTAGTTTAGTTTAGTTTATTTGAAAGGGACAATGCACATTAATAAACATTGTATAAAAAAAACACATATGTAAATGCACTCGAATTACTGTAGCTTAAAAAGTAGTTTTTTATAACATATTGTACCACATAGGGTAGACACAAACACATACTACTGTCCGTAAATACATACATAATAAATACACATTTGGACTACAACAAGGTGATGTGTGTCCACGTTAATAATACACATTTGGACAACAATTCACATCGGACAACAATATCAACATCAGTGCTCACATCTTTGGGTGTCTACAAGCCAGTTCTTAACATTTGCTTGGAATGAGTGATATGATGGAGATTCTCTGATCGATTGTGGCAGTGTGTTCCATTGATGTGATGCTTTGAATGAGAATACAGCCTGGCTGAAAGTGGTGTTCCTTAACGGGATTATGCAGTCTTTTTTTGTCGCACCTCGCGTAGTTCTAATAGCAGAGGATTTTAACTAAATAAAACTGGATAGTGGAGGAGGAGCTGAGCCCTGCATGATCTTGTATACCTGACAGACGTTTTTGTATGTAATTAGGTTGTCCCAGCTCAAAAGTTTATACTTTTTCAGGATATGGCAACGGTGATGTCTAAAGGGTTTTTTGTCTAGTGTTTTAAGTGCTTGTTTGTAAAGTGATTCCAAAGGTTTTAGAGCAGTGGAATGAGCGTTTGACCAATTTATCAGACAGTAGGTGATGTGCAAAATGATCATAGAAAAAAAGTATACTTTGGCTGCTTCGGTTGACAGGGAGTCTCTGATGGACCTAAAGTTTGATAAACTGAACTTTATTTTATTACTGACTTTCTTTATGTGTGTTTTGAAGCTGAGAGTTGAGTCAATGTGTACTCACCAGTGATAAAAATGTCTGGTTCTATGTTTCAATTTACAAGTTCTTTCTTTCGTTGTGTATAAAACATTGTGTCCATTTGTCCCATTGGTGTGTCACTTTGCATACAGAGCAGGGAAGTGAGATCTGATCACAAGTGGTCACATGAGACACATGTCGGGACTCATGTTAATGTCGGGTGCATGGATTAAAGCAAAAAAAAATCTTTTGACTGAAATGTTTTTTCGAGCTGTAGCCAAGTCATTTGTAATTTGTGAAACATGTTACAGGGCATTTTACTTGACACGTGCTAAAAAAAAAAGATAAGATTTACAGCCTCACCCCACACCATGTTCTCTAATGCAGACATCAAGTTTAAATATTTGACCAACAGTGTTTTACAGGAGGATGATCTGAACAGCTGTTCTATTCACACTTAAAATGTTTTTTGTCTTTTCAATGTAATTTTCAATCTATGAAATCAATCTGTGCCTTTTTTTTGCCAAGCTTCTCTCAAGTTTTACTCTTTCAAATAATCAACCATCTACAGAACTTTTCAGTATGCTATTTTTCTACTTCTTCTCATCATCATTATCATTAATTATTATTAATAATATTGTTTAAAGTGAGCCTCTTATCGTTTAACAGAAAAATACATCATACAAGCACCAACTTTTGCAACCTTGTCAGTCTGATGGCGAATTATCACTTTCTGTCATCACTAACATACTGTTAATAATCAAAGAAGCTCTGAGGCTTTGTTCTGTATGTTATAATACAAGATTTCAGCATTGAGCTACAATCAGGCAACATTCATGATTTTGTGCAGTCAAACTAACCAAAAACTTCCTTTTGATCATCATTATAAAGTTTCAGGGCGTTCCTGTAACCATGGTAACTAACGGTGCCAGAGGGGAGGGAGAGACGCTGAATGAAGCCATTTAAACAGATACACTGCAGACAAAGTCCAGACTATAGTTGTTATTTCACACATGAAGCACACAACAGGAGACTCTCTGTGTCAGACGACTTCTCACGTGCTGACTAAACTCAATTGACAAGGTAGCAGCGCGACAAGTCCTTGCTAGCTAAGCAGCTAAACTTTAGCGCCGCTCCTTGTTGAGATCCCGCCCTGGGTGGGTCACTACACTGTCATTGGTCAGGCGCGCACACGCTGTTAACGATACAATTGGCTGTAGAGTGCGACAATCTGTCAATAAACATCAGCCAACAGTTCTCCCCCGATCTACATTGATCTCACAAGTCGCCTCTGTGAAGTTTGAATGACGGAAATCCGTCGTAGCGACAGAGAACTTTAATCCATGCGGGTGTCAACTGATGGGCGTAAAGCTGTCCACCTGTGATCGGATCACTCAGGGTGAATGTCAATACTAGGGGTCTCATTTATAAAATTCTGCAGAGAATCCACACTAAATGTGTTCAGCAGGTTCAGCATCAGCACAATCCGGCCCTCTCCGCTGTGCGCCGGAGGATGTGATGGTGTGGCAGCACTGGTGAAATATCTAGCAGACTTTGATTTGAGATTTGGCTTTGCTTATATCTTTTACAGTGGGAAGGTGCTTATGGAATCAATATGGTAGATATTGTAAACACAAGTACACATAACACGGCTGGTTTGTATAATTATCATAACATGGTTCTATGATAAACATTTGATATTAAGCAGGATTAAATGTTTGAGAGGCTTCATTTTACAATCTGAATTCACACTTCACCATCTGCATTGTCAATTCCCCTCCAAAATGTTCGTACACATTGGTCAGAGTTTACTTAAAGGTGCGCAAGGTTCTCCTGTCAGTTCATTTTTATAGATCACAACTTTTGGACGTGGCGTATGACTCTTTCAGGCCCCATTTTGTGCAGAAGCAATGTTTAAAATAATAATATTGTAATTTTGAGTCAATGAGAGATGAGGACAGGAGAGGAGATGATTAACCAGTGTCTACTTCAACCCTGTCTCCAAACTTCAATGTGCGTGGTTTTGAGAAAAGTTACACATGAGCTTTCTGGCTCTTTATCAGTGCACCCGATGCAAAATACAAAACAAAACAAAAAAACAAACCCAGAAGCTTTCAAACACTGATTTTCACATCAGTTACCATGGCTACAGTAGAAGCATCGAAGCTTTAAAGCATGCGGGTCAGCCCCAGTCATCAGTATAGTACTTCTGTGTCAAAACATACCTGACCACCACGTCAAACTCATCAATCTTCTGTCCAAGAGACTTGTTGGCCAGGATTCCTCCATTCCCTACGATGATGCAGGTCTTACAGTTCAAACTGTAACACAGAAAAGATGCAACATTATGATGTGGTACATGAGTAATCCAGTCCATAGGTGTAGTGCTGCCAGAGCGCTGCTCCATCGCCTCTAATTTCACCAAGTGACAAAATTAAATGTTCACAGTTTGCATATATCCAAATTAGAAGATAAACCTAACATAATATGCATACAAGAGACTTGGTTGAGACCACAGTGGGATTTTGTGATCCAGGGTTATACAGCAATTAGGAATGATAGGGAAACTGGAACAGGTAGGGGTGTAGCAACATTAGTGTGGGATGGGATGAAGTTTAAGATTTGTAAATTAGGGAAAGAACATGAGTCTATAGTTATCAAAATCTGGACAGGGACAGATGAGTTGAAAATAGTCAACTATTATAATCCATAGATTGACACGTTAGAGGTTGTGGGTGGACAAACTTATCTGCAAAAACTGGAAAAGGACAAAGCCATTGACAGGCCATTACATTACTGACTGTACCCCGGGGAAGCCATCCCATGTATCTATGGACTCCCCAAGATACACAAGGAAGGAACACCACTCAGACCCATCAGCAGCAGCATCAACTCAGTTACCTTTCACATATCCAAGCACTTAGCCAGTATCCTGATTCCTTTGGAACACTCAACACCACTTCAAAAACTCAAAGGATTTCGGAAACAAGGTGAGAGAAATAACACTGGACCCAGACGAAACAATGATTTCTTATGATGTCACATTACTTTTTACATGTATTCCCACTCAAAAAGCGGTTAAGATGGTGAAGAAACGCCTGCTACAGGACAGCATTCTGTCCAGCAGAACCAACTTCACTCCAGACCACATCTGTGCCTTACTGGACCTCTGTCTGATGACCACCTACTTACAGTACAGTGAAGGTTTCTACAGACAGCAGCACGGCTGTGCCATGGGCACAGTTGTGTCCCCAATAGTGGCCAACCTCTACATGGAGGAAGTTAAGAGCAGAGCCTTGATTACCTTCACAGGAACTGCTCCTAGCCACTGGTTCAAATATATGGACGACACCTGGGTCAAAATCAGAGCAAGGGTGGAAGTGGAAGCCTTCACAGAACATATAAATGCTGTGGACAATAACATCAAGTTCACACAGGAAGATGTCAGAGGAGACAGTCTGCCCTTCTTGGACTGTGCAGTACACTTTGAAGAAGACAGAAGCCTCAACATTGAGGTGTACAGAAAACCTACACACAGATCAATACTTGCTGTTCGACTCTCATCACCCACTGGAGCACAAGCTGGGGGTCATCAGAACCATAGACATATATACATAGAGGCCTCACTGAGCACTGAATCGTACCTCGACATCTCCGCCATATTGGATCTGGCAGATCTGCCCCGTGAACTACAAGTCAATGGAGTGAACTTTATAAAGCGCCCTTCTACAAAGTGCTATAAGTTAATGCCTCTCATTTAGCCATTCACACACGTACGAATATATTTGGGAAACAGAGAGGTACCAAAAACAACATATGTAGAGTTCTCTGATGATTATAAATGTTAACTACTCCTTATATGTTTAGTAAACAGGTAGGCACCAAACCGACATATGTATTTTTCAAATGTTTTTATGAGTGTTTAAAGCTACCAATGTATGTAACGCTATTACTGTGATGATAAATGACAGTTAAATATTGAATCCGTGTCTATAATAACCAGATCCTGACATGTAAATGTGACATCTGTGGGAATAAAAAGCACTGGCTTTTACTTTTAACTGATTTTGATGAATCGTTTATATATCCAGTGATTTTAACTACTAATAATGACAATCATTGGGACAAAAAAATGAACAAAGTCTGCAAATCAAAATAAGACACTGCAACTGGCTGGCTGGCTTTTACTAGAGGAGGTCACTGAAGAACATATATACATACTTATAACTATACAGCTGTATGTACAAGGAAGCACATTGAAGAACATATGTATATATGTCTATGGCTGTAAACACTCATAAAAACATTAGAAAAATACATACATCGGTTTGGTGCCTACCTGTATACTAAACATATAAGGAGTAGTTAACGTTTATAATCATCAGAAAAGGTTACATATGTTGTTTTTGGTACCTGTCTGGTTCCCAAATATATTCGTACGTGTGTGAATGGGTAAATTTATAAAGCGCTCTTCTTTGTAGAAGAGCACTTTATAAAGTTCACTCCATTAACTTGTATTAGTTCACGGGGAAGATCTGCAACATCCAATATGGCAGCGACATTGACGTATCGCAGCAATGGGCCAACCCACTCAGTGAGGCATCTATGTATATATGTCTATGATCAGAACCCTAGACCATCGGGCTGAGAACGTGCCCACAAAGACAGAGGGGAAGGAGAAGGAACAGAAGCAAATCATTAACGACTCTGTAAGGAGACGCCCACACAGAGTTTAAAAGCCTGCAACTCCTCTCCAGTTCGTTAGAACTGAAGAAGCCTCTTGGATGAGAGGTGAAACGTCTTCAAGAAACTGAAACATGTCCAGTTGCCTATGATACAGCACTTACAAGCAGAGTAAAGAAGTGTGTTGTGGGGGACACATTATGGGGGTGTGATAGAACAATGAATGGCTTAATTATAGAAGAAGGTGCTGCTCTGTCTGCTGAAAGAAAAATGCAAACTGCAGGAAAAAGTGACTGATCTGGAAAGTAGATCTAGAAGAAACAACATACAGATGTACATTGTGCCTGAGGACTCCGGGGGTGACTCGATGCAGAAAACCTGTAAACCATGCAGCTTCCTCTGCCCGACGGCATGTCCCTCCAAATACAACGTGCTTACAGAACTCTAGCACAGAAACCAGCACCTCAAGCTACGCCAGAGTCCATTGTTATAAACTTCCTGCAGTTTGACATTAAAGAAACCGTCTTGAAACTAGTTTGGAAGAAGAAAGTTCACATAAATAATAAACAGATTGAAATAAACAGGATCTGAATCCACTGGAGCACCGGCCCGCAGACCTACGAAGATGCGACAGAGGCTGCACGAGAGCTGAGGGCACAGTGACTCCAGGTGACCGCCACTAGAGAGGACGCGGGTCCCACCATAGAGGAGAGCATACTGAAGGCATTCCCATGGCAACAGGGAGACGCCAGGGTCAGATGAAAACGGACGGAGACACTGGTGAGAGAGAAGCTTCAAGAGTTCAGGAGATCACCTGTTCATTAAAAATATGGTCACCACACAGTTTAGGAAGTGGACTGAATGGACATAAAGAAGGTAACTCTGAGTTACTCAGACCTTTTCTTTATAAATAATGTTAAATACCGATTGAACAGTTAAGCAGTGTGGCTTATGTTGGACTTATCTAGTGGATATGGAGTGTACGTGTAGGTTGATCACTCCTCCACTGGGGAGGGCCCCAACCATCTGGGGGGGTATTCTCCCTCCACCTACCAACAGGGACTCAAGAGGGACAAGGGTCCCCTTTTTCAGGGAAGTATCTGTTTCTGTTCTAATGTTCTTGACAATGTGTTACTGTTTATTGTTCAAAGTAGGGGAGATCTGTTTTTCTATTTTTCAAAGCAAGAAATCTGCATTTTGTTAAGGGCACTATCACATATGATACGACACTCAAAGCTAAAATCCTGACTGTAGATAACACATGGTTAACACAATTTCTCTAAATGTTAATGGGCTTCTCAGCCCAATCAAACAGAAAAAAATTATTATGAAATTAAAAAGAGAGAACATAGATATAGCATTTCTGCAGGAAACTCATATGACCAGTATAGAACACGAAAAACTAAAAAGACAGGGATTTAAATATGTATTTTCCTCTTCAAACGGCCCAAAACATACAAGAGGGGTGGTTACACTGATTTCTGGAAGAGTAATGTATGAACATATGACGACTATTAAGGATAAAGAAGGCAGATTTTTACTGATAAAGGTTAAAGTTGATGGAAATGTGTTGACCCGTTACAGTGTTTATATCCCCCCTGGCTCTGAATCAGATTTCTATATAAAAATATTCGACAGATTCGCAATAGCAGCACAAGGAACTCGTTTATGTGGTGGAAATTTTAATATAGCTCTGAACCCCCACCTTGACTCATCGTGAACAAGAATATTTAAATCCAAAAAAATACTGAAGAAAATAAACTCAATAATATCAGAGGTAGGACTGATTGATGTCTGGAGACAACTAAATCCATCACTTAGAGACTTCTCTTTCTTGCCCTCTCCACACTCAACATACTCAAGAATAGATTATTTCTTGTTATTTGGAACCAATGTCAGCAAGGTACAAAATTGTCACATTGGAACAATGGACATATCTGATCACTGCCCATTGTATTTGACCCTAACAGCGACATATAGAAAGATGCTTACACATTGGAGACTTAATTCAAGCATATTGAATAAACATAGGATTGAGCAGTTTGAGAAAGAAATGGCCAATTATTTAGAATGTAACGATAATGGAGAGGTTTCTCCGCCAGTGCTCTGGGATGCCTGTAAAGCAGTAATGAGTGGAAAAGTGATTGCATTAACATCCTACCTTAAGAAACAAAAAGCAGAAAAACTGAACAGCCTTCAGGAAGAACTAAAAAACCTTGAGTCCAAACACAAGAACTCAATAGATCCTAGAACTAAAGTTGAGATGACGAAGAAAAGAAATCAAATAGATGAAATACACACTCAAGAAATTCAAAAGAAATTGATATTTACTAAACAAAAGTATTATGAAGGGGGTAGTACACAACTATTAGCATGTAAACTACGAAAACAACAGGCAGATAACACAATATATAAGATAAGAGACCCCAAAACCAAGGATGTCCACTATCAAATGAAGGAAATTAAAAATTGTTTTAAGGAATACTATGAAAAATTATATTCACAACCTCAGACCAACAACGATCAAAAAATGGAGACATTACGCAAATCTTTAAACTTGTCAACCCTCACAGAAGATCAAAATAAATATCTTATTTCACAGATAACAAAAGAAGAACTTTACTCTGCTATGGCCATGAAATGCTATAGACTGAAAGCCAGTAAATCCCAGGGCACTGATGGATTTACATCAGAGTGGTATAAGAATATGAAAGAGGCTCTGACACCTATTCTACTGAGTGCGTTTACTTGGGTTCTGGAGAGGGGGGAGATTCCAGCGTCATGGAAGGAAGCGATCATCTCAGTTATACCCAAGGAAGGGAAAGATAAACTGGAGTGTGCAAACAACAGACCAATTAGTGTACTAAACCTGGATAACAAATTATTTACCTCAACTATTTCAAAAAGACTTTCATATTTATTCCAATCAGTACCTATCGGGAAACCAGAACAATACTTTGCAGAGTGGGACAAAATGATTTCTAGATTTATTTGGACTGGGAAAAAACCAAGAACAAAATATAAAACTACAACTATCAAAGGAGAGGTGGATTGGCCCTGAGGGATTACTACAGAGCAGCCCAAATTCAGCCACTAGTTGACTGGTGTAAACCCAACTATTGATCGAGATGGAAAGAGATAGAAAGCTTGGTGGGGAGGGGACTACCAGTTAACACGTTGGTTGGAGACCCTTCATTGACAGACGGCCTTTTGGACCCCAATAACCCTTGGAAATTTCCAAGGGGAGGCCCCACAATTGAGGAAGAAATCTTTGTCATTTTTCATAAAGCCTATAAGGGTGCCACCTGCCAAAACATTATATCTAAATTATATACTGCTATTCAAAATTTAAGGGGTGATCATACTCTGAATATTAAAGCAAGATGGGAAACAGAGGGCAACTTCACAATAACAATAGATGAATAGGGCAGGAGCTGCAGACAGTAATGGTCTACGACAACCTCTACCTCCTGGAGAGAATTCAGCTGAAAGAATGTGACTTGATTCTTCTGCACTCCAGCACAAAAGACTAGTTCCTCTAACCAGACCACCTGCTGGAGGTCCTGTGGAAGTGCACTGGCCAACCACTTTCACATGTTGTGGAGTTGTCCCTCTGTGGCTCCATTTTGGAGAAGGGTCCACATTGTCCTCGAGGCAGTTTTCAAAATCAAAATCCATTTTAATTTTAATAATGTACCTTGGGGATTTAGAAGACCTTCACTGGGGAAAGCACAACAAGTACTTATTAAGAGTGTTGTTAGTGGCTTGCAAGAGGGCACTGACCAGAAAATGGCTTAAGACAGACATTCCGACCATAAACAATTGGATTGACTTAGTTTATAATATTTACATTATGGAGATAATTACTTTTACATTAAGAACTCAGATTGATATGTTTAATGAAAACTGGTCTAAATGGATCACCCATGTACAAAAAAGACTGATCTTGACTGTGATTTTGTTTGTAGTGCTGCTTTGTTTACACTGAGGGCTTATTTTGCAACTTGAGATGCTTCTTATTGTTTTTAAGGATGAATTTGCTTGGGCAGTTGAGTATACATATGGATGTGGAGAGACGTGTGTGTGTGTATGCATGTGTGCATATATTAACCTACAAGCAGACTTGCTGCTCGTTCAAGGAACAGACTTTCCCACTACTGTTCACTGTATGTTCTGTGTCCGGTGGGCACATGTGTATCTGTACTGTGTTCTGAAAAATGAAAACTCAATAAAAAAGAAAATATAATAAAAATTGTTTTTAAAAAAACACAGAAAGTGCAATCGACTTGACTCTGGTATCAAATCGAATTGCAGGCATTACAACATGGGAGGTGTTTAATCAGTCACCACTGGGTAGTGATCATTATCCAATTAGAAATAAGATGGGAGTGGAGCAAGAGCAGGAAATAAGGATACCAAGATGGAAATTAGACAAAGCTAATTGGGATATCTTTCAGAAATTAAGTATGAGAAAGTGTGAATGGGTTAGAAGAGAAGATATAGTAGATGGGGATAAATTCAATTGTTTGCAGCCATAATACAGTCATCTAAAGGAACAATACCATAAGGTGTAGGATGCAGAAGGAAAAAAAGTGTACCATGGTGGGATGGGAATTGTAGGCATGCTATTAAAAGAAGGAACAGGGCGTGTTTAGACAGTTAAAAAGCACCATTCATTAGAAACGCTATTTGAATGTAAAATATCACAGGCAGCAAGTTAGGAAAGTTATAAGAAAAGCTGAACTGACTTTTTGGAGACGATACTGCAATACTGTAGGGAGAGAGACACATTTGTCGGACATATGGGGAATGATCAGAAGGATGAGTGGAATCAAAAGGAACATATTGTTGGGACCCACAGATGAAGTCATTCATTGTGGATTTCAAAATGGACTCTGAACTGAACTCAGTGTCCCAGAATTCCCCATTCTTCACACCTAGGTGCAAAACTCAGCTTTGAGCTACTATTGGTCAGGGTGACAGACCCCCTCTGATCAGAGAGTCAAAACTCCAGCGCCTTCCTTTGTTCTCTCTCTTCTCCACAAGCTTCTCTTATCCTCAAGGGCTCCTCTCCATCTCCCCCCCACGGGGCTGCCTGTCCTCAAGATCTCTTCTGGGCCTAACAGCTGCGGAGAGCTGCAAGCTTCATTTGCAGCAGGCCCAAAGAACTTCTCATCACTGCAGCGACATGAGGTCCTGCCAGTATTCCTGATAAGTTAGCACCAGCAGCTACGACGCAAAGCTTGCCAGCTTACTTCACAATCTGAGGAACACCAAGCAAGTTAGCACTGAGCTGCTATCCCTGCAAAGGAAAGGAGCGAACCGTTTCCTCCTCTGCCAACTCATCAGTCCTTGCACAGCAAGAACAGCATTCAACATTGGAATCCCAACGTTCTCCTGCAACCACCAGCACCTTTTCTTCAAAGACTGGTAACGTTGAACTGGGCTTAGATAGCATAGCATAGCACGGCTAAGCACAGGACTTTAAACTCTGGTTGATGTAATGCATATGTGTTAAAGTTATGTGTGTCCACTGTTTGAGTGTTATTGTGATCTCAGGTCAGGTTATTGGTAGTTTGCTTTCCTAGACGGCTAATTCTTAGTTAGTCAAATGATGCTTCACACAGGCTCAGGGTCTTTGCATGCAACTAACCATCTTCTATAACCTGGCATCACGTCACACATCACGTCACACACACACATACACACACACACACACATTCTTTAAGCCTGGAGCATATCACACCCACATGTGATATCAGTGACCACCATTGTTTCTTTGTTCTGCCAGACACACACTCACACACACACACACATACACACACACACACACACACACACACACCTGTATATAGTACATGTTAGTTAGTGTGTTTTCATCTTTGTGTTGAATAAAAGACTTTTTAACCCACATGTTGTCTATTTAATATTGTACAAGAGTGAATGTTGCCAACCTCTACTCTGTCAAGAGCTCCAAAATCCTTCGACCATCACTAGCTGTTATGGTAATATTGGTTGTAGTTGTTAAGTTAATTATTAATCAGAGTTACAAACAGTTTAGTACCTTTTCTGAGACTGATTTGGTGAATTGGCTATATTTTCCCTTCTTCAAGGGTGGTGCCCCAAGGTGATCTAATGTAAATTGGATCTTATTAGTAATCAGAATTAATAATTATCCCTGATAATCATTAATTATTATTGATAGCCAAATTTAACCCAAAACTCTTGCATGAAGCACTACATTATGGTGCCTCGTGTGATGTGAGCACAACAATATCAATCCTGGTATTAACAGGCAATAAGAAAGTAGCAATCAGCAATACAGAAATGGCAGAATTCCTGGCAGAAACATTGGTGATGGTTCATAGCTCATCAAATTTGTCCGCTAACCCCAGGCTGTGTAGGGACAATACTCTTTTGCAGAACCCAGGTTTGAATGTAAGGAAAGCCAGAACAAAAAAATGCTTAGATCTGTCATTAAGTTTGACAGAATTAAAGAGGGCAATTTTAAATTCACGACAATCATCACCAGGGAAAGACGGTCTTTGTTATAGTATGTTAGCTCACATGGAAGACAGTGCACTCATTACAGTATTAGTGTTACTCAATAAAGTTTGGGACACAGGGAAAATTCCAGCAGCTTGGAAACAATCAATCATTGTGCCATCTTAAAACCCAGTAAAGACCCATCAGATCCTTTAAGGTATAGACCAAGGGCACTTACCTCACGATTAGGAAAAACTATGTAACGATTGATAACTGTAAGAGTAACATATTATCTCGAAAGCAAAAAACTTTTCTCTCCTTTTCAGAGTGGATTTCGAAAAAGGAAGAAATACAATGGACCCCATCTTATACTTAGAGTCAGACATAAGGAAAGCCCAAGTCAACAGATGAATGTTGTGATTTTTACGAGCAGCAAATCTACTCCGTCAAATATCTGTTCTTTTGTCTTCATGATGTTGTTTTTGTCAGGAAATCACCTGTTGGACCTCCTTCCACAGGTCATTCCAACACACAATCATTTGATTACACGTAGTTGATCTTTATTCAACGTACAAACAACTGGCAGTATCACTGATCATTTTGGAGTGACATAGTAGTTTTCCTGTCGTTTAGAGTCAGTGGAGATTCTAATTTTGACTTCTGAAGACTATAAATGTCAGAGTTCTTTACTTTGTATTTATTCTCAATAATGTTCTCTCTCTAAGGCAACAGTTAAAGCTTGGGTCTGCAATTCGGTACAAAAGCATGATTTATCATATTTGTATAACATTTCTTAACATCCTGACAGCAATCAAAATATTAAATAATTTGAAAAACCCCCAAAATAAGTCCATTATCTCTGGCAGCTCCAGGGCTGTAAAAACGTCTCCCAATCCTTGTTAACGGCCCGAGGATGTTGTATGGACGGACTACCTGTCTATCAATGTGCCCTTACCTGACCACCCGCCCCACCCTCTGCTGAGTCTGCGCAGCAGTCATTACGCGTGACCGGCTTTCTACACTGGAGCTATGGCGGACTGTTTACGACGAGACTGGCAGAGAAACTACAGCCACACTTCTCATCACCAGCGGTACCTACAGCAGCTTACACCGCTGAACAGAGACAGAAAAGAAAGACTGAACTCAAGAAGGCTATCAAGAAAAGAAGTTAGACAGTGCAAACGAGTCAACATCGGAGCGGGTTTTCAGTGATGGTGACAACTGAAGGAGTCGAAGACCTGAGGACGGACGCCATGGTAGCTGTGTCTCTGTTGGACAGGTAAGAGCTGGTTTGTTTTGTTGGGGGAATGTATTATTACTCTGCATTATGTAGTCAACGTAGCTAACGTTAGCTCCTTATGTTGCTGTCGCATGTATTCACCCAACACTAACGTTAGCCGGTTGTAGCTAACGTTAGCTAGCTAGCTCTCGTTAGCTAGCTAGCTAACGTTAGCAGGTTGTAGCTGACGTTAGCTAGCTAGCTAGCTAAAATAACAGACTGCTGCCGTATGAAACATATTTACATGTGACGTCACCGTTTACACGCAGACCAACGTTTACATATATTGTGGATCTGATCCATACAGAAGTGTTCACACATACACTGCTACTCTGGGCTGTTTGGACATTAGCCAGACGAGCTGTATGTGAGGGGCGGACTAGTTCTTGTGTGCAACACATGTGAAAGGCCAAGTCCACTGTTCAGAGGTCATAGGAAGATTACATACATCTGTGATTGTGGTTTGCATTGTATTTGTGAGCCGCTGTTGTAAGATGGTACTCATGTGACGTTCATTTTTATAGCCTTTGAACTAGACTTAGAAATATGCTGATGTTGCCTATTTCTGTGTCCTATAGTTATGAGAGGGACGCATCAACTTCCAGCCTTGAAGCGTCAGTTCAGAGCAGAACCATGCCCTGATGTTTCCACTATTTCTGCAGAGTCTCTCTCTGACAGGTGAGTGTAACTTGATGCTGATAGCAACATGGATCAAACCACTGTTATTCATGTAATATGTGTCTTTGATGGAAACATTTCATGTATGCATGTGTCCTTCTTTCATATCAAGTTGGTTTGCTCTATGTGCATGAATGTGCTCCTTAGCAGGGATACAATAGGAAAAGGAATTACATCATTTCTTTAGCTGCACCAGGAAAATGCTTCAAGTACTGGTCCTAGCAGTCACATGTTGGCCTACTGCTTGAGACTATTGCATATTAGTAAGACATTTTTTAAAAGAAAATAGACTTTGCATTTCAGTTCATCATCTGACTGTCAGCTGACCACAGCAGAATGTGGGAAACACAGAATGCACCTGACAATCCCTATAAATAATCGCTTGCCACCATCACATAAGCTTCCCATCACCCACCTAACCCCAGACTTCATTTTTTTTTTACATAGCAACAGTCCTGTGTTGTCTTTGAGCGAATCAATAACATTTTTATGCCCCATAAACACATTTAGATGTAACTTTATGTCCTGTAAACACATTGAGTTCTCCATCCTTATCCAGTTTTCTGTAATTATTGTAATTTTTTGCAGAGAGGATGACATTCCTTTCTCTTAGGCCGGGTACTCTAAGGTGTACAACAATAAGTCCAGCAAGTAGAGCTTGTACACACTACTGTCAAAATGCATAGAAAAAACAATGAGAATGTGAAACTATGTAAATTACTCTGAAAGTGACATTTTGCTCACCCCTCAAAAAGTAGAATTGGTAAATATGAAATGACTGTAAATGGCACAATTCTGATGTAACAGAGACTATTTCTGGTTGTTTTCAGGAATATTTGTCACTGTATAAAATGCAACTCAGGTTGTGGTGTTATAATAAATTGAAATTAATTTCAAGGGCCTTGAAAAGCTGCATTTACTGTCAGATAGTAATTGTGCTATTCTTTCTACAGGACAGTTGCTGCCAAGACAGTACCGACATCAACAGCATAACCAGTCAAGAAACCTCTGGATGTCCTTCCTGTATATAGTTGTTTATGCTAATTGTACTGTATATTGTGTAAACGATAAAATGTATACTATTTGTATACTATATTTGTAGTTTTATTTACTTACATGTGTTCCAAGAAATGGAATAAACAAGAGTCTTACCTAATTCAGTTATTATTAGTGCATCATGTAAAGTGTAAGAACTGTAATGGGATGGTTGTTTATGCTGGAAGTGTAAAGAAAAGGCATTTATCATTTTCAAGACTTTATTCAAACAAGTTAGAGATAATGCAAAATAAGGAGTAAATACAGAACGACAAATAAACAGGTGTCATGCAGAGTTCAGCACTTGATGTGACTGCTCCAAACATAGTCCTTGAATTGTGGCCTGTAAAGCAACAGATGAGCAACATGATTAGATATTTTTATGGAACAGAACTCGACTGTCCTCAGAATACTGTAAACATACACACTTTCAATGGTCAATACTTTATACATTCCTGGACAAAACTGTACAGATGTCCCAGTTTATATTACATTAAAAAATAAAAAGGACCAGCCGTTGATCTTTCTTTACATGTTTCTACTTACTGTGTTTATTGTTATGCACCAAAACACAAATTCAAATGGTGAAAAACTACGTGGCAAAAAATGTGATTCTGAACAGGGCACG